>NC_044031.1:465874933-466182678 GCF_901765095.1 Microcaecilia unicolor | reverse complement strand
GGCTTATAAGCTGCTCACCACCATGGCTGAATATTACCCCCTAAGAGGTGGATTCTATAAATGGCACCTAAATCTCCGCACGGAAAACAATTCTAAGTGTATTCTACAAGCCGCGCCTAGATTTAGGCATGGTGTACAGAATATGCTTAGGTGGTAATCATAGTTCCTAAATCTACATGCATCCATTTACACCAACGAAAACATGGTGTAAACCCCAGCACGTAGATTTAGGCACAGATGGCCATATTCTATAACTGCACGTGTAAATTTCAGAACGCACGGGAAACGCCCATTTCCCCACCCATAATCACAACCCTTTTTGTCTGCACAAGTTAGAAGCTAGGTGCAGTGCGTTATAGAGTACACTTAGCAAGTTGTATGTGTAAATTGTAATCATTGACGATTAGTGCTCTTTATTGCTTGTTATGTGCTGTTATCAACGCTGAGGAGCTTGTTAAGCCAATTAAGTTACATGCGGTATTTTCGAATCTGCTTGGATTTCAGTGCAGATCTCTAGGTGCACTATACAGAATCCAGGGGTAAGGGGCCAATATTCAGCATTTTTTTTCAAACACTGCTGTAGACACTCAGGCAGAATCCTCCCGCACTTTTTTGACCAGACCCCAACTACCTCCGCCCCTAGCCAAGCAAGTTTCTCCTTTATATAGTGTGAAGCCCCACCCAGCACATCCTAGGATGCACTGGGCAGGGCTGGATGCCACTATTTTCCAGGCGGCAGCAATAGAAGAGGAGGGAGGCCACCTCTCTCCTCCAACTGATGGTAAGGGGAGGGGAAGGGCCACTAGACCACCAAGTGGGGGGGATTGACCTGAGGTCCACTGGGCCACCAGGGATATTGGAGGGATGCTGGGGGGGGGTTGGGGGGGGGCGCTGGAGATCCAGTGAGTCTCCAACCCCCACCACCCCAGCATCCCTTCAATATCCCTGGTGGCCCAGTGGGCTGCAGGTCAATCCCTGAACCTGTGTAAGGGGGTTCATGGAACCAGAGATCTGCCAAACCTCCAGCCCCCTGTCATTGGGGGGGGGGCAGTTTGGGGTTCCTGCGGGGGGCTGCTGCATTGGGGGGGAATGGGGGGTCTGCTAGCATGCAAATGCATGCTGGACAGGGCTCACCTTTCTTCCCCAATGGTCTGCAAACCCTAACGCCAGCTCTGAGCTGGCCTATGGTTTGCTGCGGCCAGCATGCCAATCTTTGACGCACTGGTCGCTGATCATTGGGGATGAATAGGTATAGCCCTGTTTTATATGTATTTGCATTCTAGTTGCGTTCAGAGCCTGCAAGCACGTTGTTTCACACGGTCAGGGGCTCTGATCATGGGGCAATAGCAAACGCAGGCGCTAGTATGGCGCTAACAGCTTCTAGCGCCTGCATTTGCTTCTGATCATCGGCCCATGAGTATCTGGGTTTAGCCCGGTCAGCAGGACAATCCAGGTAGGAGCTTCACCTACCTAGATAAACCAAGCTTAATAACATATCAAACCATAACGTCAAGATTTATATTCTGCTAATACCTTCACAGTTCCAAGCAGATTACAAATGAAAAAGAAACCAGCACAGTATCTGGGAATTACTCAATTAGATAGTGAGTATTAAAAGCATTTACACCACCGTTCCTTGAAGCATAGTTAGACAGAAATTATATAGATATTCATAACCACTAATCCTTATTTAACCCGTATCTATGAAAAAGAATAGTTTTAATTTTCCTCCTAAAAACATCATCCTGTAACTTCTTAAAGCGATGTATTCCTTCATGTTTTGTTTGGGGGTGGGGGGTGGGGTTACATAGTAAAACTGATATCTCAGCATCACGCATGCTTTGAAAGAAATAAACTTAAGTTACCGGCTTCATTCAGGATATAGCGCACTTATAGGAACATAAGAATAGCCATAATGGGTCAGACCAACGGTCCATCTAGCCCAGTATCCTGCTTCCAACAGTGGCCAATCTAGGTCACAAGTACCTGGCAGAATCCCACTGTTGAAACCATTGACTTACCTGTGTAATCGTTCTTACTCCACTCCTGCTTGATCCCCTGCATTCCCTCATTCCTCTCCCCTGTTGACCCCCTCTCTTCCCCTCCTCTACTCTCTACTCCATCTTGCATATGTATTATTATATTGTACTCCTCCTACAACGTTGTAAGCCACATAGAGCCTGCCTTGGTGGGATTATGTGGGATATAAATGTTCACAATAAATAAATAAATTGATGTTTGTGAATACGGTATAAAATGGATTTGCAAAACAAGTAGCAAAAAATATCTTCTTTCCAAAGGATTTGTTGCGACATCCTTCAGGAACCAGGAGGACCACTATTTTGTCTAATACAGAAGGCCACAAGTTTAGTCAGTTGTATCGTTTTCAATTATTCAGCTGTTTTAATGAATACAAGGGCCTTGGCGACGGTGACGTGCCAGATAACAAAATGTGGAAAGCAGCAGATGTGTGACCTTGCATTTCTCATAACTTTTTTCCAGTGGTAGGCTCCTACAATCCCAAGGTTTTGATATAGGAAAAAAATAGTTACTTGCATAATTAATAGGCTCAATCCTTGTGAAAGTGCCACTTTTTGTGCAAAACGATTAATAATAGCAGAACTTGAATATTCAGTATACGTATATCCCCAGGTCTTAGGTCTCAGCCTGAAAAAGAGGACAGGCAGGAAACTTATTGAGGATATATATATATAGGAGCTATTTATTGGAAAATGAGGAATAGTACACATTGCTATCTAGACTCTCTTATCTAAACAGTCACTAGTTAAGTGCTCCTGTTTCAGTTCAGAAATTATTACAAAACAAAGATGCCAGTCAAAAAACACTTTTATTAATGCGGCAAAATGTGAGTTGCAGATTACATTTTAAAGAAAATCATACCCAATATTTCACTTAATAATTCATATATAATGTACCTCTTGAAGGAACCTAATATGACTGTTTGTCACTCATAATTTAAAAACTCAGAAGTTTCAGGCGCTACACATGTTAACTCCAAAAGAGTTCAGATTCAATCATCAACCTGAAAATCTTTCTTTCAGTGTATACGACTTCCATGTTTAATTTATTTTTACTTTTTCTCTTTTCTGTATTATTTTTATACGTAATATAATTACAACATGAAAATGTTTTTGAAAAATTACTGTTTATTCAAAGGCAACTTAATTCTAAGTTATCCATGTACATTTTAGTGATTCTAGTACCACATATGTTATCTTAAACTGCCTTTAGATGGTTCAAAGGTCAAACATTCGGTTCTTCTCTGTAGTGGTGACATAACCATCCTCAATTTTTCATATTCATTTGTGCGGTTAAGGAAGCAAGGAAACTTCTCTTTACCATATATCTTGCAGTCAGCCTTCTATACTTGCTTGAGCTGTAAGGAAGACATTAACCACTTTACAGTGCTCACAGCATTTCACTTATGCAGCGTTAGGTGTACCTGTCAAGGGAGGCACACAGTCATCTGTTAAACAAAATCACTCTATGTAAAATCAGCAAAACATCTTCTCATTTCTTCAACAGAGGTATATGTTCATGCATTTTATTACATATAATTCTTCATGTGTTATGTTATATTCTCAACCTCTCACTTTCCACTGCGACTGTCCCTGCTGCCTTTAAACATGCTGTGGTCACACCTCTCCTTAAGAAACCTTCACTCGACCCTACTTGTCCCTCTAATTACCGACCCATCTCCCTCCTTCCTTTTCTCTCCAAATTACTTGAGCGTGCTGTTCACCGCCGCTGCCTTGATTTTCTCTCCTCACATGCTATCCTTGACCCACTACAATCTGGTTTTTGCCCTCTCCACTCAACCGAAACTGCGCTTACTAAAGTCTCCAATGACCTATTACTGGCTAAATCCAGAGGTCAATATTCCATCCTCATTCTTCTTGATCTTTCCGCTGCTTTTGACACTGTCGATCACAGCATACTTCTCGATACCCTGTCCTCACTTGGATTCCAGGGCTCTGTCCTTTCCTGGTTCTCTTCCTACCTCTCCCTCCGCACCTTTAGTGTTCACTCTGGTGGATCCTCTTCTACTTCTATCCCTCTGCCTGTCGGCGTACCTCAGGGTTCTGTTCTTGGTCCCCTCCTCTTTTCTATCTACACTTCTTCCCTTGGTTCATTAATCTCATCCCATGGCTTTTCCTACCATCTCTATGCTGATGACTCCCAAATCTACCTTTCTACCCCTGATATCTCACCTTGCATCCAAACCAAAGTTTCAGCGTGCTTGTCTGACATTGCTGTCTGGGTGTCTCAACGCCACCTGAAATTAAATATGACCAAAACCGAGCTTCTCATTTTCCCCCCCAAACCCACCTCCCCATTCCCCCCGTTTTCTATTTTTGTTGATGGCTCTCTCATTCTCCCTGTCTCCTCAGCTCGAAACCTTGGGGTCATCTTTGACTCTTCTCTCTCCTTCTCTGCTCATATCCAGCAGATTGCCAAGACCTGTCGTTTCTTTCTTTACAACATCCGTAAAATCCGCCCCTTTCTTTCCGAGCACTCTACCAAAACCCTCATCCACACCCTTGTCACCTCTCATTTAGACCAGTGGCGTAGCCAGAAGGCAATTTTTGGGTGGGCCAACAGGTTGGATGGGTGGGCACTAGAGTTGCCAACTTTTTTGAAAGAGAAAAAACAGAAACCTGATGCACCACCCATGCTCTGTCCCTACCCCACTCCCCATAACTTCAATGAGGGTTGCAGTGCAGGCTTCAGTGGCTGCAGACCAATTGAGAGCTAAGGGAAGTACAATAGACTGCACTATTCAGCCCCATTGAGCCACACATTCTGCATCCAGAGAACCTCCTGGCTCTCCACCAACAATGGATACAGAGCACAGCAAGGACAATTCTCCATAAAACTCATCATACAAAGAAATTTTGTTTTCTAGTGTAATCTCAATTACAGACATATTATAAATTAACTTTAAAAATATCTATAAAACAAAAGTCACTCAGAACCTAGAGCAAATCTACCATGCCAACACTAACTTCCAAAAACAAAGATCCTAACTATGAAAAAGAAGTGCCTTAAATATTATAGTAGGGCCCTAAAATACAAATACATTTATCAGGAAAGCTGAACAAGCCAAAATACTACAGAATGCTACATGGAAACTTCATGCTAACAGAATACCTCAGTCACACACACAAGACACAAATGCCAAATACAGAATAAGTGACCACAAACTCTAGAAATATAAATTAAAGGAAACCCCAAGAAACTAGACCTTACATGTAGTACAACACCAGAGCAACAAAAAAGAAAGGCATTTGCTTCTGTGCAAAATATAAAGATGGCACATGCCAGGGATGGTGTTAGGGGATGGAACTAGGGCAATTGTGCTTGGTTCCTTGGCCAAAGAAACCCTGCATGCTGGAAGCTGAAGGCGCAGCCTGGTAATGGACTTTGGGGTCCTTTCCTAGATTTCTGTCCTGGACCCCAGCCATGTTTAATATCAACTTTGGCAAGATGTACATTTCAAATCCAACATGTTATATTCACGACATTGAAAATAAAATATTTTTATACCTTTTTGTTGTCTGGTCATTTTTTCTCAAATCATATTGGTCCCAGTCTCTGGTTTCTGCTTCCCTCTGTCTTCTCTTAACTCACTTGCCAGTGTCTCCTATTTGACATTTCTTCTTTCTTCATGTCCATCATCCATCTCCCTTCTCTGTTTTCCTATATTTCCTTGTCCAGTATCTCCCCTGTGTTCATATCCCCTCATCCATCATCATTCCTCTGTGCACCTATGCACCCCATGCCCAGCATATCCCTTCTGTATTCCTATTCTCCCCCTTGTCTGGTATCTCTCCCTCCCCCCTCTGTGTCCATATACCCCCCTCTCCAGTGTCCAGCATTTTATCTCTATTCCATATCCCCGTCCCCCCCCCCCCTTGTCAGGCATTACCCCTCTGTGCCCATGTGCCATCCCCATACAGCATCTCACATTTGTGTCCCTGTCCCCATGCTCCCACCTAATGCCCATCATCTCCCTTCTGTATACTTCCCTATGTCCCCTTTCTCCCTCCTCCACACCAATGTGTCCCTCTCCTCTCTGATCCCACCCCCCAACCAGCTTCTCTTCCTCTCTTTCCTTCCCCTTATGCATCTGGCTCTTTCTCCCTGCACCTCTCTCCCTTCCCTCTAACCCCTCCCATAGGTCCAGCACCTTTCTCCCTTCGCTCCAGCCCTCCTTGCAGGTCCACATCTGTCTGCTTTCCTTTCAGCCATCATTTGCATATCCAGCACCTCTCCTTCAGCCCCCCCCCCCCCACATGTCCAGCACCTCTCCCCTTCACTTCAACCCTCTGTGTATCCAACACATCCCTTTCCCTCCACCCCCCCCCTGCATATCCAGCACCTCTCCCCTTCCCTCCAACCTCCCCTCTGCAAATCCCAAACCTCTCCCCTTCCTTCCAACCTCCCCTCTGCAAATCCCAACCCTCTCCCATTCCTTCCAACCTCCTCTGTGCAAATCCCAACCCTCTCCCCTTCCCTCCAACCTCCCCTCTGCAAATCCCAACCCTCTCCCCTTCCTTCCAACCTACCCTCTGCAAATCCCAAACCTCTCTCCCTTCCCTCCAACCCTCTGCCCCTGGCAAGTCCAGCACCCTTCACCCTTCTGTTCCCTTCCCTTCCCTCCCCTTCCTGGGCCAGCACCCTGACTTCTCCCACCCCTGCAGCGCTTCTTTTAATGCTGTCGACTGCTGTGCACAGTCTCCCACCCCCGCGGCGGCGCTTACACTTCCCTATGGCGCTGCCCGCCTGCAGCAACTCTACAGATGCGTCACCGACGTCCGACGTCCTGCTCCGGGACCTTCCCTCTGACGCGCTGATGTAACTTCCTGTTTACGGAGGCTGGACGCGGAAGGCCCCGGAGCAGGACGTCGGACGTCGGTGATGCATCTGTAGAGTTGCTGGCAGGCAGCACCATAGCGAAATGTAAGCGCCGCCGCGGGGGTGGGAAACAGTGCACAGCAGCGCTGACAGCATTAAAAGAAGCGCTGCAGAAGGGGTGGCAGAGGGTAAGGATCTTCTTTTGGGCGGGCCCGAGGCTAAACTGGGTGGGCCTGTGCCCACCCAGGCCCACCCGTAGCTACGCCCCTGGTTTAGACTACTGCAATCTGCTTCTTGCTGGCCTCCCACTTAGTCACCTCTCCCCTCTCCAGTCGGTCCAAAACTCTGCTGCCCGTCTCATCTTCCGCCAGGGTCGCTTTACTCATACTACCCCTCTCCTCAAGACCCTTCACTGGCTCCCTATCCGTTTTCGCATCCTGTTCAAACTTCTTCTACTAACCTATAAATGTACTCACTCTGCTGCTCCCCAGTATCTCTCCACACTCGTCCTTCCCTACACCCCTTCCCGTGCACTCCGCTCCATGGATAAATCCTTCTTATCTGTTCCCTTCTCCACTACTGCCAACTCCAGACTTCGCGCCTTCTGTCTCGCTGCACCCTACGCCTGGAATAAACTTCCTGAGCCCCTACGTCTTGCCCCATCCTTGGCCACCTTTAAATCTAGACTGAAAGCCCACCTCTTTAACATTGCTTTTGACTCGTAACCACTCGCCTCCACTACCCTCCTCTCCTCCTTCCTGTACACATTAATTGATTTGATTTGCTTACTTTATTTATTTTTTGTCTATTAGATTGTAAGCTCTTTGAGCAGGGACTGTCTTTCTTCTATGTTTGTGCAGCGCTGCGTATGCCTTGTAGCGCTGTAGAAATGCTAAATAGTAGTAGTAGTTATATTAGGTTGTGTTATGTTATGTTATGTCTTCTATTCCACCTCTACCTCCACAGTTCAGGGTGGATTACATCAACAAGAGACTGAACCACTATGTCCAGGAATTACATCACAAGATAGACAATAAAACAACTGTACTATGGTACACTAAATAGATGGAATACATAATAATCAGTACTTTAATTAGAATCAGAATTTAAGAGGCCAAATTTGTGGAAAAAAAAGCCTTCAAGGTTTTCCTAAAACTCAGATAGTGTTTGCAAGCCCTAAGAAATAAAGGTAATGAATTCCAAATTTCTGCCATTTGGTATGTTTGATTGACTTTAGCTTAGTTACTTTCAGATTTACATAGTGGAATGCCCTTGTAAAAAGTACTTGGAAGGCAATTGAATAACTGGGTTCCTGGTAGGAAAATAAGCCCTATATACACTCGGAGAATTTAGGCATGAGCACTTAAGGCCAGCCATATTGCTGGAGAGATTACTCAATTTCTTCACTACTACTACTGCTGCTTATCATTTCTATAGCACTACTGGGTGTATCCAGCACTGTACAGTTGAACATGAAGAGACAGTCCCTGCTCAACAGAGCTTACAATCTAATCAGGACAAACAGAACAAATAAGAGATAAGAGAATTACTAAGGTGGGAATGATAAAAATGGGTACTGAACAAGTGAATAGGAGATAGGAGTTAAAAGCAGCATCTCCACCCACAGAGCACAGCAGAGTGCACACCAGCTGGGGGTCTGAGCCAGGGAAAGACTCCTCCGGACCAATTTTTAGTGAAAGTAAATAGCATTTATTTTGTTAACACATCATTACCACACCAACCACCACCCCCTCCCCCTCCCCAGCACACACACCCTTGCACACACACCCCTCCCCCAGCACAGCCCACCACTGAAAAGCAATGGGGTACATAAAGTACCTACTTACCTTTCCCTCTCCCTCTTCCCCGTCCTGCAGTGCTGGCCAGCACCTCTCCCACCCAGTCCCCAAGCAGCTGGTGATGGGCTGGACCTTGTTGCAGCTGAGCTCATGCCTGTCACATCCCCTGTGGGACTCTCAGTGTTTTTGCTCTCCCACAAGGCAGCCTGCTGCCTTGGCCGTCCCCTGGAAGTCAGGTCACATAGGTGCGTGTGTCTCCTGGTGTGATCTGGACATTGGATTCAGGATGTTAGACTGTGCAGGGCCTGAGGGTAGCTGATGTCTTGCTTGCCCACTGTTGAGTGCTGAGGGTCCCAGCCTCTGCTGCTTGGTTGATGGTTGCTGCTCAGCAGCAAATGTTGATGGGGGAGATGGCGGTAGGCACCTAGTGGCCTGGGCATGGATGGAGGGGAGGGAAGACAGGAAGGAGATGCACAGGGATGGAGGGGAAGGGAGAGAGAGAAGAAATGCTGGACATGGATAGAGGAGAGGGAAGGGAAAGAAAAGAAATGCTGGACATGGAGGGAAGAGAGAGGAAGGAGATGAGATGAGGGAAAAGGAAGAGAGGAGCAAAACTACACATGGATGGAGAAAATAGGCAGAAGCTGGATCCACTGGACAATCAAGTCAGTGGAGGACCCAGCTTTTACTTATGGAGGGCAAGAAATGAAGAAGAAAGGAGGAAAGAAAAGAAATAAATGGAAAGGAAGCCCTGGAAATGGAGTCAAGGGAACAGATAGAGAGCAGCAGAATCAGATACTGGGCCAGCATGATCAGAAAAACACAGTCACCAGACGACAAAGGTAGAAAAAAATCATTTTATTTTCATTTTAGTGTTTGGAATATATCCACTTTGAGAATTTACATCTGCTGTCTTATTTTGCAATGAATAGCAATGTGTTTCTTTCCGTTTTTTCTGTTATTGTGCTGCATGCAGAGTCTAACTTCTTAGGATTTCAGGTTAATTTTTGAAGAATTTGAATAGGGGCTATCTCTGTTCTACATGTGTGACTGCAAGGCCAAGTGTCTGAATAGGGATCTGTTAGGTTCTAAGATTTTCATAACACATTGTTTTTCAGAGTTGGCAAGACTGTCTGTTCTCTTAATTCCTGGTCTGTATACTAATTTGGTTTGTGTCATTTTGGGTATACTGCAGAGATTTATTTTCCTGGTAAAGGGTTTCTAAAACAGACATCATGTTATGAGAATCAGGTTCTCAACGTTAAAAGTTTATATTTATTTATTTACTTATTTATGGCATTTTATCCCACATTAAACATGAATTAGATTGGAACCTGGGTGCATTTAATTTTTTTTTTCCTGGAGACAGTAGTAATGCATTGCCGCCGCCCCCCCCCCCCCCCCAGGCTCTCTCCACGACTATAGCCAGCTCGGCAATCTGGGGGGGCGCAGAGGTGGACCGGGGAGAGAGCCTGTTGTTAAACATTTACCAGCACACCACTGGCTAAAACAGAAATAATGTGGATTGTTTCGGATTCTTCTATTGAATTACCAGTGGAAATGGTATTAATGGGTGTGCCAATTAACCAAATTAAAAATTTGGGGGTTGTGTTGGATTCGACCTTTATATTTAAAGCACAAGTCCAGACATTGATTCATTCCTTCTACTTCCAACTGAGAATGTTGTCTCGCTTGAAGTCTGTTTTGTCTTGGTGTGATCTTAAAATGGTAATACAGTCGATGATATTTAGCAGTCTTGATTATTGCATCATTGTATATCTTGGGCTGTCAAAGTACTCTGTTCAAGCGCTTCAAATAGAAATTGACTCAGCAGTGCGGCTATTATTGGGATTCTCCCGTTTTGAGCATATTTCTCCTTGTTTGAAATGCTTGAAATGGCTGCAGGTACAATGGAGGATAGTGTATAAATTGCTGCTCCTGGTTCATCAGTCCATGTATCAGGATACAGCTGTTTACTTGAAAACTGCATTGCAGTGGTATATACCACCACGATCATTGTGATCAGAACATCAGGAGTTGCTCGTGGCTCCTGCATTGTAACACATATGCTTGGAACTTACAAAGCTGGGCACTTTTTCCATCCATGATCCAATTGAATGGAGCAATTTACCATTGCGACTCAAGTGTGAAGCCAGTGGTCCTGCATTTTGGAAACGGCTCAGAGACTTCCTCTTGTTTAAGGCTTTTTTTTTCTGTTTGTGATTGATTCTTGCTCTTGTAACCTGTTTGATTTTGTTTTTTGTTTTGATGAATGTTTTTATGGATGTTTTATTGTAATCCGCTCTGGATAAGGGCAGACTAGAAGAAAATAATCTAAATCTAGGGGTGATAAAGCTCCCTCACCTTTCGTTATCTAATACAATCAATGGTCCTAAGTCATGCAGATTACTGCAACAGAATCTACGTGGGATGCATGGAACAACTAACAAAAAAAAATCCAGACCACCCAAAATACAGCAGCCAGATTGATATTCGGAAAAACATGCTTCGACAGTGCTAAACCTCTCCGAGAAAAACTGCATTGGCTCCCAATCAAAGAATGGATCATCTTCAAAATTTGCACTCTGGTCCACAAAATCATATACGCTGTAGTTCCAGGATACATGACAGACCTCATAGATCTACCAACAAGAAACAGAGTCAGTTCTGCTAGATCATACCTAAACCTACACTACCCAAATTGCAAAGGCTTGAAATACAAAACAACTTACGCATCCGGTTTCTCCTACATAAGTGCACAACTATGGAATGGCCTCCCAAAAGCTGTGAAAACAATCCATGACCACCTTAATTTCCAGAAATCACTAAAGACCATCCTATTCCAAAAGGCTTACCCTACTGACCCAACTTAAGTGCCTGAATCCAGCAACACAACGAAACAAAATCTCGTATCGAACACTATATAACTCTTCTTCTCAATGACTTTCCTAATGTATCTGTAACACATGTACCTCTTTGATAATAATATCACATTGTATATGTTTATCATTGAAGGCAACTAACGCCTCACGGTACTATGTAAGCCACATTGAGCCTGCAAATAGGTGGGAAAATGTGGGGTACAAATGTAATAAATAAAAATAAAAATAATATCCAGCTGACAGAGTCAATGTTTTAAATTCCAGTCTCAGCAGCCAAAATAAATCTGATTATTTAGTGCTGGTATCTAGATTGCTGCCTGTGCTGAAAACCCGGGCAACGCTATCCAGACGGTAGTGATAGTCAGCCCACTGTCCTAATTTTATTCAAGTGTTATCCAGATAGCAGACTGAATATCACCATTAACCAGATCACTGGCAGCTCTACCCTTGCACTATCTGGATAGTGCTAAGGAGGTTTGTAAGAATATCCAGCAGCACTATCCGAACAGTGCCATTGAATGTCCTGGATAGCTGTAGGTAAAGGAAATGCACGGATAACTATCAGAAGTTACTGCTCGGTTAGCACCACACACCAGAAAATAAAAGCTATTTTCCATCATGCGTAGTGGACGCACATAAAAAAATGAAATTACTACACGGGCCTTGTGGTAGCCGGGCGATAATTCCAAATTGACGTGCACTGGGCACATGTAGCACCTGCATGGCTTAGTAAAAGGGCCCCTAAGTTTTGACTTTGAAATCATATGATTGGCTACAGATAATTTAGGCAAAGTTTTGCTTGGCACATTTAAGTTACTGGAAGAACCAGTTTCTAGTTTTTCTTACTGTTTTAAAACATTTGTCTCGGTTATCAGATCAAGCAAAGGGACTGGACACTTTAGAATTGAAGACCTCTAAACTGGAAAATCTTGAGATTGTAGCAAAGGACAATTTGGTAACTCAGAAAAAAACTAGAAGCTATTGAAGGCCAGTCCACTTCAAAGAATCTGGATTATACATTTTCCAAGAACAACTGGATTGACTGCAGATAAAATGTGAAGAAAATATATATGCTGTATGTTTGGGGTTTGCCAGCAGACTCTGCCATTTGTGCTCAGGTTGTTTTATATTCCAACTTCTCTTAGCAGTAGAATTGACCATTCAGCTGAAGCAGACGTTTCGTTGGATAGTTTAAATGTATCCGGAACTCTGCCTGAGATATGTCAAGTATCTTTAGCCACCTTGATGGTTACATTTGCATGGAAGCAGAAAAAGGTAATGTTCTGAAATTTTATTTTAGCACAGGAGACAGAATTTGGGGGTTTTCAAATATGGGTGTTCTCTTCTGTGGCCACACAGAAGAGAGGGAAACAGTTTTTATTGCCTAGGCCTAGAGTCCTTCATATAAGGGCCCGTTTTCATTTAAAGTTTCCTCGTAAGTGTACTTTTTGTATAATGATGTGAAATATATTTTTTGAGCCAACACAATTGCTTTTGCACCTGAATGATAAAGATGTTCTTCTCTGGTTGTGAAGATCTTCCAAAAACCTTGACTGCTTAATTCGCATTTGGAACTCTGCTTTTGGTATAGTGTTGGACTTGGTTCAATTAAGCCATATTGCCTTCATGTCTTTCTTTTATATTTTCCTGTGTATAATCTCTCCTTTGATAACTCCATCCTCTTTATATTGTGGCCTTTAAAATATGGGTGGTCGTGATTTAAGATTTTGATTTTGTATTGATGATTACCTTTGGGGTTTTTATTGTTTTGTTTTGTTTTATTTTCTTACCAAGTGTAATGTATTGTGAAATTACATAAAAATAAAGTCAAAATGAGAGATCCAAGATGGTATCTGTCTGTTGAGATGTTCTCACACAGCTACCTTGTTTCAGAGATGGTGAAACACAAAGGCAAGCATGCGGCTAGGGTTGTCAAACCTATCGCTGTCAAAAATCAACCTGTCTTAGAGAACATCACGGGACTACATTTTGAAGCTGCGGTTGGGAGGCAATAACTGAGGATTCAACACCAGTGGAGAATCCTGGAGCCGAAGTTCCAGCTATTTCTACAGATGATAAACAGCTAAGTTATGCTTTATCTTCTACCTTATTAAATATGCCCTCGGACATATCATTAGAAGCGATATGGTTATCCATCTCAGATCTAGCTAAAACTTAATTGCCAGTCGTTAACAAAATTATACCTCAGGTGCATAATTTGGAGGATAAAGTTCAACAGCATGAAGTCACTTTAGGATGTTTGGAAAATTCAGTTGAAAGTTTCCAAGAAGTTTCAGGCTCTGTTTCCCAGATTCAATCAACACAAACAACTATGATATTGGATATTAATGCGATTAAACTAAAGGTAGATTCTAGGGAAAACCTACTGAGAAGTGCTAACTTAAGACTGAATTTTCCACTTGTCCAGAATATTTCATTGAAAGAAATGCTTCAAAGGTTTTGTTTAGAACTCTTAGGGCTTGTTCCTGAAAATATACCCACAGTAATTAAGGCATATTGCTTCCCCTTTACAAGAAGACAACAGAATGTGGATAGATTAGAAGAGGCTTGTTTAGTAATAAAGAGGACAAAAGAGTATATATGCAAATTACAATTAATAACTCTCTCATACAATGTGCAACGTTCTATTTAAACACTATATTTACCCCTGTGTAGTACAAAACAAGTATGAAAGGGAAAAAAATCTTCAGCACCCAGTAAGTGTTTCTGTTGGGTGGAGGTGTAGGCGCTGAGGGTTTTTCCCTTTCATACTGTTTTTGTACTCCACAGGGGTAAATATAGTGTGTGAGTAAAATGTAAACAAATAAATAAATTGTAAATTTATAGATGAAAAATAAAGTATATATATATCATTTTTTTTTTTTTTTTTTTTACAGTCCATTTTAGATAGGTCATTGAACAAGGAATTGTAACATACAGGTCAGTGTGTCTCAATTTCCACCTGTATTTTAGAACAGAATCTGCCAACATAAAGCCTGTTCTAAAATACAGGGAAATGTACGTTTATGCACCAGGTGTGTACAGCACCAGGGCTTTCTCTCTGAGCTGTCCCACCCCTTCTGATGCAATTTCCTGTTTACTGAAGGGTGGGACAGTTCAGAGAGAAAGTCCTGGTGCAAGCTGCAGGCAGTATATGAGTGCCGCTGCTGCTGGCCTGCCTGGATCAAGACTGGAGGTGATTTTAAGGTATGGGGGGGGGGGGGGGGGAGGAAATTGCCAGAACTTTGCAGGGATGAGCCAGGAAGGGAAGGGAGAGATACTTCAGAAAGGAGAAGGGAGGGGAATGCAGACGCATCCCCTTTTGAAAATTCCTGGCTACTCTACTGCTGAAAGGAGCTGGCCCTTTTACAGATTATTTTGTTCTTAGACTCCTCGACCTTCAATTCGTTAAAGATTTTGAAATCAAAAGGGCACACTCAGTACCCATGCACCCAGTTCAAGGAGTGCAGTTTCCTTGACTTACTTACTGTGGTACATGCTTTATGGTACATACAAAGTTGTGCCAATTTTGGATAAAGCCAAACAGCATGCTCCATTGCTACAAGAAGGAAAGAAAATCTCAGTTGTTCAAGATCTGCACAAAACACTGTGAAGTCATAAGCAATTTCTGGCTCTGCAAGATCAACTTAAGAAATTACAGATGAGATAGGACCTTTTTTATCTTGACCAGATGTGGGTTACGCTAAGCTATAAAATAAGGGACTTTGAAGACCCTGCAGCATTGAGCACATTTCTGGAGCGAGAATCAGCTAACAGCATGGAGACTCACTAATGCTGTGACCAGGAGAGTGTTATCAAGTCCCAGTTCTGGGAATGGTGTTCACAGTCAGGCATGAATCAATGGGATCTTGATGGGCCACCTGTGTTTTTGACATTTGCATTAACTTTGCTATTTGGACTCAAAATTGCAAGTGAGTACTTTGTGGCTTCAAGAGTCTTTGCCATGGGTGCTCATCCACTATTTTATGCCTGTTGGTAGTGGATTGGATCATGGTTGTTCTTTTAGCTCAAGATATTGCAAACTTTAGTTCTCCTGTGCCCAGTATTTGATGTTTTATTGCCCTGTACCCTTTTATCCCCACCTCTTTAATTCCCTTACCTCTTAGTTGTTCTGTCTGTCTGTCCTATTTAGACTGTGAGCTCTTTGAGCAGGGACTGTCTTTTCATGTATGGTGTACAGCGCTGCGTATGCCTTGTAGCACTATAGAAGTAATAAGTAGTAGTAGTAAAACCACATTCATTCACTGACAATGAGATTCAAAGGACATAAATTTATGAAGCATTGATTGTGTACTGCTATATGTGGGTGAATAGTTGAATGCTGTTGTAGTGAACTTGTGTCAAACGAGCTGTTAAGATAATTCAGCGTGCAATTGTAGATGCTATTTTTTTTTCGCCAGCTTTAAGTACGTTTTGTGTGTGGATGTATGATGACTGGAGCAATGCGTATTAATTTTGTAAACTGGAGAGATTCTCTCACTGCAACCTCTGGAACATTAACACACAAATATGCTTTTGGGTGCATATATTGTTGCATGTTTAGTTAAGCATGGTCTGATGGCAAAGCTGCTACGAAGGGGATTGGTCAAAAATGCATTTTTTCTATGTCATTATGATATTTTACATGGGCAGGCCCTGTTTTTAGACAGGTCATAGAAGTAGGAATTGAGACGTACATGTCAGGACATCTCAAGTTTCATCGATATTTTAGAATAGAATCTGTCAAAGCAGAGCCTGTTCTAAAATACAGGAGAAATGGACATTTATGCACCAGGTGTGGACAGTATAAACCAGGGGCATAGCCAGACTTCAGCAGGAGGGGGGTCCAGATCCCGAGGTGAGGGGCACATTTTGCCCCCCCCCCCCCCCCAGCACCACCCTCCCACCCCCGCCATTTTTGACCTCCCCGCCACCGCCACCAGCTTCGACCCCCCCCCCCCCCAGCGCCAACCCTTTCGACCCCCTCTTCCCGCCACCACCATTGGGTACGTTTGCTGGCGGGGGTCCCCAACCCCCGCCAGCCGAAGTCCTCTTCTCCGGCGCGGCCGCGTTGCTGATCTGCAAGGGCAGGCTTCTGTTTCTGTGAGTCTGACATCCTGCACGATGGCGGCGGGAGGGTTGGCGGCAGGAGGGGGGTCGAAGGGGTTGGTGGCAGGGGGCAGGGCCCCCGTGGCCCCACGTAGCTACGCCCCTGGTAAAAACATCCATTTTTGAATAATAAACATATGTAGCATCAATGGGTTCAAAGCTAGCACATACCCAGTTATGTGGCACAATGGCAACATAAACGGGTGTGTACCGGTACATAACTGGTTATCTTTGCGACCTTAGAAACATAACTGGGTGTTCTCCCAATGCTGTCACAGTGACTGGTTTCCCTTGCCAGTTTGGCATTTAGCATGGGGGGGGGAGGGACAAACACCACTTCCAATCTCTCCAGTGGAGTGCTGCTCAATAGCAGCAGTTTACCAAAACCTAAATATGCTTAGTAGCAGGTGACACTCCCACCGTCAATCTTTTAGGACATAGACATTTAGTCTTCTGAAATGGCATTTGGGTTATAGCACACTTACTACATAACAGAAATTTACAGCTCGATATTCAAAACGATTCAGCTGTCCGCTGACCAGTTAAATCATTTGGTCAGGGTTAGCTGCTAATATTCAGCAGTACTTAACCGGCTAAGTTGCTGCTTAATATTGCAGTTAGTGCAGAACACAAAACTGATTGTCTTGGGGGTGTTCTGGGGCAGAGTCAGCACTTCACCACTTAAGTGCTGATATTCACCACTTAAGCAGCCAGGGTTGGCAAATAAATGGGACCACATAAATGTCTAGGACTAGGGGGCATGCAATGAAACTACAAAGTAGCAAATTTAAAACAAATCAGAGAAAATATGTCTTCACTCAATGTGTAAATAAACTCTGAAATTCTTTGCCAGAGAATGTAGTAAAAGCAGTTAGCTTAGCGGGATTTAAAAAAGGATTGGATGGCTTCCTAAAGGAAAATCCATAGACTATTATTAAAATGGACTTGGGGAAAATCCACTGTTTATTTCTAGAATAATAAGCATAAAATATATTATACTGTTTTGGGATCTTGGCAGGTACTTGTGACCTGGATTAGCCACTGTTGGAAACAGGATGCTGGGCTTGATGAACCTTCGGTCTGTCCCAGTATGGCAATAATTTTGTACTTATATATGCTTATGTACTTATGTCTGTCCTATTTTTATACAGTAACCCATGGCCGCTTGATCAATATTGACTTAAGCAGCTATGTGTTAGCTGACTAAAATGCAAGCAGGTAATTTAGATGATGAACTAGATTGAATATTGGTGAGAAAAATTCTGCTGGCCTCGAACAAGGTCACCTCTTTTCTCTACAATATGCTTAGAGGTGATACCTAATAGACTTAGCATTGTTTGAAAAAGTTTGGGAGTCTGAATGTGATAAAAGACTAAAAATAATAAGGCTTGGTTTCTTGTTTGGAGCAAATTGGTCTGGGCTTCCTTCTCTGCATCCTTAACACAGACCTTTTATTTCATGGCACATAGAGCAATAGGACATCCTGCAAAATAACCAGTTAGAAAATGTGCTCTAACTGCTGGTTTTGTCATGTCAATTAAGGCTTCTTATTGCATATGCTATTTCTATATAATGTACTGCAAGATTACTGGAAGAAAGTGAGAAGCTACAGCTCAGACATATTATATGGAAACTGGTTGGTTTAAACCAAGCCTTATCAATGTCTCATTCCAAGCTTTCAGATTTGTTAATGTCTATTGCAGTACAAGTTATACTTCTCAACTAGAAGGATGCTACCTATATAGAATATAATACTTGGCTAAACAAGATGTGCAATTTTTTTTGTTACATTTGTACCCCGTGCTTTCCCACTCATGGCAGGCTCAATGCAGCTTACATGGGGCAATGGACGGTTAAGTGACTTGCCCAGAGTCACAAGGAGCTGCCTGTGCCTGAAGTGGGATTTGAACTCAGTTCCTCAGGACTAAAGTCCACCACCCTAACCACGAGGCCACTCCTTCACTATAGATATGAATCTTCAGAACAAAATGGGCTCACCTGGGGCTGTCCATGGCCAACATCAGGACTGGTGAGAGGTGGCCAGCTCTGTGTGCATGTGAACATTTATGTGGTGGTGTCGACGTTCGGATGTGTGGGTGCGTGTGCCTGAACATGCCGGCTCACAGCAGGGCTGGGAAATTCAGTTTTGGGCTGTTCTGGGAAGAGAGCTGGAGCAGAGGCAGTAGAGCTCACAGCTGGGGAAGTTTGCCAAAGTGAGGGCTGCCAGCTGCAGGCATGTGCACATGTGTGCATTATGATGTCAGCACCAGAAGCGTAGCCAGGTTTTGATGTCAGGGGGAGCAGTCCTTTGTGGAGGAGTGGCCTAGTGGTTATGACCTTAATACAATACCACTTTGTATTTCTCAATCCGGAAATGGCGATTGCCACTATGGCATACAAATGCAACAAATAAATAGAGCACCAGTCTTGAAATCCAGAGGTGGCCGGTTCAAATCCCATTGCTGTTTCTTGTGATCTTGGGCAAGTCACTTAACCCTCCATTGCCTCAGGTACAAACTTAGATTGTGAGCCCTCCTGGGACAGAGAAATATATCCAGAGTACCTGAATGTAACTCACCTTGAGCTGCTACTGAAAAAGGTGTGAGCAAAATCCAAATAAATAAAATAGGTGTCAGTGAAGCTGAAGGACGGATCCACATAAGCACCATTTCATTCAAAATCCATTTGGGGGAGCAGTCACTTCCCTTGCCCCCCCCCCCCCCCTCTTAGCTATGTATCTGAACAGCATGCATGTGCGTGCACACAGACATTGCTGGCTCACGCCAGGGCCCTGGAGTTAAGGGGGCTACTTTTGGGGCCTGAATTGGCCCTATTCAGGTAGAGAGCTGGTGGCCAAGTTGGGGATAGTTGGGGAGGCTTTCCCTGAATGGATTTTGGTGGCGGTTGGCACCCCATGGTGCTGGAAGGCATGTGCATGCACACAGAGCAGTTCAGCACAGTTCAGGCTGTACAAGGCAGAGACATGCAGCAAAAAGGGTGCTAACCTGCGGCTTGTGCGAGAAGCTAGCAGGAAAGCAGAATAAAAGTCAGGAAGTTCACAGAAGACCCTGGCAAGGTATGAGGAATTGCTGGGGAGGGGAAAAATACTTTATTTTTATGGTGAGCTGGTATGGTGCAGCAGGTGAGAACAGGGTGACCAAAATGATAAAGGGGATGGAACTGCTCCCATATTAGGAAAGGCTAAAGAGGTTAGGGCTCTTCAGCTTGGAAAACAGATGGTTGAGGGGAGATAAGATTTAGGTCTATAAAATCCTGAGTGGTGTAGAGCGGGTAAAAGTCAATCAATTTTTCACTCTTAGAAAGACCAGGGGACACTCAAAGGAAATACTTTTAAAACAAATAGAAGGAAATATTTTTTTCACTCAAAGAATAGTTAAGCTCTGAAACTCTGCTGGAGGATGTGGAAACAGTGGTTAGCAAATCCAGTTATAAAAAAGGTTTGGACAAGATCCTGGAGGAAGTCTATAGTCTGTTATTGAGATGGATATGGGGGAAGCCAGTGCTTGCCCTGAGATTGGTAGAATGGAATGTTGCTACTAATTGGGTTTCTGCCAGGTACTTATGACCTGGGTTGGCCACTGTTGGAAGCAGGATACTGGGCTGGATGGACCATTGGTCTGACTCAGTATGGCTATTCTTTTGTTCTTATACTGGTGCAGTCATGCAGGTATCTGCCAGTTGCCCCTAAGAACCAGGTGAAGCATTCATAGAGCTGCCATTGCTTGCCAGTGTCAGTTGACTGGGTAAGTGAGTTAGAATGAGGATGTATTAAGGATGTATATGTGTTGTGACATGATTTATTGAGTTTTGAGAACTGCAGATTGTGAGAAAAGGCTAATTTAGTAGCAGCAACTATGTGGAAAATGTGATGTGGAGTACATGTTAAGCTTTAGCAACAGGGAGCCAACGCAGGCTGAGGAAGCTCCAGGACAGGTTGTGTGCATAATGTCTGACAGATTACTAAACTGAAGTGTCAAATGGAAGATTATACAACTCAGCAAGAGCTGTTGAGAGACACATGTGCTGGAGAAGAGAGGTGGGAATAAGACAGCCTATGTTATAGCCCAGTTCCCAGTCACCTTGTAATATTATTATGTTCAGAAGGGAAGGACAAAGAGACTGACTGATGTGTGAGTGAATGAGCAAAAGTTAAAAACTGTCGCTAGGAGGGAACTAGGTAGGGAGAACACTCCTTGAATTTTATTTCTGGGATTAGTTGGTGACACCAAGTTTGAATTATTTAATGTGACCATGCCTGATAAACAAAATGGTTGCAGAAGCACATAGAGGATCACTCATCTAGGGAGACAGGATTTTCTTTATTGATTTGGTTGAGTCAGGCTAGTAGGGAGAAGAAGAACTATCTGCAACATCGCTAGAGTTCATCGAGAACTGAAGAGCCGGGGAGAGACAGAAATAACTAAGTGACTGAGATTCTTGATAGTGTGCACACAAAGAAAAGAATTCATAGCAGTGAAATAAGTGACAGAGGGGTAGAGAAAGAGAGAAAGTAAAGAGAGACTTACCTGATGCAGAATCCTCAAGGATGTCCATTGTGTTAGCACCTGAAATGAAAAAAAGGTAAGTGTTAAGTGTTTAACTGGGTTAGTTTACTTGAACAGTTTTATGAAGTCGATTTAAAGGTTTGTGATAACACTTATCTGAGTATATGTCTTTCAAACTGAATCCAAGTTGGCACAAGCAATGTAGTCTTTCTGAAGGACTTTAATTGTAGTGATATTTTATCAATGTTATTGTATAGCTAATCAATTGCATATTTAATAACTTCTATGAAGTTTATTAAATACAAATATTTAATGCTAAATTCCTTGGTCTGATGTGAGTTAATTAGGGAAAACATCGTGTCATATAACAATTTTCCAAAAGTGCAGTACCTTGCGCTGCCACTAGGGCATTTACAGTAACAAATAGCAATCCTTTTGGAACCAATGGATAATAATAATTTCTTTCGTTAATGCTACAATACTATACATACATTTGATGTATGTTATTTCTGAAGTAGTTTGAAAAAAAATTAGATTAAGAAATAATGTATCTTATTTAATAAGCAAAGTTGCAAAAATCATGCAAATTTGAATTTGAGAAGCTTTGCTACAGAATTTCTTTTCAAAGAATCTACTGCTAAGATAACACAGGAATCTGGTAGTGCGGTTATAATTTTGGGAAAATGGATGGTTGAAGGGAATCCTCACAGAATTACAAAATGTTTCACCTTTAGATTACTGGTTCCAATCCAGCTCAGGTCAGTTGGGATTTAAAAAAGGTGGGGTCGATATTCAGCTGGCGGCACTCAACATTGTACTGATTGCCACCAGTGTTACGCCCAGAAAATTCAAAGCCAGGCCACGTCCAGGCTCTGGCACTGAATTTCTGGGTTTACAGAGCTATGACAAACTGCATAAAGATAGGACTGACTTTTATACATTCCTAGTTATGCAGTTACCATGGCCGGTTAAGTACTGAATATCAGTACTTAACCAACCATGTGTTGACTTTGCCCTGGAACACCCCCAAAATAGCTGATTTTGAATTAGGCTCTAACTGAGCATTTTCAGCAGCACTAAATGGTTAAGTGCCACTGAAAGTGATTTAACTGGCCAGGAGCAATTTTTGTGCAGTTAAATCGCTTTGAAAATCGAACCCGTGGTCTATATAAAGCAGTCGCAGAATTGTGTGACAAACTAAAAGAACAGAAAGACACATGATGGGAGATAGAATGCTGGGCTTGAGGAACTTATCTGACTTATCATAAGAACATAAGCATTGCCCTACTGGGACAGACTGAAGGTCCATCAAGCCCAGCATCCTGTTTCTAACAGTGGCCAATCCAGGTTATAAGTACCTGGCAAGATCCTAAAACAGTACAATACATTTTAGAAATAAGCAGTGGATTCTCCCAAGTCCATCTTAATAACGGCTTATGTACTTTTCTTTCAGGAAGATACCCAAACCTTTTCTAAACCCCGCTAAGCTAAATGCTTTTACTACATTATCTGACAACGATTTCCAAAGTTTAATTGCATGTTGAGTGAAAAAATATTTTATCCGATTTGTTTTAAATTTGCTACTTTGTAGCTTCATTGCATGCCCCCTAGACCTAGTATTTTTGGAAAGAGTAAAAAAGCGATTCAAGTCTACCCATTTCACTCCATTCATTATATTATAGACCCAGGACCAGTTTTAGGCAGACTGGGGCCCATGGCAAAAATTAAGGAGGGGGCCCCCTCCCCTAATCTCCCTACCTACCACTGCTGCCACATATGAAACAACTTTAATTGACTTCTTCACACACAAAACACAGACAGACCTTCACCAGAACAAAGGATCAGAAATTAGAAAAATGGAAGTATGAACACTAAAATTGAAACATGGCAAGTACTGCAACACTGAAGAAATAGAAACAGAAATGCACTTCCTTTTTGTATTGAACACAATTGGTAGCATCACTACGGGCAGCCTGTCCCATCCCCCCCCCCCCCCCAACAAACACACGCACATACACACACACTTTGGGCTTAGACCCACCAAAATTAGCCATCACCCTTGCTGTGGCTAGCAGGGATCCCAAAGCTGTGCCAGCTGAAGACCACCTCCTCTGTTCCAGCAGCCAGAGCTCTCCAACCTCTGCAGCTGGTGGCTGTGTCCTCAAGCTGCTGCCGCCACCTTTGCTGCCCCTCCCCCATGCATGCTCAGTTTTCATGTATGCAGAAAAAACAAGTATTCATGGGCATGGGGTAGCAGTAGTTCTGAGAAGTTCGGAGAGAAGAGGACATTTCTCTGGTAAGTGAACACTATTTTGATTTGTGGTTTAAAAGAGGAATTGTAGGTTAGTGATAGGCAGAATAAAAATATAAAACAGCAAACTTTTATCAACTAATCTCCATACTCTTTTCCCCCTAGTTATAAAACTTGAACTTTGTACCACAGCATTAACAGATAGCCTCTAGCAGGCACTGCAGGACCTGCCTGGTGTGAAGGCGGCGGACCTCACGCATCACCTAGATAAAATTTTAGATAGCGCTGGGGAGGAGCCGGCGGTCTTGGTATGTGTGGGTACCAATGACATAGGAAAATGTGGGAGAGAGGTTCTGGAAGCCAAATTTAGGCTCTTAGGGAGAAAGCTCAAATCTAGAACCTCTAGGGTAGCATTTTCTGAAGTGCTACCCATTCCACGCGCAGAGCCCAAGAAACAGGCAGAGCTTTGGAGTCTCAATACGTGGATGAGACGATGGTGCAGGGAGGAGGGTTTTAGATTTGTTAGGAACTGGGCAACATTCTGGGGAAGGGGGTACCTATTCCAAAAGGATGGGCTCCACCTTAACCAGGTGGGACCAGGCTGTTGACGTCCGCATTTAAAAAGGAGATAGAGCAGCTTTTAAACTAGAAACTGGGGGAAGGCCGACAGTCACTCAAAAGCGCATGATTTGGGATAAGGTATCTTTCAAAGATATAACCAAAACAGGGAAGATAGGGTATCCTGATAGTGAGGTTGCAAAAGACACCATAGTAGATCAGACGTCCTTAAATAAAAATAAAAATCAGACAAAAGATTGCAAATTAATACTGTCAAATACTGAGCATGATAATGTAAATAGGAACAACAAACATAGTTTGAAATGTCTTTATGTGAATGCCAGAAGCCTAAGAAATAAGATGGGAGAGTTAGAATATATTGCACTAAATGAAAAACTAGATATAATAGGCATCTGTGAGACCTGGTGGAAGGAGGATCACCAGTGGGACACTATCATACCGGGGTACAAATTATATCGTAGTGATAGGGTGGATCGAATTGGAGGAGGGGTAGCACTGTATGTTAAGGAGGGCCTTGAATCAAATAGACTGAAAATTCTACAGGAAACAAAACACATCTTGGAATCCATATGCATTGAAATTCCATGTGTAAAGGGGAAAAGGATAGTGATAGGAGTGTACTACTGTCTGCCTGACCACGATGAACAGACGGATGTAGAAATGTTAAAGGAAATTAGGGACGCTAAAAAACTGGGCAACACAATAATAACGGGTGATTTCAATTACCAAACTAATCAAAAAATTCTACAATCATAAACCTCGAGTATTCAAGGGTGGATGAAAACGGTGAAAAATAGTGGAGAAAAAAAAGACCTCAGTGAATACTGGACACACCTCTTTTTAAAGGACACACCTTTTAGATAGAGAGGGGACCTCCTTAATCATGTCTTTGAAAAAAAACTCCACTTAAATTACTTTCATCTTCATTGTGCCATCACACCCTTTCAAACACTCATAGGGGCAGCCGCATTGCTATATGCAATATCACAAAATTTTTTACTACTTATCTTGGACGGACGGTGGCCTTCTTCTCCTTTTAACTCCCTGCGTCAGGGGAAATTGTTCAAACTTAACACCTCCAAGAAAAATTAACTCGCCAGCATTATGTCCTCTGGCATCTACATAGAAATGGCGGTCCCTCTTTAATGTTCTTCCATCAGTTTTTGAAGATATTCGAACAGAGTTTGCCATCAGATGAAAAATCGTTAGAACAGCGACAGACAATGATTCCAACTTTGTGAAAGCCTTCTCTGTAATTGGATGACGATGATAAAGATGAAGGATGGAAATGTGAGTTATACAGCACCAGGGACGTAACCAGACCTTTCAGTGGGAGGGGTCTAGAGCCCGAAGTGCTCAGTTTCACTAAAAGGAGCGTGCTGGATGTGAGGGGAAGACAGAACAAGGCAGGCAATGCGGTGGCAACTGAGACTGGTGCTGGACAACTCTTCAGTTAGCGGGGGTTGGGGACCCCTGCCAGCAAAACCAGAGGCCCAGTGGAAATTTTGGGGGGGGGGGGGGCCAGGCCCCTATGGCCCCACATAGCTATGCCACTGTACAGCACTACATCTGATGCAGATGATAGTGATGATGATGATGACAAAATATTCTTTGCTATATGAAGTCTAAATATAAATTCCCTTAATCAGCAACTGCAGACCCTGTCAGAAAACATCAGTATTTTTTCAGCCTGGTCTAATTTAGAGGAACTTTTGATCAGAATGAACACTTCACTTCCTGCTAGTGCAGTTTTTGAGCACCTGTTCAGCTTGGCAGGATTAATGACTCACAAATACACTCGCATGAGAGACTGTCATTTTGAAGGAGTGTGGTTATCCATGTCATGTTGTCAAGAGAGCATATCTGAGGGTGAGATACGCACAAAGAGAACTATTGCTACGCTCCAAGCGATAAGAAATTTCAAAGACTTTCACATGTGTTCTCCCATACTCGTCAATGTCATCTGCTATAGCTTCCAGTATATGTAAACACTGGCATATCACTAAACTGCTTTTTGAGGACATGGACCCCCTAATTATGGAATTACTTAGGGGAAGATCCATAGGTGACTTTCTTAGAAGATCAAATAAAGATTTTGGTGAGAGAAGAGAATATCGACATGAAAAATGTGGCCATTGTCAATGGTGTGATAGGACCATGGAGGGATCAGAGTGGATTCCTCCTAGTCACAATCAAGCTATAAGAGAAAAAAAGAAATACAACGTGTGATACAGCGTATGTGTTGTATAGTATTATTTGTCCTATATATTGGGTGAATCTCTAGACCTGTGAAGATACGATTAACAGAGCACAAGTCTAGAATTAATACTAAACAGATATCTGCTCCTATTGTATCTCATTGGTTGGACATGAATAATTCCATTCAAGATATAAAGTGGACTATTGTTGATTGTATTGAAGTGTGGAGAGAGGGTCGTAATTTGGAGAGTCTGCTCAATTCAAGAGCAATGCTGGATTTTTGGCCTTAAAACTGTAGCCCTGAAGGGCTTAAATGAGGAACTTGATTAGTTCTCTTTGATCTGACATCAGTAGTTACATAAGAACATCAGAGTAGCCTTACTGGGTCAGACCAACGGTCCATCTAGCCCAGTATCCTGTTTTCCAAACAGTGGCCAAGCCAGGTCACAAGTACCGGGCAGAAACCCAGTTAGCAGCAACTTTCTATGCTACCAATCCTGGGGCAAGCAGTTGCTTCCCCATGTCTGTCTCAATAGCATACTATGAACTTTTCCTCCAGGAATTTGTGCAAACCTTTTTAAACCCAGATACACTAACCACCATTACTACATCCTTCAGCAAAGAGTTCCAGAGCTTAACTATTCATTGAGTGAAAAAATATTTCCTCCTATTTGTATTTCCATGTAACTTCCTCAAGTGTCCCCTAGTCGTTGTACTTTTGGAAACAGTAAAAAATTGATTTACTTCTACTCGTTCTACACCACTCAAGATTTTGTAGACCTCAATCATATCTCCCCTCATCCATTTCTTTTCCAGGCTGTACAGCCCTAACCTCTTTAGCCTTTCCTCATACGAGAGTCCATCCCCCTTATCATTTTGGTCACTCTTCTTTGAATCTTAATGCTGTCGTATGCATATATTTAGAACTAAAGACGAGGACGCCATTTTGGCAGAATGAACTTATGAGAGGAAGCGTGCTGAATCTTGGTAAAAGTTATAAATGTTTGTGGACTGTACATTAGAACTGTATTACTATGGATTGCTAAATTGCAATTTTTGCTCCTTTGTAGAATGGAACTCCCTGAAGCAGCTATTCTTACATAGCAAAACATAGCGCTATGTCGGATGTATGTGAGAGCAAACTGTTTGACCTTTGAATTGGATAATACCGAGGCAGCAAGAAGAGAGGAGTAACAGAAGTTAACAGATTGTTTAACCTCTGCCATTAAGATAAGTACTATGTTATTTGAAGACAGATGAACAGAATTATGAACTTAGTGATAAACTGAAGAGTGAAAAGTTGAAAAATGAAGACTGAATTATTCTTATTTATTTAACAAAAAGGACTGATGAAGATTGTTAGCGGGGTGTTCAAGTATTCTGCTTCACACTCACTATACATGTTTCACCCGGTAGTCTGATGGTCCACAAAAATATTTAATCATATTGTGAGAAACCTTTATTGAGTGTGCTTATGTTCTTATGTCATAGAGGAATTACCGCAGTCTACAATCCTCCTGTCTCCCAAAAACCATTCCTCCCAGCCAGAACTCTATTACCCAACATCCCTCTGCCCCGCCTTGCACTTACAACTTAACCAAGCTCTCCCCTTCATATTCCACCCTCCTCCCTTTCCTCCCCAAAACCATCCTATAACTACACTTCATGGGTGCAATACTTCCAAGCTCCCCAACCCCTCTGCCACCCTTCCTTTTTGCTTATCACCAAATCCTTCCCAACACAAAATAAATATATATGTATAAAAAAAAGAAAAAAAATTCTAGATAGGAGGAGGCATACCATATAATCTCTGCCCCAAGAAGTACAAATAAAAAGAATGTAAAACTGTGTTCATCTGTAGACCAATCTGTACAGTTTACCAAATTCACCAGTACAGTCTCAAGACAGTTTCTCAATACATATTCAAGAGTAAGCCAAAACCTCTTATTTGATTTGCTTACTTTATTTATTTTTTGTCTATTAGATTGTAAGCTCTTTGAGCAGGGACTGTCTTTCTTCTATGTTTGTGCAGCGCTGCGTACGCCTTGTAGCGCTATAGAAATGCTAAATAGTAGTAGTAGTCTCTCCTAAAATCAATTTATGTTTATATAGCCTGCATAATTACACATATTTGACCTATAAAAAATTATAAGATATCAATGTGCACCCAAGTTTACTGAAATCACTGAGATTAAAAGAGGCTAATTCAAACCAACAAACACACACAAAAAAAATTGTAATGGGCCTAGAAGGGGTGGGGGGGAGTGAGCAATATTATGTTAATTGCTAGTGCTTATCTATCTACTTTAGTGACCATTAGGTTATGGTCCAGGATCAGACTGCGGCATAACAAAATATGATTTCACGGTGGCTACAGTCTTCTGTTAAACTACTGAGCAGCGCTGTTCACCAGCCAGTAATCTAGGGTACTTTCTCCACTATTGTTCACTCTTGCTCCAGATAAGATTCATGGGCCAATGTTCAGAACCAAACACAGGCGCTGGAGGTGATTAGTGCCAGACTAGCACCTACATTAGTGAACGCAAAATACTCAGAGGCTTTAGCGTGGAAGACAATGCACACACCAAAGATTAGCGCAAATAGCATGCTAAAATAGTCAAATGGATATTAAGGTAAAATTATGTATCATACCTGATAATTTTCTTTCCATTAATCATAGCTGATCAATCCATAGACTGGTGGGTTGTGTCCATCTACCAGCAGGTGGAGATAGAGAGCAAACTTTTGCCTCCCTATATGTGGTCATGTGCTGCCGGAAACTCCTCAGTATGTCGATATCAAAGCTCCATCCGCAGGACTCAGCACTTAGAGAATTACACCCACAAAGGGACACTCTGCCCAGCTCACCACCGCCGAAACGGGGGAGGGGAATTAACCCAGCTCATCCCCACACAAGTGGGGGAGGGGAATCCGTCCAGCTCATCCCCGCGGAGCGGGGGAGGGACACCACCCCGCCGATGCAGGGGGATCTGGCTTATCCTGCAACCGCAACCGCAGGAGGAGCTGACTGACCCTAACACCGCCGAAGCGGGAGGGGTACAAAGCTGCCCTACAGCCGCACGAAGCGGGAGGGAGTGCCGGCAGAATTTAAGTCTCAATCCAGCCCCGTAAAATGGAGGGGAGAGGAATGCAGCAGCTCACTGTACCACAAACTCGTCTCAACTCTTGAAGAATCCAAGTGAAAAAACTTGAACACGAAGTCCTCCTGAAGTAACTGAAGACTAAACTTGAACCTAAAATTCAACCAGAATATAAACAGTACAGATATCTGGGAGGGGCTATGGATTGATCAGCTATGATTAATGGAAAGAAAATTATCAGGTATGATACATAATTTTACCTTCCATATCATCATGCTGATCAATCCATAGACTGGTGGGATGTACCGAAGCAGTACTCACCCAGGGCGGGACATTGAAATCCCTGACCTCAACACTGAAGCTCCAAACCGGGCCTCCGTCCGAGCAGCCACAGTCAAGCGGTAATGCTTGGAGAATGTATGGGCCGATGCCCAAGTTGCCGCCTTGCATATCTCTGCCAAGGAGACGGACCCGGCCTCTGCCATCGAGGCCGCCTGAGCTCTAGTGGAGTGAGCCTTCAGCTGGATAGGCGGCACCTTCCCCGCGGCCACATAAGCCGCTGCAATGGCTTCCTTGACCCATCTTGCCACTGTAGGCTTAGCAGCCTGCAGACCCTTACGAGGACCTGCAAACAGGACAAACAGATGATCCGATTTCCGGAAATCATTGGTCACTTCCAAGTATCTGATGATAACTCGTCTCACATCCAGATATTTGAGAGCAGAGTATTCCTCTGGGTAGTCCTCCCTACGAAAGGAAGGGAGACAGAGCTGCTGATTCATATGGAAGCGAGAAACAATCTTGGGCAGGAAGGAAGGCACTGTGCGAATAGTCACTCCTGCCTCAGTGAACTGCAGAAAAGGCTCTCGACATGAGAGTGCCTGGAGCTCGGAAACTCTTCTGGCTGAAGTGATAGCCACCAAAAAGACTGCTTTCAATGTCAGGTCTTTCAGAGATGCCCTCGACAAGGGTTCAAAAGGCGGCTTCTGTAACGCTCTTAGCACCAGGTTGAGATTCCACGCAGGCACCACCGAGTGCAGAGGAGGGCGCAGGTGATTAACTCCCTTGAGAAAACGCACCACATCTGGCTGCGAAGCCAGGGAAGCACCCTTCAGGCGGCCCCTGAAGCAAGCCAGGGCTGCTACCTGGACTTTAAGGGAACTGAGCGACAGGCCTTTCTCCAGACCTTCTTGCAGGAATGCCAACACTGAAGAAATTGGAGCAGTGAATGGAGAAAATGAGCCTGCTTCACACCACGCTGCAAAGGTATGCCAAACCCTGGCGTAAGCAGTAGAAGTAGAGCGCTTCCTCGCTATCAGCATAGTGGCGATGACCTTGTCTGAGAAGCCCTTCTTCCTCAGACGCTGCCGCTCAATAGCCAGGCCGTAAGACCAAAGGGGGAGGGATCCTCCATCACCACGGGACCCTGATGTAACAGACCCTGCTCCACTGGCAGCCGCAGAGGATCGTCGACTGAGAGCCTGATCAAGTCCGCATACCAGGGACGTCTGGGCCAATCCGGACCCACCAGGATTATCCGGCCCGGATGCTTTGCCACCCGGTCTAGCACCCTGCCCAACATGGGCCAGGGCGGGAACACATAGAGAAGCTCTTGTGTCAGCCACTGTTGGAGAAGAGCATCTACTCCCAGGGATCGAGGGTCCCGTCCTCTGCTGAAAAAGCGCGGCACTTGGCAATTGGCCGATGACGCCATCAGATCTAGGCTCGGCTGGCCCCAGCGCTTCATGATGTCCAAGAATGCCTGAGCAGATAGCTGCCACTCTCCGGGCTCCAAGGTATGGCGACTGAGAAAGTCCGCCTTGAGATTCATGACTCCGGCAATGTGGGCCGCTGACAGCTGTTCCAAGTTCGCTTCCGCCCACTGGCATAGATTCATGGCCTCCTTGGCTAGAGGGGCGCTCTTGGTACCTCCCTGGCGGTTGACATAGGCCACAGCCGTGGCATTATCCGACAGGACCCGTACAGGCTTCAACGCCAGTACCGGGATGAACTCCAAAAGTGCCAACCGAATGGCTCTGAGTTCCAGGAGGTTGATAGACCACTTTGCCTCTGCAGGAGACCAGAGCCCCTGCGCTGTCCTTCCCAAGCAGTGGGCTCCCCAGCCCGACAAAGAGGCGTCCGTCGTGACGACAATCCACTCCGGGGTCACCAGAGGCATTCCTGCAGACAACTTGTCTGTCTGCGTCCACCAGCTCAGCGCCTTGCGCACTGCTGGGTCCAAGGGAAGACGCACAGCATAATCCTCCGACATCGGAGTCCAGCGCTGCAGCAGAGAGAGTTGTAGTGGTCTCATATGAGCCCTGGCCCAGGGCACTACTTCCATCGTGGCCGTCATAGAGCCCAACAGCTGCACATAGTCCCAAGCCCGAAGAGGAGAGGCTACTCGGAACTGGTCCACCTGAGCCTGAAGTTTGACAATCCGATTGTCTGGCAGGAACACTCTGCCCACTTGGGTGTCGAATCGAACTCCCAAATACTCCAGGGACTGAGTCGGGCGCAGCTGGCTCTTCTCCCAGTTGATGATCCACCCCAGGGAGCTCAAAAGAGCAACCACCCGGTTCACAGCTTTGCCGCACTCTGCATAAGAGGGGGCTCGGATCAACCAGTCGTCCAGATAAGGATGGACTTGTACTCTTTCCTTCCTCAGGAAGGCCGCGATGACCACCATTACTTTGGAGAAGGTCCGCGGAGCAGTAGCCAACCCGACCGGGAGGGCTCTGAACTGGAAGTGTCGGCCCAGGACTGCAAAACGCAGAAAGCGTTGATGAGGAGGCCAGATGGGAATATGCAAGTACGCTTCCTTGATGTCCAAGTATGCCAGGTACTCCCCTGCCTTCACTGCCGCTATAACAGAGCGGAGAGTCTCCATGCGAAAGTGCCGAACTTTCAAGGCCCGATTGACCCCTTTGAGGTCGAGGATAGGCCGTACAGAACCTCCTTTCTTTGGTACCACAAAGTAAATGGAGTAACGCCACTTGCCAAGCTGATTTTTTGGCACCGGAACGACCGCACCCAGGCAGATCAGATTGTCCAAGGTTTGCTGCACTGCCACAGCTTTGACCGGAGACTTGCAGGGAGAGAGTACAAACCCGTCTCTTAAGGGTCGGCAGAACTCTAGCTTGTAGCTGTCTCTGATGACTTCCAGCACCCAGGCGTCTGAAGTTATTGTGGTCCACTCGCCCAGAAATGAGGACAGCCGTCCTCCAATCTGCACTGGGGCGTGGACCAAGGCCCCGTCATTGGGTACGAGACCCTGGGGGAGGACCGGAGGGAGCACCTCCGGGACGGCGGTCTCTGCGAAAGGAATGCTGCTTGGGGGAGAAGTTCCTCTTGAAGGAAGAGGGGGCAGAGGAGCCCGACCTGCCCGGGCGGTACCGACGGGCTTCCTGAAACCGTCCTCTGGAGGTACCGGGGCGAGTACTAGCCCGAGCCCTGACCTCTGGTAACTTCTTGCCCTTAGACGTGCCGAGATCGGTCACGATTTTGTCCAGCTCGACCCCAAAGAGCAGCTTGCCTTTAAAAGGCAATCTAGCCAGGCGGGATTTAGAGGCGTGGTCAGCAGACCAATGCTTCAGCCAAAGCCACCGCCGTGCAGAGATTGTCTGAGCCATGCCTTTAGCTGAGGCCCTCAAGACATCATACAGCAAGTCTGCCAAATAGGCTAAGCCCGATTCCAGGGCCGGCCAATCAGCCCTCAAGGAATGATCCGAGGGGGAAGCCCGCTGCACCATAGTCAGGCACGCCCTGGCCACATAGGAGCCGCAAACTGAGGCCTGCAAACTTAAAGCAGCCGCCTCAAAGGACGACCTTAAGGCCGCCTCCAATTTTCTGTCTTGGGCGTCCATTAGGGCCGTGCCACCTTCCACCGGCAACGCCGTTTTCTTAGTCACCGCAGTGATTAAAGAATCCACGGTAGGCCACAGATAGGCCTCACGTTCACTTTCAGGCAAAGGATAGAGGCGGGACATAGCCCTAGCCACTTTAAGGCTCGCTTCCGGGACATCCCATTGAGCCGAAATTAAGGTGTGCATGGCATCATGCACGTGGAAGGTTCTAGGCGGGCGCTTCGTCCCCAGCATAATGGCAGAGCCAACAGGGGCTGAGGGAGAGACGTCCTCCGGAGAGGAAATCTTTAAAATGCCCATGGCCTGCACTAACAGGTTGGGCAAATCCTCTGAGCTAAAGAGCCGCGCTGCAGAGGGGTCATCCGCTCCATCCGAGCGGGGATCCGTCTCCTCCAAGGAACCCGCAAAGGACCGTTGGGAGAACTCAGATACGCTGCCCTCATCTACATCGGAGGAGACAAAGTCCTCCAAGGCCTGGGAATCAACCCGAGGGCGTTTACCAGACGAGGGAGCAGGGGCAGCGTTTTGCATAAGGAAGGCCTGATGCAGCAGCAAAACAAACTCGGGGGAGAAACCCCCCAGACTGTGCACTTCCGCAGCCTGGGCTACAGCCCTAGACGCACCCTCAACCGGCGCTCACAAGAGCGGGGGAGAGACATGCTGCGAATCCAAGATGGTGTCCGGCGCGACACTCCGCGAAGGAGCCGCGCGGGAAGAACGGCGCTTAACTTTAGCCGCTTTTGTGCCGTCGCCCAAATTAAGGGCGTTCATGGCATTAATGTCTCCCACCTCAAGGGCGGCCCAAGAAGAAGCTGTCCGAGCCGCGTGGCCGGCCAAGATGGCGGAGGCGAGCAGCGGGGGATGGGCGTTTATGGCGGGAAAAACCGCCACACCGGAGGAAGGACCGGGACACTCATCGGTCACGAAACTGTCACCCAACAAGGGCGAATCAGACTTTAAGACCCCCGCATCCCCTCTAGAAGCGCCCAAGCGATCAGGGGAGCGACTCTTTGCGCCCTCGCCCTCCGACGCCATAGGCCACGTGGAGATCAATCGGGGAACCCCCTGCCCGCTATAAAAAGGTAAAAATTACCTGCTTTCCGCTCCGAGCTGTAACGACCTGGTGTCCCAGTGAGTAGCTGCAATAAACGTTTAAATAAACGTCGAAATAAACGCCTTTAAGGACGTTCAAAATTTTTTTTTTTTTTTTTAACGGAGCCAGCGGGAGGGGGGAGAAAAGGAGGGACCTGGCACCACCAGGTTTGCACTTGCTCAAGAAGAGCCCTCAACCCCAGGCACTCAACAAAACCTAAAAATTAGGCTTGGAGGCCTAGCCAGAGCTGCTGCTGTGTGTGACCACCACCTGCTGAGATAGAGAACATACTGAGGAGTTTCCGGCAGCACATCACCACATATAGGGAGGCAAAAGTTTGCTCTCTATCTCCACCTGCTGGTAGATGGACACAACCCACCAGTCTATGGATTGATCAGCATGATGATATGGAATGAGGTCATTTCCTTTTACCTCCCAATGCTGAGAGAACAGTGCACAAAACAAAACCGCCTTACGGCACAAAAAATAACGCCAGCTCGGAGCAAAATACTAGGACTAGGGGGCATGCGATGAAGCTACAATGCAGTAAATTTAAATGAATTGGAGAAAATGTTTCTTCACTCAACGTGTAATTAAACTCTGGAATTCGTTGTCAAAGAATGTGGTAAAGGCGGTTAGCTTAGCGGAGTTTTATAAAGTTTTGGACGGCTTCCTAAAGGAAGAGTCCATTATTAAATGGACGTGGGGAAAATCCACTATTTCTGAGATAAGCAATATAAAATATTTTGTACTTTTTTGGGATCTTGCCAGGTGTTTGTGATCTGGATTGGCCACTGTTGGAAACAGGATGCTGGGCTTGATGGACCTTTGGTCTTTCCCAGTATGGCAATACTTATGTACTTATATAAGCATTAGGGTGTTTGAAGATAGGATTTCTCATGATTCTTTCTTTAAAATCTGCCAGTTGTTATATAATTTGGAAGCAGAAGGAAGTCCGTGCAAGCCCCTAAGCACTTGTAGTGAGAGACGAATGTGTGCGAGTCATTGCAAGCCCAAAAGTGAAAGCACATATTGGCGCCTGTTTCCTGCATTTAAATATAATCTTCCAAGTAAAAATTTTAAAAAAGAATTGAAATGCTTATATTTAAAGGCACAGAAAACAGACGCCAACAATGTGTGCTTCACTTTTGGGTTTGCCAGGCGCATGCGTACAGGAGCTGAACTTACCTTGAAACGCTTCTGCACATGTGCCAAGCATGTTCCCCCCCCCCCCCCTTGCTTTCACTTTTACAGCATGCATATAATTTGAACACCATTTCCTTTGAGCATTGGCAAGTAAGGTTTCTGCGCTGTTCCAGCGGTATGGTTTCTGCGCTGTTGGCTGTACCGCAGGAGTTCTGAGCATCGGCCCATCATTGTTTCACTAAGTGGGCACAAAGAGTTATGAAGGCCTTGTGCTGCAGTGATACTCTGTCCCAATAGTCTTAAAAACATAAGATTTTCCAACCATTGCATTGCAGAGTACAACAGAGATTGATACAAAGGCATTATCCCCTTCTTTTTCCTGCTGACAATTCCTTTCTACACCCAAGCATTCTAGCTTTCGCCATCACTTTTTCTACCTGTTTAGCCACATTAACATCATCACATAGGATCATTCCCATGTCCAGCTCCTCTTTCATGCACAAAAGTAGTTCAGCCCCTAAACGTTACCACTGTCTTAGATTTTTGCATCTCAAATGCATAACCCTACATTTTTTAACATTAAATCTTAGCTGCCACATTCTGGACCATTCTTATACTATCAGGGGTGTCTACCCTATTGCAGATTTTGGTATCATCCACAAAGAGGCAAACCTTACCAGATAGTCCTTCAGCAAAAGCGTTTACAAAAATGTTTTAAAATGTCAAAAAGAACCACCTTTAGTATAACAAGTGCCTCACAAACAGTCCTCTGAAAATCATTCAGGGTCCACCACACTGCCATTCCTTTTTTTCTTCTGTGATCCTACTCCCTTAAGAAGCCAGACTCTGCATGTAGTACAACTCGAGAAACAAAACATTTCCTCTTCTACTCTGCTAACCATTTTCTTTTAAAAGATGTGCATTCCAAACCTGACATATTTCAGTTACTAAACTGAAAAAAAATTCCTTTATTTACCTTTATCACATGATTTAGATGTCATATTTTTCCAAAAGCATGAGTTCATTCTCTTTTTGACAATTTCCTGATCAGCCTTCTCCCCCTCCTCTCAATCTTTACGTTTCTCTCTCTTCTCCCACCCACCAGTCCAAACCCCTGGCCTTGCTCCCTTCCCTCACTAATTTTCAACTCAGTTCCTTAATCCCCACTTGAATTCTTCATTGTTCATCCTACTCCCCGAGTTCCTTGAATACCCTCCCCTGTCCCTCCACCTCAACATCTTTCCCCCACCTCAGGAACTCACTCTGGTCTCAATATCCTTTTCCCACCCCCTTCAGCTCAGCCACACATCCACCTCATTTGCCACCTGCTTGTGCTGCTTCAGCCCTGCTCCGCTTCCTCTTCCCTCTTCTGCCAGTGGGGTGTGGGGAATCTTTACCCCACAGTTCTGGCTACAAATGCTCTAAAGGGGAGATATGATAGACACATTTAAATAACTCTGTGGCATAAATGCACAAGCAGCAGGTCATTTTCAATTGAAAGGGAGCTCTGGAATGAGGGGACATACGATGAAGGTGAAAGGGGATAGACTCAAAAGTAACCTGAGGAAATACTTCTTCATGGAAAGGGTGGTGAATTTGTGGAATGGCTTTTGGTGGAGGAATTCAAGCGAGCTTCAGACAAGTACATAGAGTCTCTATAGAGGAAGGGACAATAGATGGCATGAATGAGCAGATTGGCTATCTTTATCTGCCTTCATTTTTCTCTGTTTCATCTTCTGCCTATGGAGCCCATCAATCCTCACTGGCCTCACAGTGGAAACATCAGATGCTAGAATCACAGGATATTCTATGGGGCAATTCTATAACTGGGCATCACAATTTAGATGCTTAGATGCTGTTCTCTGAGCACTAATTCTAAACCAGAATCAGGGCACCAAGATTCCATTAGAGAATCAATAGCAGGTGTAAGTGGGCATGGCTACATTTGGCAATTTAGCATATAAATTACCAGATTCTTTTAAGTTATGCACATATATGCTGGTCACACCCAGCCTCTGTCCCTGCTTCTGATGTGGGCTACCTGGCTGCGGCAGAGCTCCAACCAGAATAAAAATATTCCAAATATCATTATTTTGGCCCAATATCCCCCAAATATCTTCTTTTACCATTGCTATTTGACTTTATTTTAATATTCGCCCTCCAAAGTACAGCATTTACTTTTCAGTAAATCACATCTCATACGAATGATTAGTGCATGTTTTCCACCCAACGTACTGCTCCCTATGACCAGTTAACAACTCAACAAGCATGTCAACATTTTTTTCTGTAAGTAATTGGATTGAAACTAGCACATACTCAAACAGAGACGTATTAAAAGTAAAGACTCTTATCATGTATGTGATAGTGGTGGAAGTGGGGGAAGAAAACAATAGACGTTCAAGAGAAATGAGTGTTTATCAGCTTGCCATCTGAACAGGGCAGTCATGTTTTTCTTTCTATATGGCATAAGAGCTAGCTACAGTGTACAGTACCAGGCAGTGCAAAAGACTGCTCTTGTGTCTTTCTGTTTGAACGTTCTATTGACATAAGGCGGAGTTCCAGGTTATTGTGATGTGAACATTTTGCTACGTTTGTTTCTCGTAGTCATAAATCATAACTTGTCTATATGCTGGAGGTTGTGCTTTGTCCGGCGGATTTTTATTCACATTTTTAAAGGACGTTATTCAACTTGTTCATTTTTTGTTGTGAAATTTCTGCTCCTTTGCAGCTTGTTTCAAAGAATAACCGTGAGAGGAGCAAGCCTGCTAAATTATGGGCCAAGTGGGCTTATGTGCAAAACTAGGCATTTCACTAAAAGGCTACTTCAAAAACCAAGAATAAAAGTGAAGGGAAACAAAATAACCTTTCATTGCCTCATAGGTCAGATGCCATCGAAGTTTGGTTTTTTGATGTTAGAATTCTTCTTTCTTGCTAATCGTGACCATAGTTATTAGAGCAGTGGACTGAGAATCAAGGAAACTCAAATCCCATTGTCTCCATGGCAGAGTGGCATGTCACTCTGGGGGTAATTTTTTTAACTTCCCACCTAAGTGCAAAGTCCACATGGATTCTGTCAACTTTTCAAAAAGAAAGTACACATGTACTTTTACGTCAAAAATTAACCCTGGGACAACTGTGCACACATTTACACCTGCTGTTTGGTAAGCACAGTTTGTTGAGGAAAACATATCTGCATTTGCGAACCCCACCCAAACCTCTCCCAACAAAACATCTCTGCTGAAGGTAAAAAGTTGGTGGATTTAGGCCCTATGCACACACAGGTACTGACATATCAGCAAGAAATTTTATAAAAGGAGTGCTTCATCCATGGATATAGCTTTGAAAATTACTAATCCTATGTCTCTCTGCCTCAGAAATCCATAGAGGATAATTTGATGAGCTATTTCTTATATACAGAAATAGGTATTAAATTGCCTCATGGATGGATAGATGATGCAAATTTAATGTGTAAGTTTCTCTGGCCTGAGCAGAAATGTTCCTGAGAATGGGTTTTGGGAGGGAGTTGTACTTATAGCTATATTTTATAAATTATGTGCATTAATGTATAAAATAAAATGGAGAAAGTAGTGGATGCATCAGAATGGCTATAACGTTGTGCAGGAGCATTCTGGGGATAATTTAATAATGGTGTTTATGCATATATGTTCTCTTTATATATATATATATATATATATATATATATATATATATATATATATATATATATATATATATATATATATATATATATATAAAGCGCTTTTTCTCAGTTGTGCATGCCATGATAACATCAAGACTGGATTATTGTAATGCACTCTACACTGATCTGACTATAAAGGGTTTGCACCAGCTCCAATTGATTCAGAATGCTGCTGCAAGTCTATTAGAAGGTTGTAATCGACATGACCACATCGCACCATTTTTGCATATGGTTCACTGGCTACCAGTACAGTACAAAGCCAAATATAAAACTCTATGTTTAGCATACTCCTGAGCCTATAACCTCTTAACTTCATCCTATGCCCTCTCCTTCCAGAGTTTTCCTTTATTTGAAAATGGCTCACCTCCTGTACATTAATGACATGGACATATTTAAACGTCTCTTATCATATCCCCTCTCTCCCGCCTTTCTTCCAAAGTATACACATTGAGGTCTATAAGTCTGTCCCCATATGCTTTATGACAGAGACCACTGACCAGTTTTGTAGCCACCCTCTGGACCAGCTCCATCCTGTTTATATCTTTTTGAAGGTGTGATCTCCAGAATTGTGCACAGTATTCTAAATGGGGCCTCACCAGAGATTTAAACAAGGGCACTATCACCTCTTTTTTTCTTACTGGCCATTCCTCTCCCTATGCACCCGAGCATCCTTCTGGCTTTGACCGTCACCTTTTCTACCTGTTTGGCTGTCTTACGATCATCAGATACGATCACCCCCAAGTTCCGCTCTTCTTTTGTGCAGAGAAGTACCTCACCCCCTATACTATACCCTTCCCTTGGATTCTTGCAACCCTGCATTTTTTAGCATTAAATCTTAGTTGCCAATTTCTGGACTATTCTTCAAGCTTCACTAGATTCCTCATCATACTATCCACACGCTCCAGGGGTGTCCATCCTATTAACAGTTTAGTATCATCCGCAAAGCGGCAAACCTTACCAGACAGTCCTTCTCCAATATCACTCACAAAAATATTAAAAAGAGCTGGCCCAAGGACTGATCCCTGCAGTACACCACTGATAACATCCTTTTCCTTGGATCAAACTCCATTTACCATTACCCACTGTCTCCTTCCACTTATCAAGTTTTTAACCCAGTCCGTCACTTTAGGACCCAAACGAAGGTCACTCAGTTTATTTATCTGTCACCTATGCGGAACTGTGTCAAAGGCTTTGCTAAAATTCAAGTATGCCACATCTAGCACCCCTCCCATATCCAACTGTTTGGTAACCCAGTCAAAGAAATCAATCAGATTTGTCTGACAAGACCTGACATGAACACCTCACTACACCCCCTCCTATTATTTCTCCACCACCCCTTTCCAGTTTTCACCTCTTCTTTGCACCCTCATTACCCTATCCTTCCCTGAATAAGGCTCTCTAGATACCTTTTTAGTGGAAACCAACAGCCACAGCTTTATTTCTTCACTTTTGACTATGATAAACATATTATTTTAATATGAACATAACCACCAGCTATTTATCAACCAAGAACATTAATATTATTGACTTCACCAGCTCAAAGGAAGATCTTTGAAAGCCTATTCATCATATTGTTCTGTTTTATTGTTGAGGAGGCATCAGTCAAATAATCAGTGACATATTAATCTTCAACAGTCTATTTTGCTATTACAGCATTAATGGAGACAAAATACCCTGTGCTTACATTTATTTATTGGGTCTTATTAACCGCCTTTATGAAGAAATTCACCCAAGGCAGTGTACAGCAGTTTAACATAAAACGTACAATGTTGTTAACAGCATAGCAATATTAAAATGACCAAATATAAGAATAAATAGTTAGTAAGGTAAACTTGGAAATGGCAAATTGAAACCTAGTAATAGGACTAACACGAAACAGTGTCTAGAGAGTCAACTCATAGAGAGCTGCCATTGTAGCAGCAAACACTGGGCAAGTCTCAAAGGGCCTTAGGCTTATACCAGGCATTAGATCCATCTGATATGGGGTAGCCATATCTCTTTCCAACTTATACCATATTGAGCAGTTTTCATTACTCTCTTCTTGAAATCAGAGTGCCCTTTCACATAGCTTGGATGCTGTATGGTATTCAAACATCTGGAAAATGAATGCTTCCTTAAGTTGTAAATAAATTTAATTTACTCATAGCAATCCAGAGGGTACTTATGTTCCAAAGAAACCGAGATAACTGGACCACCAATGTTTTAGAAAACGAAGGAGGAATGTTAAAGGAATCATGCTTAAAGTGTAATCGATATTTTGCATCAGCATCATTTTTACAGACTGTTGACCATCTGTCTAAAGATCTTTAGTGCATATCAGTGAGATTTGCATGTTCAAAGTCAACTGTCTCCTCCAAACAGCAACCGAGTGCAAGAAGGGAAAGGGAAATGGGACTTGATATACTGCCTTTCTGAGGTTTTTGCAACTACATTCAAAGCGGTTTACATATATTCAGGTACTTATTTTGTACCAGGGGCAATGGAGGGTTAAGTGACTTGCCCAGAGTCACACAGAGCTGCAGTGGGAATTGAACTCAGTTCCCCAGGATCAAAGTCCACTGCACTAACCACTAGGCTACTCCTCCACTCCCAAATGAAACAAATCACAAGATGACCAGGAAACATTTAAAGGAGTAGTGTGATTTTGTTAAGTGTGCATCTTGCTTTTCAGCTTTTAGGATATTCTTCATGTATTAGTTGCGTGGTTTACAGGACCCCTGTAGGGCCACTGAGAGACTAAGCTGGGCCCGGGGCAGAGCCGCTGATGCCGCTACCTACCCCCTCCCAGACCGTGGCATAGTAGGACTATAAAAATTGAGGGGGGCTAGAGCACAAAGTAGGGGGCACATTTTGCCCCCCCCTCCCTGCCCCCGCCACAATTCCATACTTTGGCTGACAGGGGTCCCCAAACCCTACCAGCAGAAGCCTTCCTCCAGCGTTGTTCACCGCATTGCCTGCCCTGCAGCTTCTTTTTCTCTCTCACGTCGCTCATGTACGACATGAGGGGAAAAGTAGCCACAGGGCAGTCAATGCAGTGAAGAACAGCGCTGGAGGAAGGCTTGCCAAACCAGAGGCCCCGAAGCCCTGTGTCTGCTCCTCCCTAGCCTCTAAGTGGGGCTCATCGCCAGAGTTTTCTCTCTTCTGCTCCTGTCAGGATGTGATCACCTGGGTCCCGTCATGAGCAGAAGAGAGACAGACCCTGGCGCCGGGCCACCCTTGGAGGCTGTTATCAGGGGAATCTTGATCTCCCTCTCTGCAGCCCTGGACCCCTGAGGAAGGCTCGTCAGCCAAAACACGGCATGTTTCATGATCATCTTGTGACTTGTTTCATTTGGGATCTTCCACTTCTTGTACTTGTTTGGTTTACCTTGTGGAAGTACTGGTCTTCTTTCCCTGACTTTGTTCCCTCAAACAGCAAACATACCATACCCCAAGTACTTTATTATATCACCATACCAGTGGAAAGGAAAGGTGGCAAATATCAGTGTAACAATTTAGAAGTATAACCTCAGTTTTAGCACAGCTTAATTTATACCCAGATAGATGGGAAAACACACTAACCATAGACAGCAATCTGGGTATCGAATCGGGTAGCATAAAGGCAATGATACCATCTGTATAAATTGACACTTTACATTCTAGCATACTTGTGGTCGTTCCCTTAATTGAACTATATCCCTTGATAGTCAACACCAGAGGTTCTAACGCTATTTAAAATAAAAGCTGTGATTTAAAAAAAACACTCTTCTCTGGTACCTCTGGGCCAATTCAACTAGAATGCAAGTTGTTAATGTACAGCCTCCCTTTTGGCTTGTATCCAGTACCCTACCATCTGAATAAAGGCAGGTCCAAAACCAAACCGGTCTAAGACATAAACAGCCCCATTTCAGAAGGTCTTTGAAGTAAGAACATACTGGGACAGACCGAAGGTCCATCAAACCCAGTATCCTGTTTCCATCAGTGGCCAATCCAGGTCACAAGTACATGGCAAGATCCCAGAACAGTAAAACAGATTTTATGCAGCTTATCCTAGAAATAAGCAGTGGATTTTATTTATTTATTTCATTTATAGCCCACATTTCCCCAATCAAATCGGCTCCAATGTTGCTAATAGATTATTATACTAACAATACAAATCAGGTCTTGAGTGAAGCACATAAATCAGGACATACTATGAAACTAACTAGTAGTACAACTAACTCAAATTTCAAAAAGTATTTTTCAGTCAATGAGTAATATCATATAATGAAAAAATCTTAGAAGGCAGCTGAGAGGGCAATTATAATTGAGGCATATAGACAGATAAGCTGGGTGGACAAAGTCAATGGAATAAATAGTGGGTGGCTAAACTGAAGACAAATTGGACACCCCTGAGGGAGTGGATAACATGAGGAGGGATCTGCAAAAGTTGAAAGAATGGTCTTCCCAAGTCCATCTTAATAATGGCTTATGAAGCTTTATTTTAGGAATTGAGATGTACAAGTCAGTGTGTCTCAAGTTTCATTAGTATTTTAGAAAAGAATCTGCTGAATAGACCCTGTTCTACAACACAGGAGAAAAGGATGTTTATGCACCAGGTCCGTGCAACAGAAACATCCATTTTAGAAAAATTAATCTATTTAAAAATCAGTGGATTCCAAGCCAGCACATACTCTGTTATCTTTGCGACCTTAGAAACATAATGAGGTATTATCCCGACACTATCACAGTGATCAGTTCCTTTGCCGGTTTGGTATGGGGGGGGGGGCAAAAATCACTGAGGGATTAAGGAGGCAACCCCCCCCCCCCCACACACACACACACCCCATTCCTCCAAATGCTTCTCCATAGCAGCTGTTTACCAAATCCTAAATGTGCTTGGTAGCAGATGTAACTCACCATGTCAGTCTTAAGACATTTAGTCCCCTTCTGAAATGGGAATAAGGGTGTCTTTTACTAAGGCGCGCTCACATTTTGTGGGCGCGGTAAACGTTAGAGACGCCAATGAATTCCTATGGGCATCTCTAACGTTTAGTGTGCCCACAATTTTAGAGCGTGCCTTAGTAAAAGATGCCCTAAAGGTCTATGAGGTTGCAATGCCCTTGTCCCACCCAAAACATGCCCAGACCATGCCCCCTTGCCTAGTTTTATAAAATGGGGACATAAACGTTTATACAAGATAAATACTTAAGAGCCAGTTTATGCACTTATCAAATGTAAATAGGGTTTGTAAAATGAAGGCCAAAAGAAATACTGCCATTTCACTATAGACAGAGCCAATAATGGACTGGTTGTTTTATTTGCTGAAGTTAATACATCACATAATACTCGCGCATTGTCAGCTGTCATCCTGCCAGACATGAATCCATTTTGTTCCAGATGAATAATAGCTTCTAGGACTTTTTATAAGCTCATGGCCAGCACTTCAGAATACAATTTTCAGTCTGTATTGATTAAAGACACAGGCCAATAGTTAGTCACCTCAGTGGAATCCTTACACAGTGTCTCTAAAACTATGGCCCTTCCTTCTGTGAAAGAGCCCCCAATTAATCCTTGCACCATTAAATTTTGATATATGATCTGCAATTTAGAGGCTAATGATTCTGAGAATGCCTAGTAGACTTCTACTGGAATCCTATTGAGACCTGGAGTTTTCCCTTCAGGCAAATCTTTCATTCTTTCAATGTTCTTTTCTACTGTAATCAGTAACCCCAACTGTCTCTCTATGTTGTCGTTATGGTGGAGTAATCTAATTTATTAAAAAAGCCCTCAAAGTCATCTGAGGATAGTTCTCGGGAGTGCAAATCCTGATTAAAGCTCTAAAATTGATTCAGTACTTCCTGTCTTTCAAGGCCTTTTTGCACCTTCCCTAGTTGTAATGCATTGCATGTGATTTTTGGTTTTCTTATCTTTTAGATACTGAGTTAACACAGGGGTGTGCTGGTAAATTGTTAACAAGGGGCTCTCTCTTGCCAGCAAAGTAAAAGAGAATTCAGGAGGGGCCCAAGCCCACATTTTGGGATCCATTTGTTAAAGTAGCCATGGAGAACCGGCTCCCAAAATTCTTAAAAACTTAACAAACGGCTCTCGAGAGCCTGTGAAAGCCTGCTCCAGCACACCACTGCGACATGACCTAACTTGCTTGAGTCTTCACAATTTCTTGCTTTATTTGAGAATATCATGACCACAGTTAACAGCCAATTATTGGTTTAAATTGATGTTAATTGGACTTAATTGGCACCAATTGGCAATTGTGATGCACAACTGACTTTAGTCACTATTCTAGAAGCTGTTCTCACAATTTCTGTTGTATGCAACTTCTAAGGGGCAGGGCTGGCTCAAGGGACTATGGCGCCCTGAGACAACGTTTGGTTTGCTCCCTCCCATTGGTGCCCCCCCCATTGGCACACCTCCTACTCAGGCTATCCTCTTCCCCGGCCTACCTTTCAAAGACAATTTCCCCCTCCTGAATACTGACAACATTTCACCTAATGCTATCCGCATTGGCTTCCGCGTCTTCTCTCTGTCCTGCCCCTGTAGAAACAGGAAGTTATGTCAAAGGAGGGGCTGGGGCATGGCAGAAGGAAGACGCCGGGATGCTGATGCAGGTAGCATTAGGTGAAAGACCATCTGTGTTTGGGAGGGGAAAAGTGCCTTTAAAGGTAGACGGGGGAAGGTGGCCTGAAACAGAAAGAGGAAGGGGGATGCCGGTTCTTCTTTTTTTTTTTTCTGCACACACAATGCTGCCAGGTAACCTCTGGGCCAGCTTAACCTATACGGCCAGTGACATCACAGGCTCAAGCGTTTGGTGCCCTTTATCTCCGGCACCATGGGCCAGAGCTTCACCTGGTCCATATGTTAAGCCGGCCGTGGTCAGGTGCGTGCTTATGAGTTATGTGCAGGCTAAAAAAATATTAGGGGTTATATACCTAATTGCCAACAGTTAAGTGCAAAACTGTAAATTTATACTAGTATTCTATAATGACAGTTTCATACAGAACTGCTGTTATAGAATTTGCATTCAGTGCACCTTATCCTGGTGCCTAGATTTTGGCATGATTTATTGAATGTCTTTTCATAATCAAATTTCTGTAAAAGACAAAGTCAGCAAAATCAGGTACCTGATCATCATCCCGGGCAGGGCACAGAATAGATAGGACAGCAAGCATCATGGAGTAGGATGGGATCAAATGGCACATGCAGGAATAGTAGCGCAGATAGCAGCTAATTGAAGATCACAACTAGGAAGAGAAGAGGAAGCCAAGAGGAGGGGAGGTGGTAGAGGTAAGTCAAGGCCTTGAGAGTGGAGAGGACTAGGCTGTAGATCAAGGCTTTTGAGGGTAGAAGTAGGCTGCTTAAGGCACCTATTACAGGTAAGGATGTTTGATTACTCCATCAGAAATTTGTAAGCATCCATGCATGCTCCCTGCATTTACCGCACAAGCTTTGTACTTACTACACCTTATTCTTTGCAGTTAAGGTGCAGTAAGTGTCAAAACTTGCCACAGTTTAATAAAAAGGCCAGGAATCTCAGGCCAGGAAATAGTGAGACCAAGTGGCCAGGGCTTAGGATGCAAGGGTACCAGATCCCAGAGAGAGCTGCCATGTGCGAGACTCCTAGCTGAGAATTGTCACTGCAATGCCAAGGATGGAAGGAAAGGGTGAGAGAACTGAGGGTTAAAAATAAGGGGGGGGGGGGAAATACTCCAGCCAGGGGCATCATAGCCCCAATAGAAACCAGTAACAAATTGGACTAGAAGTACAGGAAAGGCATAGGAAATTACTGGGCTTGAGAAAAGAAGCCATATTTAGATTTATTATTTTCTTCTAGTCCGCTCTTATCCAGAGCGGATTGCAATAAGACATCCATAAAAACATTCAGCAAATGTTTCTTTTGTGTCCTGTAAAACTCGTTATGTATTCTAAAGCATTCTGAAGCAAGAAAAGCAGGAAACCACCTCTAAGAGAAACCAAAGGCAGCAAAAAAAAAGTCGAGAAGACAACAAAGTTAATTCTTGCTGTGGCGTACTGTTGAGACTCCGTTGCTCATTGGGGGGTTTTTTGAGCTTTGTTTTTTTCCCTACACTACTCTGTGAGCTGCGTTCATCTGCATTTATATATGATACTTGCTCCAGGATTATATGTTAGTACCAATATCCAACACTTACCACTGTTTCTACGTCCCCTGAGGCAGGTAGGTTTATCTTACCGAAACACTGTCCCGTGTCGGTTCCATACTGGTGCCAATAAAGGTTTTCTCCTGGATAGCTACCTGTGTGGGATCTTCTTGTTGCATATACTCCCAGAGCTGTTACTTTTATCATCTTCTCTACTTTTTATTGCTGTCTAAAGCATTCTAATAGCACTTGGCAACATGTCTTTCATTCACACCATACATAACCTGGAATTTCTTTCACAATATCATGTGCACGTTGGCCACTCTACACAGAACTCTGATTTACTGTGCATGTCAACCTGGAGCAGTGAGAGAGAGAGAGAGCAAGTACAAAAAAATATCAGGCACCTGTTTCATTTCAGAAAGTAAATACAAATCGGAATGGAAAGTAGGCAGGAGGTGGTCTTTACAGCCTTGTTTGCTCTGTCAACTAAAATTCTTTGAAATGTTTTATTATTACTGCCCTATTTGCTGAGGCCCAGATTCAAGACTTTTATATGTCTCCATGTGAGAATGGATAGATTTATGCAGGAACAAACAGAACAGACTGGGACAGCACTCACCAGGTATCCAGACAAATAACACCTATAGCCACAGTTCAATAGAATTAAGCCGGGAGTATACAGAAATTATCCCTCTGTATGATTTTTGTTATAAGTACTTCTGGCACAAGTCTATTGGCTGGGACAAAGATTCGGTTATTTACTCCATAGCAGAGGAAATGGCTGGCACGGCCATGGTCCCTTACTGTTTGTTTCCATCTGCAGAGGGAGTAACAAGCTGCAGTTTCCCTCCTGTGCATTTCAGCACCACAGTAAGATGGTTATCATCTGGGCTGTAACTGTTGTTGCAATAGTTACGCTGTGTGAGTCATGTGCCAGCAAAGTTGATTCAGGCTTTTCTAACATGTGATGTCCCACTAATCCTGTAGAGCATAGATGACTAGAAAATCTGAATAAGATCCAAGAGGCCCATGGCTGGTGCTTCCATTAGGTGAACAAGGTTGTCACCTAGATTGCTGAGATTCTGAGGGCGACAAAAGACAGCAAGTAGGTATTTTAAAATCCCTCCTTCCCAGATGCCATAACCAAGCGCTTATCCTGGCAGGAATAGCACAGGTTCCTCTTTGGCGCAAAATCTGTCTCGTGTTATGAATTGTAAGATCTCATAACCTTGTGGCTACAGGGCTGGCCCTGCCACTAGGAGTCTGCCAACGGCAACAGTATTGGGTTTTTTTTTTTTGGGGGGGGGGCTTGTATAGTGGCTCCCACACTGTAGAACAGCATAAGAATATAAGAGTTGCTATACTGGTTAAGTCTGAAGGTCCATCTAGCCCAGTATCCTGTTTCCAACAATGGATAATTCAAGTCATAAGGACCTGGAAGAATCCCAAAGTAGCAAGACTCTATTCTACTTAACCCCAGGAACAAGCAGTGGCTTTCCCCAGGTTTACCTTAATAGCAGTGTATGGCCTTTTCCTCCAGGAACGTTTCCAAATCTTTTTAAACCCAGCTTTTAGCAAAACCTCTAGCAATGAGTTCCAGAGATTAACTCTTCATTGAGTGAAAAAATATTTTCTCCTACTTGTTTTGAAAGTATTACCATGTATATCCCCCAGTTTTTGTACTTTTTGAAAGAATAAACAATTGATTCATGTCAACCCATTGTACTCCACTCAGGATTTTGTACTCCGCTATCATACCTCCCCTCAGCTATCTCTTCTCCAAACTGAAGAGCCCTAACCTTTTAAACCTTTCCTCATATAAGATGAGTTCTAACCCCTTAATCACTTATGGGCCAATGATCAGAAGCAAACGCAGGCGCTAGAGGCTGTTAGCGCCATGCTAGTGCCTGCATTTGCTACTGCTCCATGATCAAAGCTCCTGAACACAACCTGCATGCAAATGCATGCAAAATAGGGTTCTTAGTGGAGTGGAGGAGTGGCCTAGTGGTTAGGGTGGTGAACTTTGGTCCTGAGGAACTGAGTTCGATTCCCACTTCAGGCACAGGCAGCTCCTTGTGACTCTGGGCAAGTTACTTAACCCTCCATTGCCCCATGTAAGCTGCATTGAGCCTGCCATGAGTGGGAAAGCGTGGGGTACAAATGTAACAACAACAAAGTAACATACAAATGCATGCTAAACTTATTCCTCCAATGATCAGCAACCAGTGCACCAAACATTGGCTCGCTGGCCACGGCAAACCCTACACCAGCTCGGAGCTGGCGTTAGGGTTTCCAGACCATTGAGGAAGAACGGTGACCCACCAGATCTCCAGCCCTCCAAACTTGTGTCGGGGGAGGGTTGGGAAAACCAGAGGTCCTCTGGCCCCCGTTTTGCTTGGCTTTAGGTGGGAGTACTTGGGGTCTGGTGGTCCCATGGACCTCCAGCACCTATATTTAACAGGTCTGGGCTTTTGACAGCCCAGACCTGTCAAACACGTGCAGGAGGATTGTGCCTGAGTGCATGCTCAGGCACAATCCTCCTGCACTTCTACCCTATGATCAGAGAGAATAGTGTGCTTAAATTTGCATGCTATTATCTCTGATCATAGGGGTGGTAAAGCCCTGAGCTGTTCCAGCACTATTGTTAGAGTGCTGTTTGGCACAGCACTGAGCTTTCGATCATCTGCCCATTTCATCGCACTTCTTTGCATCTTTTCTAATTCTACTATCTTTTTAAAAATGTGGCAATAGTCAAAGTGAGTTCACACCATGGAACAATACAGAGGCATTATAATATTCATTTTTATTTTCTATCCCTTTCCTAATAATTCCTAGCATTCTGTTTGCTTTTTTGGTCACTGCCACACACTGAACAGAAGATTTCAATGTACTGACCAGAATGACACCTAGATCTTTTACTTGGGTGGTGACTCCTAATGTGGTACTTAGCATCAGGTTCAGTTCTTGGGCTGGTTCTTTTTTAACATTTTTGTAAGTGTAACCCGGGTCCTATCCAGTTCTAGCTCCAGACCTGGGCTACAAAAGAAGTTCACTATCTTTCTCACTTCAAACCTCATAGTCTTCGCTTTCACACAGGCCACTCTTACCACACACCTCAATTCCAGTCCACTTGCAGTCGAGCTGGGAGTGGGTCAATGGTCTGGAATAGCGATCCAGGGGTTTGGGAGACACTTTACCAGTTCTGGGTTCCACTCAGCTCCCCAGTCCAGGAACCATGCAGCACTCCAAAGCAAGGGTGTAGCCAAACCTGACATTTTGGGGTGACCCAGAGTTAACACAGGGGGGCACTAGGCATATAGGCTTGAGTAGTGCTTGGTATATTCCTAAATAATGCCTTAGAGGGTACTTGATAATGGATTTCTAAGTAAACAGTCTGTCCTGCATCAACATAAACAGCATGCACACTTATGGAAACCTTGGAAACACTGACATTTTTAAATGAAGTTGCGTTATCCATAACTTAAACTTTGCCATCATAGTAGACTTAAGTCTGGTCAACCTCTCAATACACTACTACTACTACTACTACTTATCATTTCTATAGCGCTACTAGACGTACGCAGCGCTGTACACTTGAACATGAAGAGACAATCCCTGCTCGACAGAGCTTACAATCTAATTAACACATCACAGTATCCTGTAAAATAATTACTGTAGTGGCACATATACTTCAACTTTACTTTATAAGAAATATAAAATACCTTATTAAGCTGTATTAATAAAATAAGTCTTCTTGTCTCTTCCTCTGGTTCTACTGCTTTCTCTCCTTTCTGAAGCTGACATTAACCAGTTCAAGTTCCTGGATTTGAACTGGTTAATGTCAGCTTTCACCCCCTTCTCCTGATGAAGGAGCAGGCAGATAAAGGATTGTCTGCCAAATTACTTTGTGAAGTAACACTAAATCCTGCAAAGCAGGGGTGTAGCCACAGGTGGGCCTGGACCCACCCAGTTTGGGGTTAGGCCCACCCAGCAGGAGTGTCCCTAAAGTAGCTTCTGCTGGTCGCAGGCTTGCAGCGATTCTTGTACACGCTGCTTACCGCTCAACAACCTCCTTGCAGCTGCTAAGAACTAACCCAGAAGACTCTCCTCTGCCACAACTTCCGTTTTCTTCCCAGTCAAGATGCAGCAGAGGAGAGGCTTCTGGGTTAGCGCTTAGTGGCTGCAAGGAGGTCATTGAGTGGTAGGCAGCGTGTAGAAATCGCTGCCACTACCGGCAACCCAAAGAAGCACAAGAATAGTTGTGGGTGGGATGGTATAGGAAAGAGAAGGGAAGGAGGTGAAAGATGCTGCACGGGGATGAAGGAAGATTGGGAGAAAGATGCTGCACAGAGGCGATGGGGAAAAGATGCTGCACTGGGGAGGGAAGATGGGGAAAGATGTTGCACAGGGGAGGGAAGACAGGGGGCAGATGTTGCATGGGAGAGGGAACATGGGGGAAAGATGCTGCATGGGGGGGGAGACTGGGGACAGGTGCTGCATAGGAGGAGGGAAAAGATGCTGCACAGGGAGAGGGAACATCAGGGAAAGATGATGCATGGGGAGGGAAGATGGGGGTCAGATGCTTCACTGGGTGGGAACATAGGGAAAAGATGCTGCAAGGGGGAGGGAACATGGGGGAAAGATGCTGCACAGTGGAGTGGGGGGAACATGGGAAGGAAGATGCTGCATGGGAGGAGAAGATGCTGCATGGGGAAGAAGGGAGAGATTCAGCAAAAGGGTGGAGGGATGAGAAAGGGAGAAATCTTGCATATGAGGTGGAGGGGAGGCAGACATGCTCCATAGAGGGGGGATAGGTGGCAAGAGAGGAAGAAATGTTGAAGATAGGGGTGGAGAGGAGGGAAAAATGGTACATGGGGAGGGAGGGAAAATGTTGGACATAAGGATGGAGGGAAGGGATAAATGTTAGACATAGGGTGGAGGGAAGGAAGAAATGTTGAGCATGATGGTAGAGGGAAGAAAGGGAGAGATGCTGCATGGGATGGGGAGAAAGATGTTGGACCCAGAACACAAGGGTGGCTGAGAGAGAGATGGTGGACAGTGGGAATGAGAGAGGGAGATGATGGGCATGGGGGTGGATGAGAAGGAGGGAAAGGTACACAGGAGGGGGTGATGGCAGGAGGGAAAAGAGAAAGGACAGGAAAATGTCAGGCTACGAGGGTGGGGTGGGGAGGGGAAGAAGAAGAGGGATCAGATGCTGGCTAGAAGGGTGGAGGGAGGAAGACGATGGGAATGGTGGAACCCTGCAAAGCCAGGAGAGGGAGGAAGTAGTGGCAAGGAAATGAATGAGAGGATAGTGATTACAGAGGGTAGAAATATGGTAATGCGGAGTAGATTAAAGATGAAAGAGAATGTAGGGCTGGGGAAGGAGTGAGATGGGAAATGGGAGAGCTAGTTGGTGAAAGAAGAACACAGAAATTTGATAGGTAGTTGAAAAGTAAAAAGGAGGAGAAGAAGGGTGAGAAAGAGGCAGAAAAGAGCTTAAAAAAAGAATGATCAATACGTGAGAGGCAGAAGTAGTGAGGGAACAGACAGGAAAAAGGAGAAAAGACAAATGGACTGCAGCCGCTTGAAGAAGAATTAGCAGAAAAGAGAAATTGGAACCAGCAAGATGGGAAAATAAAATGTTCAGACAACAAAGGTAGAAACAAAACATTTTATTTTGAATGTTTTAAATGGAATATGTTAGCTTTTGGAAATAGCAAATGTCTTTGTATTGTGTTCAGTAGAAAAGGAAATGCATTTCTGTTTTATGTCTCCAGTGTTGCAGTGATGATAAGTTTAACTTATTGGGGTTCCCATTCAATTTTTGTCTAAATATGTTTATTTCTAATTTGTGATCCCTTGTTCTGTATTTGGTGAGGCTCTGTTGGTGTGATAGTAATGGCAGTTGGGATATTGGAGGGGAGGCAGAGAGGAGAGGGAATTGAGGAGGGGGGCCCTCCTTTATTTTCTGACCTGGGCCCAAGCAGGTCTAACACGAGTACCATTACTGTATAGCTGGTGAGGATTCCCAGACATCCCCAGCTAAGGACCTCCTTCAAAGATGGCCAGAACTCCCTTCTACCAAACTCTGTAGTTGGCAACAACATCCTTGAACCATCAACAACTAAGCATGTGTGGGGTGCTGGCATCATTGACTTAGGGTCATTTCTGCTGCCTGCCAAGCTTGGTAAAAGAGAGTTCTGGCCACCTTCAGAGAAAATCTTCAGCAGACAGAGCTTGGGGTTCCTCATTAGCTAAAGTATTTATATTTTAAGGTGGTGTTAGGGCTGGGCAGAGAAAATTTTGTGCCCGCCCACTTTAGGCTCAGGCCCACCCAAAACTGGCTGTCTGGCTATGCCACTGCTGCAAAGAAGCTTCTCAGAGCCTATGAAGCAAGTTTAACAGCACCAATGGTCGCATTTTCAATATGGTAATACTAGCGCACAGCTAAGGAACAGGTTATTTTGAGTTAGTCTTCACTGACCAAACTTTGCTTTCCTTGTGCTATCACTGTCCAACGGGTAGGCAGTGTCTTAAAAGGTGGAGGATAAAGAATTTTATTTTTTTAACATTTATATCCCACATTATCATATGGCTTACATTTGAAAATACAGCGAGACAGAATAATAGAATTCAGTTATATCATGGGAGCAAATAGATGGATATATCTGAAACATTTAACAAAGATGAAATTAGCATGTGTAGAGGGCCATAATCGAACGGGGCCGGCCATCTGTACTATAAATAAATAAATAAATCTATAAGGGCGGCCATCTCTAATGCCGGCCCCGTCAAGCGGCGTACCCAACTGTATTATCAAAACAAGATGGCCGGCCATCTTTTGTTTCGATAATATGGTCCAGGCCGGCCAAATCTCAACATTTGGCCTGCCCTTAGAGATCGCCAGCGTTAGAGATGGCCGCCATTGGTTTTCGCCGATAATGGAAACTAATGGCGGCCATCTCAAACCCGGCCAAATCCAAGGCATTTGGTCATAGGAGGAGCCAGAATTTGTAGTGCACTGGTCCCCCTCAAATGCCAGGACACCAACCGGGCACCCTAGGGGGCACCGCAGTGGATTTCATAAATTGATCCCAGGTATATAGCTCTCTTACCTTGTGTGCTGAGCCCCCCAAATCCCCCCAAAACCAACTCCCCACAACTGTACACCACTACCATAGCCCTTAGGGATGAAGGGGGGGCACCTAGATGTGGGTACAGTGGGTTCGGGAGGGGGGTTGGAGGGCTCCCAGTTACCACCACAAGTGTAACAGGAAGGGGTGGGATGGGCCTGGGTCCACCTGGCTGACGTGCACTGCACCCACTAAAACTGCTCCAGGGACCTGCATACTGCTGTGATGGAGCTGGATATGACATTTGAGGTTGGCAAAAAAAATGTTTTTTATATTTTTTTTTTGGGTTGGGAGGGGGTTGGTGACCACTGGGGGAGTAAGGGGAGGTCATCCCCTATTCCCTCCGGTGGTCATCTGGTCAGTTCAGGCACCTTTTCGAGGCTTGGTAGTGAAAAAAATGGACCAAGTAATGTCGGCCAAATGTCAGGGATGCTTCTTTTTTCCATTATCAGCCAAGGATGCCCATCTCTTAGTCACGCCCCAGTCCCGCCTTTGGTACAGTGCTGACACACCCCCATGAACTTTGGTTGCCCCGCGATGGGAAGCAGTTAAGGATGCCCAAAATCAGCTTTCGATTATGCCGATTTGGGCAACCCTGAGAGAAGGACGCCCATCTCCCGATTTGTGTCGAAAGATGGGCGCCCTTCTGTTTCGAAAATTCACCTGATTGTGAAACAGACTACGCATTAATTTCAAAGCCTTATTAAAGAAAAGGTCTCAAGTCCATTTCTAAATTTAGGCCTTGTGTTGTTGCTGAGTTCAGTTGAAAAAAATCAATCTTTATTCCTCACGTGAAAGAATTTAATCTTAATGGCAAAATCAGTTTTCCACCATATTTTTTCGCTTTAATGATGTGCTTTGGCATTTATTTAAGGGTTTCCCAGCTGTTCAGCCCTTTGAATGATTACTTACACAACACTTCACTGTACTAACATCTGTTGGCCTTCCAAGTAACCATTAGCAACAACAGACAGAGAAGTAATCCAAAAGATTGATTCATTATTTTGAAAATTATTCTATGGTGTGTTACCTCTTCTCAGCTATTCTGGTTTTATTTTTCTGTTACAGTTGGTACCACAGGTATTGCAACTAAATTTACAAATTTAGGGCTTATTATACAAAGCTGCGCTAGTGATTTTCGCATTGGCAAATGAGAGGAAGCCTATTCAGTTCCTATGAGTTTCCACTCATTTTCCATGGGAGAATCACTAGCATGACTTTGTAAAAGAAGCCCTAAATTTGTAAATTTAGTTGCAATACCTGTTTGTCTGTGGTATCCTTAGTAGTGTGGTTTAAGATTTGAAGATTTTATATATATATATATATATATATATATATATATATATACACACACACATTTCCTTGTATTTTTTAAAATAAATGCTCTCTTATTTATTCCTTTATCAAGCGCTATATTTTTTGTTTAGTCGGTTTGTCTTGATGGGTTATACAATGGTTTTACAAGGTTGTGTTATATTTATCATTTTATACTCCTTGTAATACAATATTTATATGATGTATGCAATTTAGAAAGTTATTCAGTTATAAATGGGTTTTTGCCATAGCTTTTCATTTGCGTTTCTATATTCTATTCATATCCCAGCTACCATATTTTAATCCTTTGATGTTAAGCTACTTATGTACATGTTTTAAGTTTTTGTTTAATTATTTATGCACATGTTTTGATATATGATGTCCAATATTACCTCCTGTATATCAACATCTTAGTTCTATCCACCAGCTTTGACCCCCCCCCCCCCCCGACCCCCCGGCGTCAACCCTTTCGACCTCCCCTTTCCCCCACTGCCGCCAATCCGCCGTCGCCAGCAAAGGTACCCGACGATGGCAGGGAAGGGTTGGCAGCGGGAGGGGGGGGTCGAGAGGGTCGGCAGCGAGAGGGGCCAGGGCCCCACATAGCTACGGCCCTGCTATGAGGTAAGATTGCATTTACTGCTTGGCCATGCAGGGGGAAGAGCATTTACAGCCACCCACTGAGGTGGCAATAAGGGCTCCCACGCTAACCCAGCAGTAACCGGCAAGCGCACGGCGCTGCCTGATTACCACTAGGTAACCCCCTGCGGAAATATTTTCCAAATATTTCTGCTAGTGACGGAAATGCCATGCACTGCGGGTGGAACTACCACCAGCGCCTGCGTTGGGCTATTGGAAGTTCCGGTGGGTTTACTGCTGCTTTGTAAAAGGACCCCAAATTTTGTAAACCACTTTGAACCACCAAGTGATGGGAGTTAGTGGTATACAAGCAACACATCATTATCATCATCATCATCATATATTTTTATGTATTTGCATCGAGCTTCTATGACTCCTGAAGCAGGAGTTCCACACCAAATCATGGCTCCGTGTTGAGTCTTTTTACAGTTCGGTGTTTCTATAAACATTTCGTCCTTGATTCTACCTCTGAAGTCTATTCATGGACTTTATTGGAAGGCCATTTGTCCATCCCTACTTTGCCTTCTTTGTTTTTGGTTTCTTTCATAGAGGTGTTCCTTCTCTCCAGCTGTTCAAAATATAAATATGGCAGAGAAGAATTTCAAAAACTGTCATATTCCATGTACTAAATTAAAAATAAATAAGAAATAAAACAAAGAAATGAAAAATAAAATCTTTTTCCTCAGGTCAAGTAAAAAAATATATATATAGTCCAATAAAAAGGTATCACCATATTTTCTATTTTTTGTTTTATTTTTATTTCATTAACCTTTATAGTAGACTAATATGGCTATCTTACTACTTCATCTTAAATTAAAAATAAAATTCTTTTTCTACCTTTGTTGTCTGGTCATTAATTTTTCTAATCAAGTAGGTCCCAGTCTCTGGTTACTGATTTCTTCTCTTCTTTTAGCTCTCTGTCCAGGGCAATGTTCCTTTTAAGCTGTGCAGGGTTCTCCACCTTCATTCCTGATAGTGGTGGTGCTGTTTCAATATCACATTTTCAATAAGAAAGGATAGGCAAGTTCTGCAGAACTCCAAAGGACCTATCTGTCTCTAGTGATTGAAAACATGATATTGAATCATCACTCTCACCCCCCCCCCCCCCCCCCCCAAGCAGGAATGTAGTCGGAGAACTCTCGCACAGCTTAGATGAAACATTGTTCCAGAATCTCCTGGCCATTTGTCATTTTTTTCCTCCTCCTGTCTTCGTTATCTCCTCCACTACTTCAGTCTCTGACATTTATCTTTTCCTCTCAGTTTTCTTCTATTTTTTCTCTTTCTCTGTCCATTCAGGTTTCTTTCATTTTTACTCTCCAATCTACAATCTCTTCTTTCTTTTTTACTGTGTCTACCTAGATCTTTCAATCTCTTTCCCTCACCCAGGCCCTCCCATCTTCTCCTTCTTCCCTAGTCTTCCATTAACATTTTCCTCTCTAACTGTTCCCCTCAGCATATCTTTGTTCTCTCTCTCTCTCTCTCTCTCTCTCTCTTTCTTTCTCTCTCCCTCTCTCCCCTCCCCACCATGCAGCATCTCTTCCATCTCACTCTGTTTCTCCCTCGCCATCTCCTGTCTCTCTGTCTCTCCCATTCCATCAAGATTCCTCTCTACTCCCCCACCACCACCATGTAGCATTTCCTCTCTCTCTGTCTGTTGACAGTCTCTCTCCCCCTGTCATGCACACCTCCTCCCTCTCTCTCTCTCTCTCTTTCTGTCTCTCCCCCTGCAATGTAGCATTTCCTCTCTGTCTCTCTCTCTCTGCTTATCTTTTTCCCCCTGTATGTATCTCCTCTCTCTCTCTCTCTCTCTCTCTCAATCTATCGCTCTCATTCTCTCTCTCTCTCTCCCTTCCCCTGCCATTCAGCATGACCCCATCTCTTCCTCTCTGTCTATTTCCCCTTTCCCTCCACCCATGCAGCATGGACTTGTCTCTTTTTATCTTCTTCCTCTCTCCATTTAGTATTACCCCATCTCTCTCTCTCTCTCTCTCTCTCTCTCTTTTCTCATCCAGCACGGCCCCTTCTCTATTCATCCCCCAACAACAATCCAATATGGCCCCATCTTTCTCCCACCCCCAATCCAGCATGACCCTGTCTCCATCCCCCCAATCCAGCATAGTTCTTTCTCTCGCCCTCCTCATCCCCTCCCTCCCCCAAATCCAACATGGTCCTCTCTCTCTCTCACACACACACCCTTCCCAAATCCAGCATTGCTCTGTCTTTCTCTCCCTATCATTCAATATTGCTCCATCTCTTTCTTTCCCCATCCAGATTGTTTCAGTCTTTTTTGCATAAAGCCACAATTAGTTCGTTCTATGGGCTTGACTAAAGATCATCTCTAGAAAGGTTCATTCATCTTTAACCTGCTTTTGGAAAAGAAAGAAGCCAAAAGAGTTTCATCAGGTTCTAAGAATAAGGGGCAGAACCTTCCATAACACAGGCCCCCTCCTCTGACTTACCAAACATTGGTCAAGTCCTTGAAAAAAAGATACAGTGGGAGATAAGTACACAGAAGAAACACAGTAGAACAAAACAGAGTAGCTATAGTTTATGGATGTGGAAAAACATTCACCTGTTCTTTCCTGAATTACCTCAATCTGTATATCAACCTCCTCTCCTCTCATGACAACATTGTCACACATGCTTGAGCCAGAGAGCAGGAAGCCTGCAGGATCTCTTGGCCTACCCTACCAGGCAAGGTTTCTCATTCCATCGTCAAAAACCAAAAACCACTGTGGCAAAGAATCTAAACACAGAAAGGAGTAGAACAAAATACTCACTCATTGTTTCTCACCCTCATTCACTGTTTCAAAACAAAGCCTGTTTTGTTTATGTTTATTTGTGCACTAGTAATGTGAATATTAAATGTGTATTTTGAGGGTGGCAGGATTTTGACCTGACCAGAGTTCACCTTCTTGCTCTTAATTAAATTTGTTTCTAAATTCCCATTTCAACTCACCAGTAGAAGGAGGGAGGAGCAAGAAATGCTTTTCAGTGATTCCCCTGTATAAAGTGGAACAATAGAAGTCTGTTCGATCAACTTAAATAGCTATTAACAAAGCATGGCTGAGAGAAGCAAGTAACTCAGCCACTACTGCCGGCTTACTGAACCACTTCCCATCGCCTCCTACACCAGTGGCTGGTATTTTGGGATCTGTTTTCAAGAAAACTGACAATCTGTAGTAGAGCGGTAAAAGGGGTGAAAAGAAATCAAAGGGGGAAACACATTAAAAACTTTAACTGAACTAATTTTCCTGTGATGTTGCTTATAGAAAAAGAAGAACACCTGATATCTAACAATTGTATTCTTTTATCACATAGCCAAGCACTAGGTAACAACTGTGAATAGGAATGCTTATGTGCCAGTGAAATGGAGGGCCACATAATCAATTTATGGGCAACGAAGTATATGCAGGTGTGATGGGAGGAGGGATTTAGGGAAGTAAGAGAAAAGAGCAATGCAAGAGTTTTGAAAAAAATGCAAACATTACTTTGATTCAATCAGTTGCTCAGCTTCCCGGAACATATGTTCTATTCTTACCTCAGCAAAAGTCAGTACATCACATGATCCCTGTATGCACAATTGCATGCCAACTGGAACAGTTCTTTTGTTACACCTCTATGGGGCCTTTTTACTAAAGTCAGTGGTGTGCTGGAGCAGGCTCTCATAGGCTCACAAGAGCCGGTTGTTAAGTTTTTAAGAATTTTGGGAGCCGGTTGTTAAAGTAAGGCCCTCCATGGCTACTTTAACAACTGGCTCCCAAAACGTGGGCTTGGGCCCCCTGCTGAATTCTCTTTTACTTTGCTGGTGGGGATGCTGAGCCCTGCCAGCCAAGTAAATAGACTACTGCTGCTCCCCTCTCCTTGTTTCCAGCTTTGGGCAGCAGGCTGAGACTTCTCGAGCATGTGAGAGAAGTTCCAGCATGCTGCTCAGAGCAAGACATTGGGAGTGGTGGCTGCCAGCAAAGGTATGCCTAGCGTGCCCGCAAGAAGGGAGGGAGGGGAGAGAGGCAAGTGTTGCTCCCCCCCCCCCCCACCCCCTGGCCACCCCTGGCCCTTCCAACTGCAGAGCTGGCTACGTCCGGAGAAAGAGCCTGTTAAAAATTTACCAGCACACCCCTGACTAAAGTGCACTGAAATCTGTGCTTAACGTGTTCAAATGTGAGACTTTGCTATCAGCTAAGCCCAGATTTAACATGGCAATTAATATGACTTTTTTTACAAATTTACAGGCCCTGCACTATTGGGAAACCTGTAAAAAAATTAATGGGGGAGCACCTACTGCCTCTTATTTACGAGGTGCTAAGTGTTCCCATGTTAAGTCTGTGTTATATGGTTAGCACACATTAATCATAAGACACTAAACAGATAACGCAGGAATACCCACTCTCTACCCATGACATGCCCCCTCTAAAAAAAAATCATGCAATTGGTGTGCAAAAACAGACAAGATACTGTAAAATGCTTTTATTGGTTTTGCGATAAGCCTTGTCTCACACACTTTGTGTCAGGGCTTACTGCCCTTTAGTAAAAGGCCCCTAGATGTTGGTAGGCCATGGTCCCAGTGGCCGACTCCATTCTGCTGCCTATGATATGACATTAGGACCATGCTGTCTGTGAATGGAGAAAAACGGTCAAAATGCAAACGGATAAAATGTTCTCATCTTCTGTAAACCAGACCTATAAAGTTACGACTAACGCAAGCGTATAAAAATGTTTGTGATACTTTTGTAAGATTAGATTTTACAGATTTTTTAATAATGATAATGTAATACCCCAGATACATTCTCTTCCACTGAGCTATCATTCTAAGCTACCTTTGACTGTAGTTTTATTATTATTAGGATTTATTTACCGCCTTTTTGAAGGAATTCACTCAAGGCAGTGTACAGTAAGAATAGATCAAACATGAGCAATAGGCAATTACAGCAGTAAAATATTCAAGTAACATGGTATACTACTTGCAATGACTACACAATAGGTACTAGAACATTATAATTGGTGGTGAAGGGTAAGGCAAAGTTGTAAATATAGATGAGTAAGAAAGTAGGAAGAATTAGAAAGTAAGGTGACTGATTTGAAGAAAGTTGCACATGAGGTCAGAGAGATGGTTAAATATCATCTCAGCTAGGGTAGGAGTGGATAGACATGTCCCGCTGCAGTATGTGCAGCCCGAGTCAATCCTTGTGTGTGTGAGTGAGACTAACAAGTTAGTTACTTCTTCCATTAAAGGCCTGGTTGAAGAGCCAAGCTTTCACTTGCTTCCTGAAGTAGAGGTAGTCTTGTGTTAAGCAGAGCTTTTTAAGCAATGCATTCCAGAGTGTGGGGGGCTACTCCGGAGAAAGCTCGTTTGTGGGTATCACATTGTGTAATGTCTTTTGGAGAGGGTGTGGTTACTGAAAGTCCTTGGGAGGACCTTAGTGTCCTTGGCGGTGTGTGGAGGATCATCCTATTCTTCAGATACTCGGGGCCATTTCCTTTCAGGGCCTTGAAGATCAGACATAGAGTTTTAAATTTAGCCCTGTATTGTACTGGTAGGCAATGAAGCTTTTGCAAAAATGGTGTTTTGTATTGTTGGGAGCAATATTAATTTTTTTGCATCATGCCCAGTCCTTAACAAGGTAATCATTTTAGGAATAACTGAATCCCCAACAAAACACTTCTTAACCATCTGATAGGTGGTGAATATACCCAAATCTGAGTCAGATCTTTAAACCACTGCATAGTTTCCATAGTAGCATGATTTAGAACATCTAGTCTGCCCGTGAGAGGGCATGGACTGCAGTTGGTTGCAAAGTGATCCTTTAAAAATGTAATGATTATGGGGAAAAAAATTAAACACGGCATTTTCTAAGACATCACACCACTGTTCCCTCTAAGCTGAGTAGGAATCCTTCAACTGCATTGCCTGCCAGTGGAGGGTGGTGCTGCAATACTGTGCTCTCAATTCCTAGGGACAGGCAGGTTCCCTGGAGTCCTGCAGAACTAAAATATAAATCCACATATGCGACCAGTTTCTCATACATCTGCACGCAGCTATGGAACGCACTACCGAAGGCCATAAAAATAACACAAGACCTAACTATCTTCCGAAGGCTACTGAAAACAGATCTGTTCAAGAAGGCATACCAAAAACACCCATCTTAAACACTAAAAAATAAGATTTTATACGACATAGACATAATTGAAATCTTATCACTTGACTGATCAACCTCCTTACCACTAATGAATAAGCATAACCACTTCAATCTCTATGTCGAATATGGTCTCTCCATAGTTGATGACCTAAAGAACGATACAACCCAATTTCATACTCAGGAATGTTCATGTATTACCATAATTCATTCTTCCTTAACATATATATTGTAGCTGGGTCTCCCTTCCAGGCTTGACCCTGCTTAGCTTCCTTCTTCACCCAACTGAGCTTGCAGGACTTCCTCCTCTCTCTATTGTTTCCACAGAGGCTCAATCAAGGCAAAACGTTTATAGAAAAAAAAACTTTATTTTCTTGCTTCCATTCAGCATAGGCACAAAAGGAAAACACCTTACTCCCAGGTTGTTAAGGTTTGCTGCCAAAGTCTCATTCAGGGTTTAAACAGTCCATATAACTTCACTTTAGCCAAAATTACTTCTTTTAGGGAACAGTACATTATCAGAAAGAAAACACAATAGCTTGGTAGGTGGCAGGCCCAGACCTTTTCAGTATGAAACAGTTTACACAGTCTTTCTTACAGCACAGCTACACAGCTTTGGTCCCACCTGTTTCAGACTGGGGTTTCAATTGTGCCCAGCCCTCTTTCTCTCCCAGGGGCTGCACCTGTTTCCTCTTTAGTAGAGATCTCCCCCAGCGCCTCAGTCTCTCTCCTCTGGTCTTCCACCAGTCTCTCTAAGGCACAGCTAGCCACCCTCTTACAGCAGCTTTTCGGGTCTGAGTCAGAGCTCCAATCTCCATCTGTTCCTCCTCTAGTCCTTCAGTAACCTCCATTTTATCCTCCTCTTCAACTTCCCCTGCCCCCAACCTCTCCAGCTGGCCCTCATCACCTTCCTCAGAGACCATTTCCCAATCTTCTATCTTCTCCCCTAACTCTTGCACAGCCGGGTGGGGAAGAGAGGGATTCTGGGACTGGTAGTTCCTCCTCTTCTTCCTTAACCCAGCCAACCTCTCTGCCTCCGGTAGCGCAGCTTTCTGAATGTGGGTGTTGTGCACATGAAGTCTGCCCCATTGGGGTTCCCCAGCTGCCTGCACCCCCCTTCTGCATGCCTTCCCGGATCCCCTTTCACCTACCCTCTCACAATATGCACATGATATATATCTATACTATGATCTGTTCACGTATGTTATGTTACATGTATGTTACTATGTATGTATGCAACTTAACACATTACCATTTGTAATTCTGTTACCCAGGAAATGGCAACCACCATTACGGCAAATGTAAGCCACATTGAGCCTGCAAATTGTTGGGAAAATGTGGGATACAAATGCTACAAATAAATAAATAAATAAACTTGTCTGTCCCTCACTATTGAAAATGTGATAGTGAAACAGCGCCCCTTCCCTCCCCCCACTGGGAGGACTATAGGTGGAGGACTCCCACTCAATTTAAAGGGAACAGCGCCTCGCACCTGTATTAACAAATTTGCTTTAACATATAACATACATGTTTTATTTATTTATTTCTGCATTTGTACCCCACATTTTACAACCTAGTGGTAAGTTCAATGTGTCTTACAATTAACTTAGGTTGGCAAGTATCAAGTTGTGAGGGTAATCGCAAGCCTGGTTACAATTATGGCTGTGATCGCGTGATGTGGTGTGGTGGCTGGCATCTTCTTGGTTATATGATTTCGCTGGAAAGGAATTTCCTGAAGAGATGAGCTTTCAATTGCTTTCAGAACGTTAGGTAGTTGTTCATTCCTTTTAAGCATTTGGTAGAGAGTTCCAGGTTTTGGTGCATACGTTTGTGAAACTGGTTGTGAGTATAGATTTCTATCTTAGGCCCTGGCATTGGGATAGTGAAGAGTTAGATAGGACCTTGCGTTCTTGTTTGCGTTGCATGATAGTAGATCTATCAAGCCAGCCGTGTATTCCGGAGGAGGCTGAAGATTATTCTGTGGACCAGGATGCATATCATATGTGTGCTTTGATGGGTAGCTAGTGTAATATTTGGAGTAGTGGACTTGCTCTTTCGAAAAGATTTTTCCAAATATAATTCTGCTGCTGTGTTTTGTGCTGTTTGTAGTCTCTTTAATGTTTGTTCCTTTTAATCCTTTGTAGATTTTGTTGCAGTAGTCTACATGGGAGAGGACCATGGTTTGGACAAGTGTGCAGAATACTTCACTAGGGAAACAGTTTTTTATACTCTTGAGTTTCCACATAGTGGGGAACATTTTCTTGGTGATTTTTGTGACCTGGTCATCAAAGGATAGATTGCGGTCAAAGGTAACTCCTAAAATTTTTAGTTTGTCTACTATTGGGATGGGTGTTCCCAAGGTGTTGGTGTTTGTGAAGTATCCAGTATTGTGTGGTGATGTTAGTATTAAGGCGTGTCCCTGTTCAATTTTAGTTTGAAAGTTGAGGCTCATGTTTCTATGATGTTTATGCTGTCTGAGAGTTTGGAAGTAATTTCTGATATATTCTTCTTGAAAGGGATGAATATTGTCACATCATCAGCATATATGAAGGGGTTGTAGCCTTGTCTGGACAGTGATCTGGCTAGGGATGCCATCATTACATACTGGTGAGAATGGTGAGCCCTTGGGAATCCCACAGTCAGTTTTCCATGGGGCAGAGATTGAGGAGTTCATCTTTACTTGATAGGACCTGGTAGGAATCCACTGAAAAAATTAAGCACCTTTCCTTCAATGCCGATTTTATTGAGTATTCTTTGTAGGATGCGGTGATCAACCATGTCGAATGCACTGGACATATCAAACTGTGATAGGAGAATGTTTTTCCCAATTGAGATTTCTTTTTTGAATTTCACTAGTAGTGTGATCAGCACCGTTTCTGTGCTGTAGTGAGTTCTGAAGCATGATTGGGAGTCATGTAATATGGAGAATTTGTTTATATAGTCAACTAGCTGGTTGATCGTTATGCCTTTCATTTCTTAGATGTTACTGGCCTGTAGTTGGAAGTATCTTTGATGTCCTTCTTGGCATCCTTTGAGATAGGCGTGAGCAATATGTTGCCCTTTTCTATTGGGATTCGGCCTTCTCTAAACATGAAGTTGAGGTGGGAGGTAAGGAGATCGATGAATCAGTCTGGGGGTACTTTCAGAATGTAATTGGGACATGTGACTAGCATACAGTGGGCAGTGGAGAATTTCCTTACTGCCTGTGCTACCATCTCTTTAGTGAGTTGGGGGAAGGTCACCCATGTTCTGTCCACTGTGGTGTCTTCAAGGGTATAATCTATTTCATATATAAAGATGTCTAGGATGGTGTCATTTTGTGTTAAGTTCTTTCTTAGATAGAGGATCTTTTCCTCGAAGTGTCTGGCCAGTTCATTTACTGAAGATGGTTTGTCGTTCGTTATTGTTAGTGGTTTGGTATTTAGTTGGGTTTTATCAGCTGATATAGTTTTTTCGTGTCTCTGCCTACCTGTTTTTTTATAGAACTTCATTTTGGCCTGTCTTATTTTGGTCTTGTATCTATTTCGTGCTTCCTTCCCATACAGTTTTGTTGGTTTCATTCTTTTTTTTTTCAGCCAGGCTTGTTCTAGAGATTCTAATGCTTTCAGGTCCACATCGTACCAAGGGGCTGTTTTGTGATTTTGACCACTTTTATTTTTCATGGATGCTATCTCTGAGAAAGGAATGTATTACAAGTTACTCGTGAAAGAATGTATTATAAGCTACTGACAAAGGAATGTATTATAAGCTACTGCTAAGCATCAGCCCATCACCACTTGAGTTTTATTGTTGTTCTTATCTAACCAGAGAGACTTCTTTAAATTTATCAAAAAAACGGAAGTTTCATCTTGGTCAAAGAGTTTTAAGTTTTGGAAGACAGTATCAGTAGAAACTCACTGCTATAGTTTAAAAATGGAAAGTTGTTAATTTATATTAAAATAAAAAAGTATTTGCTTTTGCTAAACTTGATAATCCCTTGGGCTGCACAGTGATCCGTTTTCACTGTAAGAATCTCTCTGTCAGTTCTAGCAACACATAATAGCTGTAGATTGAAGGGAAACAGATATCTGCATTTTGCTTCCAAATGTCTGTCCATTCCTTATATCTCTGTGTAATATTATTCAGAATACGAAACCCACTTGGTGAAATATGAAAGATTCATATCATACATTGCTAATGAAGATGTCACTGAATAACGCCTTTCTCAGTCTTTTACAAATATAGCATCAAATGGTTCACTTCCTGTAAGCCCAGGAAACAAAATCACATAGCATGTGATTCTTCCCAAAAACATAGGAGGCAACGCTGCAGACTTTTCTGTACTTGGATATTCAGAATCTGGCCATACCTGGATACCAGCCCTGAATATCAAAGCATCAGCTGTACCAGCATTTACCCAGGTACCAACGATACTCAGAATGGTACCTGGATGAAGTTAAGACAGCCCTTTTGTTGCCCTAACTTTAGTCAGATAAATTATCTGTTTAGTAGACAGAAAATTGCTGCTAACTGGGTAACTTCCAGACTCTGTCCTTGGATTTCCCAGCACTGACCCTCGAGCCCCGTCAGAGTTCCCGGAGTACTTATTGATCAATCCCTGACTTTTCAGCCACAAATCTCCAAAACAAATGTTTTTTACAAGCTTAAAATGACAGCGCATCACCTCTTTGACGAGCAACTCTTCGTATCCTCACCTATTCCTCTATTATCTCTAATACAGACTAGTCACTATTGTAACTCTCTTCTGCATAGCACCAGAGTTAGGGATATTTGATGGCTTTAGATAGTGCAAAATACAGCTGAGGAGCTCATGACTGGGTCTAAGAAATTCATCCATATCACCCCAGTACTCTCCAGAGAACATTGGCTGCCAGTTACCCATAGGATTATGTACAATATTTTCTTACTAGTTCTCAAGATTCACAAAACTAGATCACCCCTGTTCCTCTCTCGATTATTAATAGCATATTCTCCACCCAGAGTCTTATGATATTCCCAGCAAAACCATCTTGTAGTCCTCTCCTTCCAACACACCAACACATCTGTTTTGATTTTGTTCAATCAAGAATTTGAGCATAGTTGACTTTCTCTCTCTCTCTCTCTCTCTCTGGAATGCCCTTCCCCCTTCAATTGTATCTTTTAAGTAATTCTTATCTCAGGATGCTTTGTCACTGATCTCCTGATGCCAATTGTCATGTTCTGGGGGTGGAGGGGAGGGGATTCAAGTAGACCAATGACAACTGACACTATACTATAAAAGTATTCTCTGCCCTGTCCTATCAAGAAGGTATTTTTCTTCACATCCTGATTTCATTACATTATTATGGCCGCTCAAGGGTGATATGTCAAAACGCACATAAACTTGGAAACTAGTGCTACACAGTAGTTTCCCCAGATCTTCAGCAGTACTATCTGGTTATGCATGACTGAAAATTCGTGTATGACCTGGTCAGTTGGGGATAACCAGGTAGGGCATCTCCTACTCAATTATCTCCTGCTGATTATCAACCTCACGATATATATTGATAAATGTTTAAACTTGATTGCTGAAAATGTAGACGTACACATAGTTCTTAAAATTTTTGTAACATGCATGTGCACGAGTCAAGTCCATTCCAAAAACGAGCATATCACACATAAACTATGGAAGCCCTCTTCTGACTCCAAATCTTGCTTTATTACACTCATTAAAGGCTTACTACAATAAAATACAGATTTTTTAAATTGTGCTTGGACTTTGTACTACATTAGAAGTGTCATTTGCATTTTAGATGTGCATAAACCAGTACTTAAATGTTTACCATGCATAAAAGTTTAAGTTCCTATTATACAAAGCCGGTATATACACATCTAAAACTGAAGAACATGTTAGATGTCGTATACGTACAGTATTAGGTTAATAACCTGATTGTTTTTCCTTTTGTTTCTATTTAAAAAATGGTTGTATTGCTTCCTTTCATGATCAGTGGTGTAGCTATGTGGGGCCACAGGGGCCTGGGCCCCTCCGATTTCCTCTGGGCCCCTAGTTTTGCTGGCGGGGGTCCCCAACCCCTGCCAGCTGAAGCGTTGTCCAGCACCATTCTTCGGCATCGCTGCATTGCCTGCCATGCTCTGTCTTCCCCTCACGTCCGGCACACTCCTTTTAGTGAAACTGAGTTTGGGGACCCCCGCCAGCCAAGGTGTTTGCTGCGGCAGTGAGTGTGGAGTGGCAGAGCGGCGAGCCGGCAGGTGGGTGGCAGCAGGGTGGCAGATCAATATGTGCCTCCCCACCTCGGGCTCTGGCCCCCTCCCACTGCAAGGTCTGGCTACTCCCCTGTTCATGACGTGGGCTAGTTGGTTTCATTTATTACTACTACTACTACTACTACTACTTATCATTTCTATAGCGCTACTAGATTGTTTGTTTTCTTCTTTTTCTTGAATTTCATTTCCATACTTTTTCCAAGATATGGATATGAATAAAACTTTAATAAATAATTAAAAAAAAAAGTAAACTGAAGAACATGCAAATGGTAAGGAAATGTGGTCTAGGAATGTTATGGGTGGGACTAGAGAAGGCCTAAAAATGATTATCTATCCCCCATTTCATAAGGGGAATAAAGTCTATGTCCAGTCACCCAGCAATTGGGGCATAAGATGAAGTTAAGAGGAAATAGGCTTAGGACAAATCTGAGGAAATACTCTTTCACAGAAAGGGTGGTGGATGCATGGAATGGCCTCTCGGTGGAGGTCGTGGAGACAAAGACTGTGTCAAAGTTTAAGAAGACATGGGACAGACACGTGGGATCTCTTAGAAACAGGAGGAGTTAGTGGTTACTGAGGATGGGCACACTGGATGTGCCATAAAGCCCTTATCTGCCGTTATGGTATGTTATGTTATGGTATTCTATCCCAGGATGCACTGCAGAGGGCAAGGCTCTGCCATTTTGATGAAAAAGTTTTTGAACCAGAGCTAAATATGTTAGGAGATCTACAAGTGAAGGAATTGACACAGAATCACTCCATATAAATAATAAAAAAAAATTTTGTTTATAGAGATGTTCTCAGAGTTATACACTCACCCAAGTGTATATGATGTTGGTAATTCAAAGCTGAAGAGAGGCACATTTTTCAGCTTTGGATTACCAACATCATATACGGAGTTCCCGAGGAAGATTTTCGAAACCCTGCAGAGTCGGACTCGTTATGATTTTATTGTGTAGTTACAAGCATGAAAAGCTTTCAGTGGAGAGTGATGAATCCTAGTAAGATTACAAGTATGGATTTTCAAGGATTATAACCATCGAGGAATCTACACAAGGCTTCTGATAACGCTAAGTGCCTATCTTATTTATCAAGATATCAAAGTTTACATTTAGCATTTTTTCTTATTACAAAACAACAGCACACGTGAGTTTGGATGTGCATTGAGGTTTTTTATTGGAGGAGTGCAGGAATTGACTCATTTTTTCACTCCATGTTATTTAAGGTATTAGACACATAGAAATATTTAATTGACACAAGGCTGTGTAAAAAAATATTTTTTCAAAAAAAAATACCTTTAGAGAAGTTCTATGATTGAGAATCTTATCCACCCTTAGAGGCGCCGCTTAAATTAGTGGCATCTCACTTGGGTGAGTGTATAACTCTGAGAACATCTCTATAAACAAAACAAAAATGTATTATTTATATGGAGTGATTCTGTGTCAATTCTTTCACTTGTAGATCTCCTAACATATTTAGCTCTGGTTCAAAAAATTTTTCATTGAATCATTTCCAGAGATTTTGAAGGGAATCACTACTTTGGTATATTCTGCCATTTTGATGGCACACCCAGCAGGAGGAGGGACTAGGACTCCATCCCTTCTCCTTCATCAAGATAGGAAGGGGTTCAGGGGGCCACCATTATGCCACCACTACTAGTCTTTGGGATGGGGGCATGGACAGGGGACCCACTGGACCACCATGATTTAATTTGTTTCAGGGGGTGGGGGTTCTGGGGTCTGCTGGACCGCCAGGGTTTAGTGTTTGGGATGGGTGAGGGATCTGGGGTCCACTGGACCACCAGGAATTAGTGATTGGGAGTGGGGGGTCCACAAGACCACCAGATTTGACAGGTCAGGTTTGACAGGTCTGAGCTTTGTACCTGGGCATGCGCTCAACAGTTGAGCTTAACGCATAGCTCTTGAGCACACGCCCAGGTACAATTCTCCCAAAGAACTCGAAACAGCTCCCTAATGCTCAGGGTTGACATCGTACCTAAATTTGTACGTCATTAGTGCTGAGCATTAGGGAGCTCTGTTGCAGCGCTTTTGTGGCAGTACTGAACAGCACCGGAGATTGTAAACCCTCTGGGAACAGGGAAATACCTAGTGTACCTGAATATAAGTCATCATGAGCTACTACTGAAAGGATGTGAGCTAAATCCCAATAAATAAATAAATAAATAAATAGTCTTAGCTGGGTCCCAGCTGAATATTGGCCAGGCCCAGCATAAGTACCAGCAGCTAAATCCTGGCCGGCAATGCCCAGATATTCAATGTTATGCTCAGATATGACCCCAGCATTAAATATCCAGATCTAATTCAGTAAGCAGATGTCAGTATTTTAAAAAAAGAAAAAAAAAACTGACTGCCACCAGCTGAATATTGACCAGTAGGTATGGAAGTTATAAATTTCTTAAGAGGTTTCGGACCTTATGTATATGGGTAAGCTATCACACAACTGACTAACCTCCTTACCACGAATAATTAACCACTACCGGTCCTTCTACAGTCGATGATCTAATATACGATACAATCCAATTGATTGAACCTTCATCCAATACCATAATGTATTCTTCCTTACCATGTATGTATGCACATGGTATATATATATACCATGACCTGTCCCATATATACTATGTTACCATATATGTTTCATGAATGTAATTTTGTTACCCGGAAATGGCAATCACCATTACGGCAAATGTAAGCCACATTGAGCCTGCAAATTGGTGGGAAAATGTGGGATACAAATGCTAGAAATAAAAAAAAAAGCTGTTCCACAGAGAAGCTCCACGCCAAATAACTGCAATTATATTCAGTCAATTTAAATAAACAGGAGCACAATTCAGAGTCGGAGACTTCAGCCTGTTGGATTAATCAACACCCTTCACTAGAAAGTAACTTCAGAGAGCCTTGCAACCACTCAGACAATAGACTGAGATATCAGGGCAGTAGTTTATGTGTCTCGGTGTTTGCACACACTTGGTAAAGTGTCCCAGCCCAGGTTTCAATAGGACAATCCCTCTGCAGGTCCACGTTTGTTTAATAAGGCAATCCCAAAGATAAGAAGTGGTTTTCCTCCTGTTTGAGTGCCAGGAATGTCAGAGGAGGATCCTCAGTCTGGGCTAACCTTTGTTAAATCTATCACACTATTGGCTTTGCCTTGCAATTCACAAGTCTTGAAGCGGTCCGGAGGAAGGTGACAAAAAATGTTATGGGGCTTGTGCCAAAAAATATATGAGAAGGGGTTAGAAGGTTTCCTAAAGGACAAGTCCATAAACCACTACTAAATGCACTGGGGAAAAATCCACAATTCCAGGAATAACATGTATAGAATGTTTGTACGTTTGGGAAGCTTGCCAGGTGCCCTTGGCCTGGATTGCCTGCTGTCGTGGACAGGATGCTGGGCTCGATGGACCTTTGGTCTTTTCCCAGTGTGGCATTACTTATGTACTTATGCGAAGAGACAGGAAGACCTGAATATATGTACTCTAGAGAAAAGAAGGGACAAGGGAGATATGATACAGACGTTTAAATATTTGAAGGGTATTAATATAGAAACAAATATAGAAAGGGAAATGGTAAAACTAGAGGGCATGAGTTGAGGTTGCGGGGTGGTAGACTTAGGAGTAATGTCATGAAATTCTTTTTCTTGGAGAGAGTGGCTGATGCCTGGGATGCCCTCCCAAGGGAGGTGGTAGAGACAAAAACAGTGATGGAATTCATAATGGCGTGGCATGAACACAGAGGATCTCTAATTAGAAAATGCATGGTATATTAAAAAAAAACTTAAATGGCTGCATGTGTGTTGATGTGTCGAGTGGCACTTACATGGTGACTCTGGCTCTGAAGAATTAAGGCCACTACCAGGCAGACTTGTACAGTCTGTGTCCCATATATGGCAATTCAGTTTAGGATGAGCTGGAGAATGCTTCAACAGAAACTCCAGCAGCTGGAATGTGAGGACAGTGTCAGGCAAACTTTTACAGTCTGTGTCCTGCAAAAGCCAAGAAAGATTCGGATAGGTTAGTGGGCTTCGACAGCAACTTCAGTAGTTGGAATGTAAGGACAGTGCTGGGCAGACTTCTAGAATCTATGTCCCAGAAATGCCAAAGAAAGACCATGATCAAGGATTTTATATCATATTCATTGTTGGTTTAGTCATCCTATATAATAAAATGCACCTCCAACATTCTGAAGCTGACTGCATGCCTGAGGCATTCCTGCTCTCTGTATCCATCTCCTGAATTGACATCACGTACTTCCGGGTTCATCACAAGCAGAAGTGACCAACCACACAAGGTTTCTCGGCTTCAGAATGTTGGAGGTGCATTCTATTAAATAGGATTGGTCAGTTATTTGAAGCACAGCCAGAGCTCAGGGTCCTGCACAGTAACGCTCAGACACCAGAGAGAGAGAGGGAGGGAGGGGAGGCCTGACTGACACCAGAGAGGGGGGGTATGTCTGTCACACACACACACTCTCTCTCTCTCTCTGTCTCACAGTCAATGTCTTTCTCTCTCTCACTCTCACACACTCTATGCCTCACACTGTATCACATTCACTCTCTATGTGTCACACAGTCACTCACACACTCTTTTAGTCTCATACACTCAGTCTCACAGAGAGTCTGTATCACACACACTCTCTCTCTCACACACACTGTATCTGTGTGAAACACACTCTCTCTCTCACACTGTGTCTCACATACGCACTTGCACACACTCTCATTCTCACACACACACACTCTCGCTCATAGACACACTCGCACCCAGACTCACTCTCTCTCTCACACACTCGCACATTCACTCTCTCTCTCACACACAGTCACTCTCACATACACTCTCTCAAACATACACAATCCGAGGAAAACCTTGCTAGCGCCCGTTTCATTTGTGTCAGAAACGGGCCTTTTTTACTAGTGGATTAATGAGTGTGACTGGCAAAATGGATGGACCATTCAGGTCTTTATCTGCTGTCATTTACTATGTTACTAATGTAACCAGTGGGTTAAATGTAATAAATTAAGTCCGGGGTTTCAGGGCCTTTTCGTGGCCAGGGCCACCAAGAGACAAAGCCAGGCCCGGGGCAAACACCCCCCCCCCCCCAGGCCCGCCCCACTTACTTATCCTGCTTCTCTCACTGTGCGCGGCAAAATTCCCCAGGGCCCAGCACTAGCATTGCTCTCCTGTTCCTGTGTGCGGCAGCGCCACAGAGCAGAATCCTTCCTTCCTTCCTTCTTGCTGCATCCAAAGAGGCTGTTAGGATGCATCAGGTAGGAAGTACTCTGCTCTGCGGCGCTGCCGTGCCCAGGAACAAGAGAGCAATGCTAGCATGGGGCAGGCCCCCTTGCATACCAGGCCCTGGGGAATTTTGCCCCCTGCTCCCTTTCTCGGCAGATCTGTTTATGGCCCGGGAAAGGCATTTCCTGGGGCTCCCTGATTGGTAGCTGTGTTGTCCGCAGCTTGTTGCCACACTGGCCATCCAAAAAAAGTGGGGGTTTCTAGCTGGGCATATGTAGGAAAATGGCCAGTCTGAGCCTGGTTCAGGGCTCTGGAGCATGCGCAGTTTTTTGCACGTACAGTGGGGGAAATAAGTATTTGATCCCTTGCTGATTTTGTAAGTTTGCCCACTGACAAAGACATGAGCAGCCCATAATTGAAGGGTAGGTTATTGGTAACAGTGAGAGATAGCACATCACAAATTAAATCCGGAAAATCACATTGTGGAAAGTATATGAATTTATTTGCATTCTGCAGAGGGAAATAAGTATTTGATCCCCCACCAACCAGTAAGAGATCTGGCCCCTACAGACCAGGTAGATGCTCCAAATCAACTCGTTACCTGCATGACAGACAGCTGTCGGCAATGGTCACCTGTATGAAAGACACCTGTCCACAGACTCAGTGAATCAGTCAGACTCTAACCTCTACAAAATGGCCAAGAGCAAGGAGCTGTCTAAGGATGTCAGGGACAAGATCATACACCTGCACAAGGCTGGAATGGGCTACAAAACCATCAGTAAGACGCTGGGCGAGAAGGAGACAACTGTTGGTGCCATAGTAAGAAAATGGAAGAAGTACAAAATGACTGTCAATCGACAAAGATCTGGGGCTCCACGCAAAATCTCACCTCGTGGGGTATCCTTGATCATGAGGAAGGTTAGAAATCAGCCTACAACTACAAGGGGGGAACTTGTCAATGATCTCAAGGCAGCTGGGACCACTGTCACCACGAAAACCATTGGTAACACATTACGACATAACGGATTGCAACCCTGCAGTGCCCGCAAGGTCCCCCTGCTCCGGAAGGCACATGTGACGGCCCGTCTGAAGTTTGCCAGTGAACACCTGGATGATGCCGAGAGTGATTGGGAGAAGGTGCTGTGGTCAGATGAGACAAAAATTGAGCTCTTTGGCATGAACTCAACTCGCCGTGTTTGGAGGAAGAGAAATGCTGCCTATGACCCAAAGAACACCGTCCCCACTGTCAAGCATGGAGGCGGAAATGTTATGTTTTGGGGGTGTTTCTCTGCTAAGGGCACAGGACTACTTCACCGCATCAATGGGAGAATGGATGGGGCCATGTACCGTACAATTCTGAGTGACAACCTCCTTCCCTCCGCCAGGGCCTTAAAAATGGGTCGTGGCTGGGTCTTCCAGCACGACAATGACCCAAAACATACAGCCAAGGCAACAAAGGAGTGGCTCAGGAAGAAGCACATTAGGGTCATGGAGTGGCCTAGCCAGTCACCAGACCTTAATCCCATTGAAAACTTATGGAGGGAGCTGAAGCTGCGAGTTGCCAAGCGACAGCCCAGAACTCTTAATGATTTAGAGATAATCTGCAAAGAGGAGTGGACCAAAATTCCTCCTGACATGTGTGCAAACCTCATCATCAACTACAGAAGACGTCTGACCGCTGTGCTTGCCAACAAGGGTTTTGCCACCAAGTATTAGGTCTTGTTTGCCAGAGGGATCAAATACTTATTTCCCTCTGCAGAATGCAAATAAATTCATATACTTTCCACAATGTGATTTTCCGGATTTAATTTGTGATGTGCTATCTCTCACTGTTACCAATAACCTACCCTTCAATTATGGGCTGCTCATGTCTTTGTCAATGGGCAAACTTACAAAATCAGCAAGGGATCAAATACTTATTTCCCCCACTGTACACGGTAATGCTTCAGAGCCACAACTAGGCCTGAACTGAAGTCAGGGCTTCACTTTTTGGGCCAGCTGGCTGCAGCTCCATTGGAAATTGTGGTGTTTTGTCACTGCCATGAATGATCCACCAGGACCAGAACTGTGGATGGGGATTGTCTGGTCAGGCCCTGGGGAGCAAGGTATGGGGTCTAGTGGCCCGAAAGTTTATTCGGTTTATTTAAAAATGTTTATTTGGTCCTGTTGGACTGGGGTGTTAAGGATTAATTTTTGTAAAAAAAAAAATGTTTGTAGTTATGGGGACCTGAGAACCTCTGGAAGTGGGTTGGTGCAAAGAAGTTTTGGGGAAAAATAATTTTTGTGGCAAAAGTGAAGGTTTTGGTTTAGGCTCTGGGGCTTTCAATTGGTCCCTTTGAGCAGGCATCACTTGAGGATATGTGTGAGATGGTGCTGAAATTTATTTGAGCAGACATCTGTGGATTTGTGGTGGTTTAAGGGGTAATTTGTGACAAAAATGTGTGAACGTCTTTGAATGTGGAGTAAAATATGAGAGATAAATATAGCATATGTAGCTTGATGGAATTAAGAGCTACAGGACATTTTGAATGAATTTCATAGTAATTTTTATGGTAATTTTATTGCAAATTCAACTTTCCCATTATTTTCTAAGGAAGAATTGATTTCCAAAATGGAGATTGTGGAAAGTACAGACAGGTTCCATGCTTCAAAAGGTTCTAAGACTGGATTAGATAGCAAAGGTTGGTACCGTAATCAGAGTAAAAGGGGATGATCTCTCAACCACTGCTCCATCACCATGGCCCCTAGCAGCACATGTAGCTGAAGATCCTGAATCAGCCTGACCACCTGGAAATGAACCGCTTGTATGGGCTCTCCAGCGTGGGCAAGGATCAGAAGTGTTCACTCTTGATGATTCCAGGCTAGGTCATGGTAGCTTAACCACATGATTGCCAGCGTCTTCATCCAGAGAAGCCAAAGAAGAGAAGATAGAAAGGCCAACACAGAATGGGTTCCAGCAGCAGAAGGCCTCACCCTAGTAGGAATCAGATCCCAACTCCAAAAAGTACCTGGAGTTCATTAGTGCATCATCAAAATTTTGGTGCATGCTAAATCAATTTAATATGCCTTAATCTGCAAAATAACACCCATTAAGTCAATTAGGGCTAGATTCTGAAAATGACACCCAAATTTGACTACCAGGAAAAATTGGCATTCAGCACTATTCTATAGAGAGCACTGTAGAATATGTGCCCTTTTACAGAATAGCAAATAGCGTTGATTCCCATAACTAAAACCAAGTGTAAATCCTGGTGCACATCCCTCCAATTCTGTAACGCTGCAGAAAACATTTGGGAATGCCCGTGATCCACCCATGCCCCTCTCATGGCCAGTCCTCCTTTTGGGTTGCTTATGAGAGAATTTAACCGCAGTGCTTTATAGAATCGCACATAGGCAGTTGCATGCACAAATCCTAATTAATTGATCATTAGCGCCCATTTATTGCCATTAATTGTGCGTGTATTTCAGGATCACGCCCAAATTTTGGCATGTAAATTTGAGCAATCTTTATAGAATCTGGGAGATAATGAGACCAATATTCAGCCGCGGGAGGCAGCCTAAGTGGAGCAATCAGCGATGACCCATTTCCGGTGACCGCCACTGAATATCTGGGGGGGGGGGGGGCGAGGTCAATGTTCAGCACTGGCTGGTTAAGTTTATAAGGGCCAAAGTTAGAACTGCTATTTAGGCAGTCTGATTTGGTTGCTAAACTTAGCTAGTCAGTACTGAATATTGCCGGTTATCGCACAATATATCTGGTTATCTTTTTGGCGCTATCTGGCAATATTCAGTGGAGATAACCAGTTGTCTCATGCTGAACATTAGCGGTTAGGCACCAAAACACTATTTAACAGGTCAACGGCCATTTCTGGCTGATTAAATAGATCTGAAATCGGCCAGAATGTGTTTTAAAGAGTTCTAATATGTGCATACACACTGCATAGAATTTAGTACACTGAGCACTAAAGAAGAACATGTATAGGGCAAGGTGGATGACAGTTAAATCATCCAAGAGAGGTATGTATAAACGTTTCCACTGGCTCCAGGTCCTTTTGAAGCCAGGAATCTATTGCTGGGGGTAGAACGGGGGTGGGAGGAGAGTGTTCTGAACCTGTCGTGAGCTCTCTGCCTCACATCTCCATGTTCAGAGAATTAGGCCACGGCATGGAAACATAACTTTGTCTTCAGTTTCTTATAAATTCTCTTTCATGTCATTGTTTTCCCATGCAACAAAGTTATAAAATATCTTTGTTAAAATAGTTTCTAGTAAGCAGTTCGTTGTATATGATGTGTGTCAGATACTTGAGGCCTGGTTTACAAACACTGGGGAAGATGGGAAATGAGCTGTGGGCACCAGAAAAGGTGGTCCTCTCAAGGACTATCACTAACTACAGGATGTGACACTCGCAAGCAAGCCTTCTCCGGAGTAGCCCCCCACACTCTGGAATGCACTGCCTGAAAGGCTCCGCTTAACACAAGACTATCTCTACTTCAGGAAGCAGGTGAAAGCTTGGCTCTTCAACCAGGCCTTTAATGGAAGAAGTAACTAACTTGTTAGTCTCACTCACACACACAAGGAGTGACTCGGGCTGCACATACTACAACAGGACATGTTTACCCACTCCTACCCTAGCTGAGATAATATTTAACCATCTCTCTGACCTCCTGTGCAACTTTCTTTAAATCAGTCACCTTACTTTCTAACTCTTCTTACTGTTCTATCTTTGCTTATTCCCTACACTGTCAATTAAAATGTTCTATTATGTATTGTATTGACATTGTAATTAGTATACTATACCATACTTTGTATTGTTATTTGAATATTTTTACTGCTGTAATTGCCAATTGCTCATGTTTGATCTATTCTTACTGTACACCGCCTTGAGTGAATTCCTTCAAAAAGACGGTAAATAAATCCTAATAAATAAATAAATATCGAGTCTGAATAAACATAGGACACTCTGGGGTAAATTCTGTATAGGGTGCCCACATTTAGGTGCCAGGAAAGTATGCACTAAGTGGCTGTTCTATAAGGAAAAGTACATGTATACTTTCTATTATAGAATAGTGACTTAAGTCTGCATGTACATGCATATTAGCGCCTAATGTACACCACCTTGAGTGAATTCCTTCAAAAAAGGTGATAAATAAATCCTAATAAATAATTAAAAGAGGTACAGAGCCTGAGATAGAGCACTGGAGGATGTTTACCCTTTCCAAAAGTACAAGGACTAGTTGCCAGCAATGACATTACTAAATAGTACATTTATGTTTGTTGAAATCTTTTTATTGTTTTTCTAAAAAAATAGGTAAACACAGTTGGTATGATACAGTGGGGGAAATAAGTATTTGATCCCTTGCTGATTTTGTAAGTTTGCCCACTGACAAAGACATGAGCAGCCCATAATTGAAGGGTAGGTTATTGGTAACAGTGAGAGATAGCACATCACAAATTAAATCCGGAAAATCACATTGTGGAAAGTATATGAATTTATTTGCATTCTGCAGAGGGAAATAAGTATTTAATCCCTCTGGCAAACAAGACCTAATACTTGGTGGCAAAACCCTTGTTGGCAAGCACAGCGGTCAGACGTCTTCTGTAGTTGATGATGAGGTTTGCACACATGTCAGGAGGAATTTTGGTCCACTCCTCTTTGCAGATCATCTCTAAATCATTAAGAGTTCTGGGCTGTCGCTTGGCAACTCGCAGCTTCAGCTCCCTCCATAAGTTTTCAATGGGATTAAGGTCTGGTGACTGGCTAGGCCACTCCATGACCCTAATGTGCTTCTTCCTGAGCCACTCCTTTGTTGCCTTGGCTGTATGTTTTGGGTCATTGTCGTGCTGGAAGACCCAGCCACGACCCATTTTTAAGGCCCTGGCGGAGGGAAGGAGGTTGTCACTCAGAATTGTACGGTACATGGCCCCATCCATTCTCCCATTGATGCGGTGAAGTAGTCCTGTGCCCTTAGCAGAGAAACACCCCCAAAACATAACATTTCCACCTCCATGCTTGACAGTGGGGACGGTGTTCTTTGGGTCATAGGCAGCATTTCTCTTCCTCCAAACACGGCGAGTTGAGTTCATGCCAAAGAGCTCAATTTTTGTCTCATCTGACCACAGCACCTTCTCCCAATCACTCTCGGCATCATCCAGGTGTTCACTGGCAAACTTCAGACGGGCCGTCACATGTGCCTTCCAGAGCAGGGGGACCTTGCGGGCACTGCAGGATTGCAATCCGTTATGTCGTAATGTGTTACCAATGGTTTTCGTGGTGACAGTGGTCCCAGCTGCCTTGAGATCATTGACAAGTTCCCCCCTTGTAGTTGTAGGCTGATTTCTAACCTTCCTCATGATCAAGGATACCCCACGAGGTGAGATTTTGCGTGGAGCCCCAGATCTTTGTCGATTGACAGTCATTTTGTACTTCTTCCATTTTCTTACTATGGCACCAACAGTTGTCTCCTTCTCGCCCAGCGTCTTACTGATGGTTTTGTAGCCCATTCCAGCCTTGTGCAGGTGTATGATCTTGTCCCTGACATCCTTAGACAGCTCCTTGCTCTTGGCCATTTTGTAGAGGTTAGAGTCTGACTGATTCACTGAGTCTGTGGACAGGTGTCTTTCATACAGGTGACCATTGCCGACAGCTGTCTGTCATGCAGGTAACGAGTTGATTTGGAGCATCTACCTGGTCTGTAGGGGCCAGATCTCTTACTGGTTGGTGGGGGATCAAATACTTATTTCCCTCTGCAGAATGCAAATAAATTCATATACTTTCCACAATGTGATTTTCCGGATTTAATTTGTGATGTGCTATCTCTCACTGTTACCAATAACCTACCCTTCAATTATGGGCTGCTCATGTCTTTGTCAGTGGGCAAACTTACAAAATCAGCAAGGGATCAAATACTTATTTCCCCCACTGTATATACTATGTATCAAAAGGTATACAAACAAACCAATAACTGTATGTAACAAGAAACCATCAAAGGTCCGGTCAGGAACAATAACGACCACCCTCCCCCCCCCCCCCCCCCCCCCGCCCTTCCAAGCCCAGCCTTATTCACCACCCTGAAATCCCAAACAGTCCTTTGCACCACCCCGGAAACCCTCCCTTCCCCTGCACCCCGGAATGCCAGATACCAAGTGCACAATCAACATATATAATTAAGCTCTGGAATTTGTTGCCAGAGAATGTGGTAAAAGCAGTTAGTGCTTGATGATTGAGCTGCCTTGCAGCACATTTTAGAGGCAGTGTCTTTAGATGAGTGATATCTGACCCCTGATGCAAGCCTTATAGCCGAAACATATCGCATGTCGTTTATATCTTATTAATAAAACTCTGCACCGCACCATTGATTTGGGACTTTTGTTGTCACGTTGATTTGTTGTCACCATTGATTTGTGCTGTTTGTGGGCTGCTTTTGTTTTCTGCATTGTTTTTTCCCCATCTTTTTGTGGCCTAGTGGTTAGGGTGGTGGACTTTGGTCCTGGGGAACTGAGGAACTGAGTTGGATTCCCGGCACAGGCAGCTCCTTGTGACTCTGGGCAAGTCACTTAACCCTCCTTTGCCTGCCGCATTGAGCCTGCCATGAGTGGGAAAGCGCGGGGTACAAATGTAACAAAAAAAAAAAGCAGTTAGTGTACCAGGGTTTAAAAAGATATAGACAAGTTCCTAAAAGAAAAGTCCATAAATTGTTATTAAGATGGACATGGAAAAATCCACTGCTTATTCCTGGAATAAGCAGCATACAATCTATTTTATTCTCTTGGGGTCACCAAGTACTTGTGAGCTATATTGGCCACAGCTAGAAATAGGCTGCAGAGCTTGATGGACCCCATGCAACTGTCTGTATCATGTCCCACTATGGCAATGCATATGTAATTATGATGTAGACCTCCGACATAGCAACAATCGAGAAATTTATATATGCACTTAAGGGCAAGTAGGATAGCTAGGATAACATTTGGGATTCATATTGCATTAGTATAAACATCAATCGTGGGACATGTCTGTTTGATGATAGTGAATATGTGCTCTCTCTTCATATTTTGTTAATCTTTTCTCTCTAAACAGCCCTCGGGTAATATGTTTCCTGATACTCTTATGGACTTTCAATCAAAGTCAAGAAGAGGGGAGAGTTACTGCATTGCATTAATGGGTGGCACTATGTTTTCTTTTAACTGATATGCTTTGGGGCTCATTTTTGAAAGAGAAAAACGTCTAAAAAGTGGCATAAAGCAGCATTTGGATGTTTTTCCCACAAAAATGTCCAAATCTGTATTTTCGAAACCTATTTTTAGACAGTTTTTTTATGAAGTCCGTCAGAAGTGTGTTCAAATTACAAGGGGGCATCTCGGGGACATTTCAAAGGCAGGATTAGGGCATGCCTAACAAACATTTTACAACCATAATGGAACAAAACAAAAACGTCTAAGACTAAAACCAAGATGTTTTGATCTAAACCTGTTTTCAGAATGAATAAGGCACAAAAAGGTGCCCTAAATGACCACTGGAGGGAATCAGGGGTGACCCCCAATACCCCCCCCCCAGTGGTCACTGACCCCCCTCCCACCCACCAAAAATGTGAAGAAAAATATGACTTACCAGCCTCCATTACAGCTGCAGATGTTAAAGAGGTCTATTAGAGCAACATGCAGGTCCCTGGAGTAGTGTAGTGGTTGGTGTAATGCACAGTGGGAGACCCAGGTCCCTATCTCCCTCTACCTGTCCCAATTGTGGTGGAAATTGTGACCCCTCCTAAGGTCCCCAAAACCCTAATGTACCCACATATAGGTGCTCCCTTCACCCATAAGGGCTATTGTAGTGGTGTACAGTGTGGGACAGTGGATTTTAGGTGGGATTTATAGGCTCAAGATAAGGGAGCAAAAGGTGAGATGGGTACCTGGGAGCACCCTGTAAAGTGTCCCATTGCTCTCCTGAGATGTCTAGAAGGTTAGTCTACTAAAAATGTTGGCTCCTCCTCCATCCCAATGGCATGAATCTCTACATTTTGCACCTATTCTTTCTTTTTTGTTTAAATTGACCAATAAACAAAACATCCAAATCACAAAACCTTGTTCAAAACAGTATTTTCTAGAAAAAAAAAAAAAGAAGTTTTTCTTTTTTGAAAATGACCTTCTTTCCTAATTGGATTTTGGACATTTTGTGCAAAACGTCCAAAATCGGACTTAGACATCATATCGAAAACACCCCTCTATATCTGTAAGCTGCATGCTGTGTCATTTGTACAGCCTGGTGTTCTAATGATTTCTGTATGATTTCAAGCTTCATTCTATTGTTCTGCATATTTCCATCATTAAAAAAAAAATCTAAATAAATAAAGGGATGAAACAAGGGCAGTGGAAAGGGAGGAACAAACAATTACCTAGACAGCAGCAATATTCAACAGCTTTTTGTGTATGGTGTACAGCGCTGCATATGCCTTGTAGCGCTATAGAAATGATAAATAGTAGTATCTGGATCTGTTTAGCCTAGGCCAGCTGTTCAGCTAATTGTATAGCAGTGGCCTGGTGACCATTCAATACATTTTATATTCAGCACTGCTGCCCTGGCAGTCGAGGGAACTTTCTATGAGCTTCTGCCACTTCTATGCCCCCCCCCCCCACCTCCTTGCCATATTTGGTTTTTCTTCAGGCATAAAAATTGAGCATCCAAGTGGGAGAGAGGCTAGCATGGCAGCAGCAGCAGCAGCCCATAGAAAGTGCCCATGACTACCAGGCCACAGGTGGAGGACCTTTTTAGCTGGTGGGGCTTAGGGATCCCCACCAGCAGCTTCAGGTATTTGGGGTCATGGGGGGTGGGGCTCAGCACCCCTCCCTTTTCCCAACTGACAGTCTTGCTACATGGCTGGTTGTACCACAGAAAGGCAGCCAATCAAATGCATTACATTGTATTGATTCTTTAGCCTGTTTAAAGGTGGAGAGTGGAATTTTTGTTTTTCCTTACAATTTTCCCTCTGTTGACAAGAAAACCAGCAGTACCTCACCTGTTAACTGGATAAGAGCTGGGGCGGTCACTAGGCAGAATGAGTGCAGTCCCCAGAGTTACCAAGTTAGCACTGATATTTTGCCTGTTAACCAGGATAGCAAAAAGGGCTATACTCAACTTCATCTGGTTCACTGTACAACTAGAGGGCTCAGATTATGGAGGTCTTTTACTAAGGTACACTAGCATTTTTAAGGTGCCTTAGTAAAAGAGGCCCTGTGTGAATAGTGCTGGCACTGACTGCCTTATCCGGATATTCAGCACTGGTCAGTATTCAGATATTGCCATTGAATGTTCAGATGCTTTTAACCATGGTGGAATAAAAAAAAAAAGCACTGATTGCCATAGGTCAATAATTTTTCATTTTTATTTCATTGTATTAATATTTATATACCTCCCTTATCCAAAGCGGTACACAATATTATTTTCTATGATATCTCCACCTTACCTATTATCATTAATGTTTTCTACTTATAGTTACTTGTCTAAAATTCGATCATACTACTCCTATGTAACACTAACTGTTATCTCCTAATCTACTATCTACTAACAATGACACACTGTAAGCCACATAGAGCCTGCAAATAGGTAGGAAAATGTGGGATACAAATGCAATAAATAAATAAATAAATAATGACCCATATACATTTAGAAGTACACTAATACTACTTTCTTATGATCCAATCCAGTCTCCTGTGAGCCTTCATTTTCTAGCCTGAAAAGGCTCAAAAAATCAAAAATTCAGAGAATGCTCTCTGGCCTAACTTTTACATTCAACCTACTGTAAGCATTCAGCACCGGGACAGTTTGCCCTTTCAATGACCCTTAGCTTGACCTAATACTCTGGTCACTCTCACCAGCAGATTTGTTTACCTTTGGACCTCAAGGCTCCACATCCCAAAGCACCGGCTTCCCTCTCTGGACTCTGATGGAGTCAGTTACCAGTAATGTTAGGTTTAGGTGTATTTACCAATCACTCCATGTGGTATTTATGCAAGTGACAAGCATTGTCCAGGGACTGCTGAATTTAGTTAACATAAAAGACATATAAAAAAAAAATACAACCTCCAGAAAGTCTTTGACCCTGTCCCCTGCCACAAAGCACTTATCAGGCTGCTTTTAATTTAAACAAAGTTTGCTCTCCCCTCCCTTCACTCAGAATTTAAACATTCACCTTTTTTTATGATAGCCTTGGATGGTCTGCCTGTGATTTTCCTCACAACCCCCAGGAATAGCACCTGAGCTCTCTATCCCTGCCTGCTGACTCATACATACACACCTTCCATAAAAGCCTCATACCCCAACCCTTTCCTTTGGCTCCAGGTGCTAGCAAAGCAAACAGCTTCAACTGATTATATTTAGCAAATCCCTCCACCCTTTCATAAGTTCCTAGGTGAGACCCTGTGAGGTTGTGAGCTTTGGCCTTGAAAAGTATCTTTTATAGGACTGAATGGAAAGGCCGGTGGTAGATGGTGAATTATGACATGGCAAAAGGAATTCTTGTCATATCCTCAAAAGGTTAAGGAGGAAATTTCATAAACATTAGGTGCAAGTTCTATGTATTTAAATGGGATATGTAAGTACAAAAATGGCTGTTCAACTTGGAAAAGAGATGGCTGAGGGGGGATATGATTGAGGTCTACAAAATCCTGAGTGGTGTAGAATGGGTAAAAGTGAATCGATTTTTCACTCTTAAGTACCAAGACCAGGGGACACGCAATGAAATTACATGGAAATACTTTTAAAACAAATAGGAGAAGATTTTTTTTGCTCAGCGAATAGTTAAGCTCTGGAACTCTTTGCCAGAGGATGTGGTAACAACAGCGTATCTGGGTTTAAAATAGGTTTGGACAAGTCCCTGGAGGAAAAGTCCATAGTCTGCTGTTGAGATGGACATGGGGGAAGCCACTGCTTGTCCTGGGATTCGTAGCATGGAATGTTCCTACTATTTGAGTTTCTGCCAGGTACTTCTGACCTGGATTGGCCGCTGTTGGAAGCAGGATAATAGGCTAGATGGACCATTGGTCTGACCCAGTATGGCTGTTCTTATGTGCATGTAGTGGCCTTATAAAGGATTGCAAGATAAGGATTTGTTCCATCAAAAATGCAGAAGCTTAGAAATATGGAAAAGAAGTGTGTTCTGCACAGTTCTTTCATTATGGGAGCAAGTGCACCATATGTTATGTGCCAAAAGGCTGAGGGCTTAGCATTAATTCTATAAAAAGATCTAGGCACCCAGATTCCATTATAGAATTACTAGCGTAAGTCAGCATTTATGAGCCAACATTTAGACACACCCACTTACACCATGTCTTTGGTAGAGGTAAATGTACACACCTAAATTGGGCATTTTAGCGCATAAATGACTCTATTTATTTACAAATATTTGATATACCGCTATTTGCAATAATGCATTAAAGCGGTTTCGTCGTCGATAATACACTGAAACCTTCTGCTCAGTGTGCTGCTGCGGCTTGGAAAGCAAATAGAATGTTGGGTATTATTAGGAAAGGTATGGAAAACAGGTGTGAGGATGTTATAATGCCGTTATATCGCTCCATGGTGCGACCGCACCTTGAGTATTGTGTTCAATTCAGGTCGCCGCATCTCAAGAAAGATATAGTGGAATTGGAAAAGGTGCAGCGAAGGGCGACTAAAATGATAGCAGGGATGGGACGACTTCCCTATGAAGAAAGACTAAGGAGGCTAGGGTTTTTCAGCTTGGAGAAGAGACGGCTGAGGGGAGACATGATAGAGGTATATAAAATAATGAGTGGAGTGGAACAGGTGGATGTGAAGCGTCTGTTCACGCCTTCCAAAAATACTAGGACTAGGGGGCATGCGATGAAACTACAGTGTAGTAAATTTAAAACAAATTGGAGAAAATTTTCTTCACCCAATGCGTAATTAAACTCTGGAATTCGTTGCCGGAGAACGTGGTGAAGGCGGTTAGCTTGGCAGAGTTTAAAAAGGGGTTAGACGGTTTCCTAAAGGACAAGTCCATAAACCGCTACTAAATGGACTTGGGAAAAATCCACAATTCCAGGAATAACATGTATAGAATGTTTGTACGTTTGGGAAGCTTGCCAGGTGCCCTTGGCCTGGATTGGCCGCTGTCGTGTACAGGATGCTGGGCTCGATGGACCCTTGTTCTTTTCCCAGTGTGGCATTACTTATGTACTTATGTAAGAGAAGATTTATCTGAATAGCCAGGTTTAGATAGCGACAAGTAGAATGTTCCAAAGTTTATGAGCAGCACGTGAAAAAGCAGTTTCACGTGTGATGTCCAATCATATAGTGTAGGGGGAAGGGAACTATAGGAGGTGTTCTTGAGAGGAGCGTAAATTACAGGTTGGGGTATATGGGATTAGGAGATTTGAAATATAGTCTGGTGCACCTGGTTGGAATCCTTTACAAACAAAAGAGAGAAGTTTGAAATGAATTCTTGAAGAAACAGGCAACCGATGTTCTTTCTTGAGTAGAGGTGTGACACGGTCAAATTTATGCACGCCATGGAGGAGTTTTACTGCAGTTGACTGTATTAGTTGAAGACGCTTGAGAAATAAGAAAGGGAGGCCAGCAAAGTGAGTTAAAGTAATCTAGAAGAGATATGACTAATGAAAGAAACAGAAGACATATGCAGGAGGAAGGTAAATACGGTTTAATGGAGTGAATGTGATGGAGAGCAGAGAAAGACCAACACAACACTTTATCAATATGAAATGTAAAGATTAGTTTATGATTATTCTATAATGTGCATATACGTGTGGGAGATGCCCTGCCCATTCCCTGCCCGCGTATATGCCCCCTTTCATCTGCACACTATGTACTTAAGTATTGCCATACTAGGACAGACCGAAGGTCCATCAAGCCCAGCATCCCATTTCCAACAGTGGCTAATTCAGGTCCCAAGTACCTGGCAAGATCCCTAAAAAAGTACAATACATTTTATGCTGCTTATCCTAGAAATTAAAAAAAATAGCACAACCTAGGTCTATTCACAATTAAATAGGCAAACAAATTCAATTTGATACACGTGTGGACCAGTATTATCTATTCCCACTATTTGTTATCCTAGAAATAAGAAGCAGATTTTCCCCAAGTCCATTTCTTTTTCTGCTGTCATCTACTATGTTACTATGTTATGCTATGTTAATACAGACTATAGAATACAGCTTAACACTCAACTAGCACTTATGCACAAATCTATATAATAATTTGCTCCTGCAATGTTCCAATGTGTCTACCTGCGTTCGTAACCATCTTCTGACGTCAGCCAGCCTCCAGCGTTCCATTCCCCCTCACTGCCCTGCCCTCGCGTCAAAACATAATGATGTCAGAGGGTGGAACAGTAAGAGGGAAGGGAACGCTGGAGGCTGGCTGACGTCAGGAGATGTTACGAATGGAACGTTACAGAAGCCAGCCAGAGGGCGGGACTCTGAGGGAATGAATTTGAAGGGAAGGCTGGAGATGGGCAGGGCTTTCAATGACACAGCCGCTTCGACTGAGGTAATCAGGGGAGCGAGGACAATTGCTGGGTAACTGGAGAGGGGGCAGGGGAGTGAGTAGAATCACTGGGTGGCTGGAGGGGGGCAGGGGACAGAGGAGAATTGCTGGGTGGCTGGAAGGGGGGCAGGGGACAGAGGAGAATCGCTGGGTGGCTGCAGGGGGGACAGGGGAGACAGGAGAATCACTGGGTGGCTGCAGGGGGGGGCAGGGGAGAGAGGAGAATCACACACACTCTCTCTCACACAGATACACTTGCACCAAGTCTCACTCTCTCTCTCTCTCTCTGTCACACACTCACTCTCACACACACTCTCTCAAACATACACACTCCGAGGAAAACCTTGCTAGCGCCCGTTTCATTTGTGTCAGAAACGGGCCTTTTTTACTAGTCTGTAATATTCAAACACGTAAATGCTAGTATAAGTACAACTGGCACCTAAGCTTCATAAATTATCTCTCTAATCTTTTAAGGATGTCACAAGGATTCCTCTTGTCATTTCAGAATGCAACATTGGCCATCAACCTTTCCATTCAGTCCTGTAAGCCATACAATACTTTTGAAGACCAAAAACAATCATCCATTGTGGACTACGTTTTGCCTACTTGTAGGCTGCTTGAGGGTTACAATAGCAGAAGTGGAAAGGCTCAAGGATTCACAGTCCCAACTAAAAAATGCAAAATGTTCAGCAACACAATGATCACAGCAGCATGGACACAGACTGTTCTCAGTGTAAACAGTATGTCTGGTAATCTGTTTTCTTTTGCATCATTTCTGGTACAGCTCTGAAAAGCTTCTCTGTTGTTTGCCATATGCTGATGTTGTCATTAACGCATGGCTATTAACAAAAATTAGCATGTGAGCCCTTACCACCACCTATTTTTTAAGTGGTAAAGGTTCACACATTAATCCTGCACTAATCAGTGCACAATAATGTAGCTGCGGTAACAGATTCACTCTCCACCTCTAGACACATCCTCACATTTGCAACTTACCATGGGATGTCTCAGTGCACCCTGCTGTAAGCCATCTTAAGCTGTGGTAAGCACTTATTCGTGCCTATCGCAGCTTGGTAAAAGGGACCCTAAATAAATTTGTTTTGAAAATGGCTTCACTTATTAATAATAAAGTGGTATGGTTGCTGTGTTAGTGTAGTTGAATTCATAGAAATAAATCCCAATAAATAAATAAATTAATGGTAGACTGATTTAGGGGTCCTTTTACTAAGGTGCGCTAACAGATTTATTGCACAATAATTACTAGCATGTTCTAAGTGATAAAACACCCATATGAATATAATGGGTGTCTTATCATTTAACCTATAGGAATAGTGCACACTCCAGGGCCCCGTTTACTAAGCCGTGCAAGAGGTGTATTAGTGCTTTTAACACACACACACAAAGGGTCACATACTGTAACTCTGTAAAGTTAGTCCAAAACATATTAAGTTAGTCTAATACAAAGTTATCACCTACAACTTATCTGTTGACCCTTATTCATACTAATAAAGAAAAGGGTTTTAGGGAAGTGTATGCGAATAACTATGGCAGCTCATTGACTTGTATTGGACCACCCCTAGTAATCTCATTTCATAAAGGCCTATAAATCCTTTGGGTTCTCCAATGGAAGATATTCTAACCCCCCTGTCTGAAAGGGCAGGAGGAGGCTTATTCTGAGAATAACTTCCACTAATTCAGGGATCCTTCACCCTTGCAGGAATCAAAAAGCTTAACTCTGGTTCCAATTAGACTATCGCAGACCCTGTTTTGTATTCTTTAATGAAGAGAATGACATGGCCACAAATACTCCTGGCAACAGTTCTTGAAAGAAAAGACTCTTTTCTCATCTTGTCAAGGATAAAATGTCAGGATACACCATTTATAGGAATGTCTGTAGTCTCAGGGGTGACTAGAAGCAACCCATCTGAAAAGTGCAAAATCTTTATCAGCCTAAGGCTTAAATAAACTTTACTCTCCATTCAGTGACCAACCTCCCCCAGAGTTGCTGGCTCCATTCATCACTGTCACTTTTTCAAAGTGACTGCAATGACACTTCATGATCATTAACTAGTAATGATGTGCTTTGCATTGAAGTAAGTACAGATCAAATATAGGCAGCCATTCACAATTAGAAAGTTAACAAAATTATACAATAGATATGGAAGATGGTGACAGCAAAAGGTAAAACCAAAATATGAAGCCAAAATTTTTTTAAACTAGGTATGCCCCACCTTGGTACTTAAAGGCAATAGGGCAGCACTACAGCAGGGTGTGACCAGACACCCTTCGATAGTTCTGGCTTCAGCAGGTGCCATAGGGCAGCACTACAGCAGGGTGTGACCAAACACCCTTCGATAGTTCTGGCTTCAGCAGGTGCCATTTCCCATGCTAGAAAATAAAATTTATTTTCTAGCACAGTGGGTGGGGAGGGGGGAGTAGGCATGCCCAGCAGTAATTGGGCAGTGCACATCCGGATTAGCACGTGAGCCCTTACTGCCAAGTAAATAGGTGACGATAAGGGCTCAGGCAGTAATTGTGAAATTCGCATACGGCCATTAAGGATGCCAATGGGAAAAAAAAGGCTTTTTACGGCCATAGTAAAAAGTGGCTTCAGCATGTAGCAATCCCACGTGCCAACACTACCGCAGGCCACTTTTTTGCTGTGGCTCTGTAATAGGACTCCTTAGTTTGTTTCCAGTTGACTTATAGTAAGGGACCCTGGTTTTGTGATATTTAAATTTTTGCTGTTTTCCATTCTGTTTCCATTTTTATTACTGCAAATTTTGTGTTACTGTTCTATATAAAACTTGAAAATAAGAAGTAAGGTCTTCTATACATTGTTTTTTGGCTAATTGGATGACAATACTTGTACACAGAAACCTGTGAAATAAAAATAAGAAGTAAGGTATCCCTAAACTTATATTTCGTCTTCTTCAGTTAATACAAAACACAGATGCCAAATAATCATGGAATGTGGCTCCCAATCTCATGACATATTAAATATAAAATCTTATGCTCACTTATTGGGCTCTAAAAAGAGATACACATTTATATGAGTCTACAAGTCACTTAGATTGTCTGAAATGCCCTGCAGCACCTTTAATATATGCCCTTTCCTCTAATGGGAGGAGGTCTATCCCCTGTATCATTTTAATTGCTCTTCTTTGAACCTTTTCTAATTCCACTATATCTTTTTTGAGATATGGAGACTAGAATTGAACGCAATACTCAAAGTGAGGTCGCACCATGGAGTGATACAGAGGCATTATATAAGATACCAAGGGTATCCCCTCTATCTCCCAACAGTAATGATTCCTTATGCTCCTTCTCGGTCTCCATGTTCTCTTGACTCTAATAGATTAGTCCTTCCTTCTCCTAAAAGTGCACATTACAAATCTACTCTGCATTCAGCCTATTTTTTCTTAGTTCCTTTTCTTTGGAATAACTTACCCCTTATATTTATTTATTTATTTATTTGTGGTTCATTTATATCCCATATTTTCCCACACATGCAGGCACAATGTGGCTTACAGAAAAATTAGGAAAATTTACAAAATAGAAAACAGTGTAAAGTTGACAAAGAATAAACAAGGGGAGCAGTTGCTAACAGTAGATAACTAATCAGGTTGGGGGACGCGTTGGGAATATCAATCAGCTGAGTAATTAGGGAAGTACGTTTTAGCAAAGAAGTAGGTTTTTAGCAATTTCTTGAAGAGGATGTGGTCCATTTGCGTTTTGAGGTGCTGCGGAAGAGCATTCCAGTATTTACTACTACTACTACTATTTAGCATTTCTATAGCGCTACAAGGCATACGCAGCGCTGCACAAACATAGAAGAAAGACAGTCCCTGCTCAAAGAGCTTACAATCTAATAGACTCCAGTAGCAGAAAGAAGAGGTGAAAATCAACTTATATTTGACGCCCTTGCAGTTCGGGAAGTGTAGTTGGAGATATGACCATGCTGCAGGCGTGAAAGATCAATCAGGTTGAGCATATAGTCCGGGGCAAGACCATAGATGATTTTGTGGGTTAAGGAGCAGATTTTAAAAAGAATACATTCCTTTACAGGCAGCCAATGAAAGTTGTAACACAGAGGCTCAGCATGTGCAAATCATCGCTTTCCCAAAATCAGTCTTGCGGCAGTGTTCTGGACTGTCTGGAACTTTTTTAATAAAGAGACCTTGCAACCTGCATAAATCCCACTGCAATAATCAAGGTGGGACAGGACCAACCAATGCAAAAGGGTATGGAACAGCTCTCTGGTAAGGAAATACCTTATGTGCCGGAGCCTCCACATAGCATTAAACATTCTTTTGGAGACCAAATGCACATGATTGTCTAATTGTAGGTGCTTGTCCAGATTCACTCCTAAGAGCCTCAGACTGTTGGAAATTGGAAGAACAGAATCCTTAAAGAGAAGCATTATGTCGGATATTTGGTTATGGGTTGGCGAGAGTATAAGACATTGAGTTTTTTCCTTATTTAGTTTAAACCGGAACACCTGAGCCCAATGTTCAATGGTGGAGAAGATATGTTCTGGTGGTCAAGAAGCCCTTGAACCAGTGCAAAACAGACCCTCCCATGCCGAGTGAGTCAAGTAGATGAAGTAGTATGTCATGGTCCACCATATCAAAGGCACTTGACATGTCGAATTGAAGCAGTAGTACCTTCCGTCCGATGGATAGCTCTCGTTTGAAATTTGACAAGAGGGTGACTAGAACCGTCTCTGTGCTGTACTGTGCACGGAAACCAGACTGCGAGTGGTGAAGGATATCAAAGGTAGTCAGGAATTCGTTGAGCTGAGCGTTAACCATGTTCTCCATTAACTTGACAACCAATGGTATAGAAGCAACTGGGCAGTAATTGGAGATAACATCAGATTTAATCTTAAGGTTCTTTGGAATGGGAGTGAGTAGAATATTACCATGATCAGGCGGGAAAGTTCCAGATCTTAACATATGGTTTAGGTAGCAAGTCAGATCTTCAACAAAGTATTTCGGGGCAACTTTTAAAAGAGGGTTCGGACAAACATCCAATCTACAGTACTTGTTGGTGAACTTTTGTAAAGCCTTGGTTACGCTATCTAGTAATAGAGGACTGAAGTTGGTCCACATACGATCAGCCGGGCAGAAATCCACAGATATGGTCAAGGATTCTAAGAAGTCATCCACTCCAGAAACACTACTAACAGATGTTGACCGCAAGGATAAGATTTTCTCCTTGAAGTAAGTGGCTAGTTGGGTGGCAGATGGAAGATCATCACTAGAGACTTCTAACTTTCGGGTGTCAATGAAGGAGTTTAAAAGTTGGTATACCTTTTTTATGTCCTGTCCTGCAGACTGTAACTTAGTTGAAAAGTATGTACGTTTTGCTTGCCTGATGGCATATTTATATTTGCAGTGACAGTGTTTCCATGCTTCTAGCGCACGATCTGTATGATGTTTACGCCAAGCTCATTCAAGTCTTTATCTAAATTTAAAGCACTTCTCAAAGCTCATTTTTTTGAGCAGGCATTTGGCTCTCAATTATCACAAACTAGCCGACCTGCTTCACACTTTCTATGTGGAATGAGAATTGAACTGTGTTTGACTTTATTTGTTTAACTATTTAATTTTTAGTCGTGGTACAATATATTTTATGATTGCCTACCTTGTTCTTTTGTTGTGGATTTTTTACACTGTCCTAATATGATTATGGCGTTCTTTTCTGTTTTCTTTGAATGATTTTAGATTTTTAAATTCCCTAGACCCATTTTTTTTGGAAATCTGGCAGGGTATCAAAATTTTAATAAACATAAGAATAGCCATACTGGGTCAAACCAATGGTCCATCTAGCCCAGTATCCTGTTTCCAACAGTGGCCAATCCAGGTCACAAGTATCTGGCAGAAACCCAAATAGTAGTAAGATTCAATACTATCAACCCCAGGGCAAAAAGCGGCTTCTCCATATCTGTCTCAAATAGCAGACTATGGACTTTCCTTCAGGAACTTGTCCAAACCTTTTTTAATTCCAGATATGCTAACTGCTGTTACTATATTCTCCGGCAAAGAGTTCCAGAGCTTAACTATTTGTTGAGTGAAAAAATATATCCTCCTATTTGTTGTGAAAGTATTACCATGTAACTTCATTGAGTGTCCCCTAGTCATTGTACTTTTTGAAACAGTAAAAAATCAATTCACTTCTACTCGTTCTACACCACTCAGGGTTTTGTAGACCTCGGTCATATCTCACCTCAGCTCTCTCTTTTCCAAGCTGAGGAGCTCTAACCTCTTTAGCCTTTCCTCATATGAGAGGAGTTTCATCCCCTTTATCATTTTGGTCGCTCTTCTTTGAACCTTTTCTAATTCCACTCTATCTTTTTTAAGATACGGCAACCAGAACTGAACGCAATACTCAAGGTGAGGTTCACACTATGGGGTGATACAGAGGCATTGTAGTATTCTTGGTCTTATTTACCATCCCGTTCCTAATAATTCTTTACATTCTGTTTGCTTTATTGCCCGCAGCCCTACACTGGGCAGAATATTTTAGCATATTGTCTATAATGACACCTAGATCTTTTTCTTGAGTATTGACCCCCCAAGGTGGACTCTAGCATCAGATAACTATGATTTGGATTGTTCTTCCCATTATGCATCACTTTGCATTTGTCCACATTAAATTCCACCTGCCATTTGGATGCTCAGTTTTCCTCTTTCCTAAGTTTTTCACAGTTCACATGTGTTTTGACAACTTTGAATATTTTTGTGTCTTCTGCAAATTTAATCATTTCACTCATTCTTCCAATTTCCAGATTAGTTATAAATATGTTTTAAAAACACCAATCCAAATACAGATCCTTGCAGCACTCTACTATTCACCCTCCTTTTCCTAATAATTCCTAGCATCCTGTTTGCTTTTTTGGCTGCTGCAGCAGCACACTAGGCAGAAGATTTCATTGTACTGTCTGCAATGATACCTAGAACTTTTTCTTGGGTGCTGGCTCCTAATATGGACCCTAGCATCAGGTAAGTATGATTCGGTAGTGGTACAAGCAACAAAGTGGTGTACAATTTGAGTTAGGAAAACTGTGGTACAATAATCATGTACAACAGTTAATCTAAGAGCTGATAAGTCTTTTATTTTTCAAAGTATATATATGATACCTCTGTTAATTTTTCAGTGGATGCTGTTTAATTTGATTTAACAATTAGTTTATTTTGATCGTCTTCACAATGTTCCCTATAGCATGATCAATAATGGGGGAGACCTATCAGTCCCTCATGACCCACATGTATAATCTTAGTTTTGTTTGCAAATAACAAATGTTTATTTAAACAACTCAGAGATTTGGTGTAACCCCTCATTTTATAATCAATTGAATATTGTCAATATGCAAAAAAAAAAATCTAAATATCAAAGAGCATAGCAGACTCCAAAAGGTTTTCAAAAAGAGTCAACAGTGAGAGTCAACCTTGGGGAAACCCATACAAAATTTCAAAAGAGGAGGAGAGAGCTTTGCCCTAGCCACTGTAGCACTAAGTCCAGTAGCAAAGACTCTAGCTATTTATGGACCATGTCTCCACAATTTTGTAACAAAATGCCATAATTCACCAGCTCAAAGGTAAATGATAAATCAAGCAAAATCTGAAAAACCTGTTATCATCAATCTAGATAGTGGAGAACTTCATTCTGTATGACAATGACCACAGTCTCAATGCCATTACCCAGGGCCGTGCCTAGGGTCTCCGGCGCCCCCCTGCAGTTGGTGCCCCCCCCTCTCTGGCGCCCCCCCTGCAGTTGCCCCCCCCCCCCGAAAACGATCGCTACACTACCCACCCTCTTCTCCCCAGATCCTTTTCCTTTTTTTTTTGTTTAAATTTACCTCTGTCCGGCGGCAGTGTAGCGTTAGTGAGAAGGAGGCGGCGCTCCCCCGCCCGACGTGTCAGTCTTCCCTTCGCTCAGTGTCCCGCTTTCTTCTGACGTCATTTCTGATGTTTCCATTATTGCATCATCTGTTTCTTCTGGTTATTACATAAGAATAACCAGAGAAAACAGATACTAGACAACATGGTTTTACCAAAGGTAAATTGTGCCAAATGAATCTGATTGAATTCTTTGAATGGGTGACCAGAGAATTGAATGTGTACTAGATGTAATCTACTTAGATTTCAGCAAAGCCTTTGACATGGTTCCTCATAGGATGCTCTTGAATAAATTTGACAGGCTGAAGATAGGCTCCAAAGTGGTGAACTGGATTAGGAACTGGTTGACAGATGCCAGTGCATGAGCTAATCCCTGCACATGCTCACAAAAAAGAAGAAATTTTCACTCAATGCAGCAAATGGTTTACCTCACTTTTCTCCATTTGGTTGCAAATGGTTGTACAACACCACAGACATGCTATTAGTTTATTGCATCAGAAGTAAAAATATATAAGTTAGAATGCTGTGTGCTGGAGCTTAGCACAGCTTTCTTCATTGAGGCCTTAGATTATAAGCCTTAAAGAGACAAAAAAAAAATACCTACTGTGCCTGAGTATAACATACTTTGAGCTACTTAATCCACAAATTCATTTCCTTTCCCCTTTATGAAGGCATTCTTATTATTTAGGGGTCCTTTTTAGTAAGGTGCACTAATGGATTTAGAGCGTGCTAATCGTTACCACACATTAACCCCCTGTTTACAAAGCCACACTAGCAGTGCCAACACAACCCATTCAAAGTGAATGGGCTGTGTTGGCATTACCGGGGAGGAGGGACCTGAGAAGGATATCAGACCATGAGGGGGGAAGAAGGGGGACTGAAAAAGATGCTGGACCTCGGAGGGGAGAAGGGGGGCTCGAGAAGGATGCCAGACCTCAGTGGGGAGGAGGGGGCCCGAGAAAGATGTCAGATCTTGTGGGGAAAAGAGGGGCCCAAAAAGATGCTGGACCTTGGGGGGGGGGGGGCAGGTGAGAGAATAATAGACCCATAGGTCCTACTCATCAGGATAGAAGGCAGCTCGGGTACATGGCAGCAATGCAGGCAGTGCAGGCTGAGCTCGATATCCAGCAATAGCAGCACTCCTCATTGGCTGCCTGGGGAAAGAGCCAATCAAGAGGCGCTTGGGGCTGATCAATCACAAATGCAGCATAGAAGGGAAGGAACAGCAATGCCGACCACGAGAAAAGCATGCAAGAGGGAAAAAAACGTGAAAACAGTTAATTTATGGACTTTGATTAAATATTTTAATTGTGATTAATGTGCAGATGTAATAGGTATCATCATACAGGCTTTCCTTCCAAACTGTGCTTATGGAGAAAAAGCATAATGAAGCAGGCTGCACCCTAAATTAGATGCATTGGATATTTATTTAATGGATCTGGATGACAACCTTCGCACATGTTGAGTTCAGTTTTGTTAGACCAGCTTTAAAATTGGTAAGAGGATGGTTCTTGGTAATATCTCCACATAAAGGGTTCTCATGAAAGTCTCTGCAATAAATATTTGTAACACATGGTCCTTGGCCTGTTGTGGCAGGCAGGGTCTACTCTCATCAGGGCAAATCTAACCCACAAGGGCAAAGACTGGAATTAATCACAAGGGGTGTATACGTTATTACCACTGACGCCCATTCTTTATCCAAATGGGTGCCTGGTTCAGCAGGCTGCCCCATTTAGTTGCATTGAAATCTCTTAGGGTGCTTTCTATGTAATTCACCCCCAAATTCTGTCAGCTGCCTAGAAGTAAATCTTCCTGTTAATAATTCTCAACTGTTTGCCTATAGTTTTCCATTCATACTGATGCACATTAAAGAAGATTTGAACAGGTGGCACCATGTACACTGTTTTTTGGGGGGAGGGCTTGGCAGAGTAAACAAAGTTGAAATTAATCTAGTACCTCACATTTTGTGTCTTTTCCATATGTTCAGCTATGAAATTCCCAATTCCTTTTTTTGCAGGGTTAAGCAAGTCAGTCACTCATATTCTCTGAGGTTATAAAAAGGCAAGAGTACCACTTGACTTCCTGTAACAAGATAAATTATCAGGGGCTTGTGCCTTAACAAACTTGTTAATTATTATCTATCCTGCTCAGAACAATTTTATATTGGAGAGAATTAAGCTCATGCAACTTTGTCTGTCTACTCACTTATGTTTCCTAAATGTCTGCTAGCTCTTGGAGATAACACCTTTAATCCTTTCAGAATTTGATTCCAAGTAATTAACATGTAGACATTTCATTTTATTCTCTTATCTCTGGGTTCTGACAATCCCTCCATTAAAGTCTCCTTTGGAAACCTGTAATTGTCAGTGTATTACCAACCTTATTCTGTTTAATGATATTTATGCCAGAGAGATTACACAAAGATATGAACCATTACATCCCTTCTTTTTTCCCCTCTCTGCAGCTTGAACACTACATTCTATCCACAAAGACAAATTCTTAAACATTCTTTTTTTTTTGCCCATATTGAGTTTCTAGATTACACTTTTCTTTAGTGACATCTGCTAATAACTCAGATTCAGATATTTGTACCAATAGAGACCCAGAAAATTGGTATGCTATCTGGGATGTGGTTAAGGGCTCTCCTGTCATGATGCGATGCCTTCTTGACAAATATTTTCATATCCTATATTCAAGAAAACTCTTTAAAACATATTTTTATAACCTGATTCAAAATAGATTGCAGGCTAATGATTTTAAGTAATTGTGCTTCCAGGGGACTGCCCTGTTTTCTTTTCTTTGATTGTGCACTGCAGTGAACTGTTCGGGGATACTGCAGTATAGAAGCGTAAACTCTAATGTAATGGAAGATTCCTATAAAATTACATGGGAATGATATAAATGTAGCAGGACACCAAACTGTTCTCTCAGTCATACAGAATATTCTGGAGTCCTTGGTCCTGAACTGACTCTGGTTGAATGAAGATTTTTTTTTAGATCAGGTCTGCTCCTTTCCCTCCCTCCCTCTTCCCCTCCTATATTTTTATCAGTGCTTCAGGGAAACACATGGGGGTGATGTAGTTTGAGACTCCCTCCCTTTTTCAAAATGTCTTAACTGTTTTATAGAAATCTAATAGATGCGATGTCTGCTTGGTTTATTGTACCCCAGTTATTTCTGAGTTTGTCAGAGCTTGCTGAATTAATATCATCATGAATGCAAATTGATGGCTCTGGAAGACTTCAATGTCCACATGGACATTCATGAAATAGAGAAAGCACACACATTATTGTCTGCCTTCTTATCCATTGGCTTTGTTCATGCTATGTCCGAAGCTACTCATAAATAACACTGCAATTTAAGCCAAAAATATGATATCCACAGAGGGAACAGGACCAACTCCAAAATATTCGTCCTTTAGATTGTAAGCTCCTTTGTAAGCTCCTTCTTTGTTAAACTGTACAGCGCTGTGTAACCCTAGTAGCGCTCTAGAAATGTTAAGTAGTAGTAGTAGTAGATATATGTGTGACCACAACACATAACCAGATCTACTGCAAAAAAAACCAGCTCAAACAAGAGAAAAAGAAAAAGGCAAGGAGTGCATCAGAAGCAGAAAGCCTGTGAGAGAATCCGTGGGACCGTTAGAAAATGAAGGAGCAAAAGGGGCACTCAGGAAGAAGAAGGCTATAGCAGAGAGATTGAATGAGTTCTTTGCTTCAGATTTTACGGAAGAAGGTGTAAGAGATCTACCTCTACCAGAAATGGTTTTCAAGAGTGACAATGCGGAGGAACTGAAAGACATGAAAACAACACATGATTTACTAAAATTTCGGAAATCACTAAAAACTAATCTATTCAAAAAGGCATACCCCAATGACCCAACCTAAATGCCTTGATCCCGCAACACAAGGAAACTACTACCCGACCTGGACAAAATTCAACCCTTCCTCCCTATTCCCTAATGTGCCTATCACACATGAACCTTCTACTATATCACTTTGTATCTGTTATACCGGAACTGGCGATCGCCACTATGGTACTATGTAAGCCACATTGAGCCTGCAAATAGGTGGGAAAATGTGGGATACAAATGCAATAAATAAATAAATTACACTTTAAAGATTGCTAGTTTGACAAAGAAGGAAAGCGGAAACATACTCAATGTGTAGTTGATTTTAGGAGTGAGGATTATTTTGACAGTTTCTAAGAAAAATAAATATAATGAAGACCATTGAATCAGCAGGTCTTGTATCATGGAAAGAATTTTTCTTCACAAGAATGAAAGAATTGCCATACTGGGTCAGATCAAGAGCCCATCTAGCCCTGTATCCTGTTTCCAACACAGAAAAGTCCAGGTCACAAGTATCTGGAAGAGTCCCAAAATGCAGCAAGATTCCATGCTTCTTAACCTCAGGGATAAACTGTGGCTTTCCCCAGGTCTACTTTGATAATGGTCCCAATTATAACTAGATAGATCTGGTTGGGCTGGAGTGAGCTTTGATGGCAACTCCAGTAGCTAGTGTCAGGCACACTTCTATGGTCTATGCCCTGAAAATGGCAAGGAGAGCTCAAGGTTAAGTATGCATATATTAGGCAGACTAGATGGACCATGCAGGTCTTTATCTGCCATCTTCTACTATGTTTCTATGCAACTCGTCTGATGTCAATGGAGTGAGACCGTATACGAAGAATATTCCCTTGACAAAGCTGTTAATGCGAAACAGGGTCCTGTCGGGATCATGAGTATACCTGGGATTAAATGCAGATAAGTGACACAGATTTGTTTTCAATTCTGTTGAATGAACATACAGCCGCAGGCAGTTGGTTTCAAGGCAAAGCACTGAGAGAGATGTGCCTGACACCGTGAAGACTGCGGCTGCATAATGTTTGAAGATATTTAATTGTTTCCTGCAATCGACAGACGTTTAAGCACGAGTGCTGTAGTTAAGATAATGTAATTGAGTGCATACAGTGCATACAAAAATGATCAGTAGAGAAAAATAAAAAAAATAATAAAAAAGTGATGAATAGAGACACTAAAGACTAAGGGCATAGCACTGGACACATTTTGAATGACGATTTTTGCACTACGGGAGGCTGAGGGCAGTCAATGATTATAAATTGTCACGAAGCAAAGGCTCACCTTTTGGTGATAAAAATTGCCTAAGTGACCGTATGAGACGTCCCCTTCACAAATTAACAGCACTGAGTATCACATGTTCCACCACCACTTGGTTGTGTATTTCTAGAATAAGCAGCATAAAATGTATTGTACTGTTTTGGGATTATGCCAGGTACTTGTGACCTGGATTGGGCACTGTTGGAAACAGGATGCTGGGCTTGATGGGCCTTCGGTCTGTCCCAGTATGGCAATACTTATGTACTTATATTTTATAATCTAAATATATACTTGCATACTATGCCTACATAACACCCAAACTCCACCCCTGTGTACAGCCACCAGCAAAGTACAGCCACCAGCAACGTCCACCCCTGTGTACAGTGCATGGGGACAGGGACCCGCAGTACCGGTGGGGATGGGGATGTGGACAGAGCCCGCGGGGACAGGATGGGGATAGATCCCACGGGGATGGGGACAGATCCCATGGGGACGGGGCAGGGATGGGGACAGAGCCCGTGAAGATGTGGACAAACTTTGTCCCCATGTCACTTTCTACTTTGATGCCTGTTAATAAATTTTACTTTTATTTATGTTTGATTGATACAGACAACAATGTTTTTATAAATTGGAAAAACAAGTAAATATGCTGGCCACAGCTAGCAAAATTTGCATGGGGGGATCCTGTACATCCTGCTACCAGCACATCTTCTAAGAAGACATCTTCTATTGCAGGAAGGACTGTGGAAGACAGGAGAGCTAGACTGAAGCCTGAGATTGCTGATGACTTCTTATTCATCCACAGATTAAAAAATCATAACAGTGATTCATAGGGCTTATTTCTCCCCTCTAGGGCACACAGAACAGGTTGTATTTTGTACCCCTGGACATTTTAATAGGGTGGATTAGGATTCCTTGGGGTAGTAGAAATCAGCTATTGTTGGGGTTGGAAGGGTAGAGGGTGGTTGTGAGAGGGTTTATTATAGTTGCTCATTGTTATTATTTTCTATTTGTAATTTATGTACAACAGTTGTACAGCATATTGTTCCTTTTTATACTTTAATAAAAAGATTTAAATATAAAATCATACGTGTTTGAGGCTTCCACAGATGAGAACAGAGTCCACAGGGACAGAACCTGCAGGGATGGGGAGGGAACGGAGACGGGGCCTGCAGGGATGGAGACAGAACCCACGGGGATGGAGCAGGGACAGGGACAAATTTTATCCCTATGTCATTCTCTAGTACGCACCATCATGTTAAAGCACATACTTTTCTACCAGTCAGTATTTTATAGACGTAGTCTAATGGTTAGTGCAGTGGGAGAACCTGGAGAACTGGGTTGGATTCCCACTACAGCTCCTTGTGACTCCACGCAAGTAACCTAACTCTCCGTTGCCCCAGGTTCAATTTTAGGTTGTGAGCCCACTAGGGATAGAAAAAACTAGCTTTGGCAGAAAAACGTTATATCAAATCCATGACCTTTGATCCTTGAAAAGTTCATTTATGCACAGAAGTGACCACATCTGTGCATAAATGACTACAATACCAACAAAACGGGTATGTAGTTTAGCACTTAAAGTACACGTCCCTTTATAAAATTACCCTCTAGGGTAATTAACCTGGAAATTACAGATGCCAACTGCTAAGATGCCATGTTAACTGTTCAATGTGGGCAGCATTTCAAAAGAAGATGCATCTGTGCATGATCTTCAAAACAGTGTCTTAAGAAACTGCTTGATGTATGCTGATGTATCTATCTCAGGGATGAGACTGAGCATTAACAACTGCGTTCATTCATGTTTTCTGCATCATTGCCTGTGGTAATGTAAATTGCTTACATCATAAGGGTATGTAACTTTCTTGGGTTCCTACACACATTTTAATGTTTATTAGTGTCAGCAAGGATCTTAATTCAGTTGAAGATGCGACACAGCACCGTGTTTCGGCTATGTGCCTGCCTCAGGAGTCTGTGTGGATGATATTGAAATGTATCTTGTCACAATACACAAAACAGCATATAAAACCAGTCTTGAAAAAGACTCCAAATATATCTGCAACAAACAATAAAAAAATAAAAAAAAGCACAGCAATCATGTCACTTTGCACATTTATTTGAAACCTGCATTATTTATTTATTTATTTATCTATTTAACTGGTATTGATTATGATGTCTTTTTATGTTGATTTTTTATATTATTTAATTTATTATTATTTTCAATTATATGATTTTATGGTTTGGTACGGTCTTATTGTATGTTTTAGCCCCCTGAAGAAGCCTTCGCTAGGCAAAACATGGCCATGCCGGGCATTTCTTTTAACTAATTTATTTGTTAATAAATTCTCCTGTTTATTAACCATCATATCTACCCCTATGTCTTCCTTCATTTTATGTTAGTCCACTGTTTTTCTGCTTTACAAAGAGATTTCCATCCTGCTGGTGCCTGCTTAACAAAGTCAATAATTTCTAATTTGTGTGTGACCCATCTGCTCTTTTGCATAGACCATGAGCTCAGATAATCTTCTGGGACATTAGTAACCCTTTACCCACTTGTAAGTACCAGGTTCAGCAATGCCATACCAATGCTGTACTTATTACAACAGGTTCATGTTTTCCTACCTTTCAAAGCATCCAGTGATTGATGGCAATCAAATGGCATTAAGTCTGTTTGTTGTAAACCCTGTACCAGGTTTGCAGTGTGCAGTGCGATAATTCCGGGAAAATAATTAAGACACCTGAAATATTATGAAAAGGTAAAATAATACACACGCCATACCGTAACAGGAAGTAAAAGGACACTTGCAGACCTTGCCTGCAAGACTCATTATAAAGCAGATGTCATCTGAGGTTTGTTTTTTCAAAGTTACTTGAGGTGTGAAAAGAGTTTAGGAGACGTTTTCTGAATTGTGATATAAAATAGGCCTCTCTTTACTTAAAACACTGGCTGTATTGTTAAGCGGTCCTCAGCCTTAACCTCTGTGTGACGATAAACTGGCAGAACAGTAGGCCCTAGTAAATCTTATGACAGTATAGCTGGAGTGTACTAAAGAAGAAAGGAAGGATTATTTATCACCCCCACCCCCATAGTGTAACAGGTGAACCTAACTGCTCCCTTACATGTCAGTTTTCAAGTACAACACCGTATAAATGCAGTCATTGTTAATTCAAAGCAGCTATTTGGGCTGAGAAATTAGATTAAAAATCTACCCTTTGAAAAGAGATTAGCTGAACCTAATCAATTCATAGTTTATTTAACACTTTGCATCTTTAAGTAGGCGAACGCTTGAGGAACATCTATTTCCCCCGTGTAACCTGGGCCAGGCCAATGTCATTCCTACACCACAGAATCCAAAGAGACTGCCAGGGCGCAGAGAAATAAAAAGGGCTGACAATCTGCATTGTTCTGGAATCTTTTGTACTAAATCAACGTACTGTTACAGGCACAGTAAGTTCTGGAAGAAACATTCTCGGTTTCAGAATTTGCTATAATACATGTGAACAGGTCTCTGCTGTGTTCTATGTCCTATTGCACCTTTCTAAGAGTGAGAGTATAGCGTACAATAGCTTTGAAACTCTGAACTTTCAGGGGACACAGAACCTGTGACGGACTTCAAGAAAACATGGGATAAATGCAGGGAATCCCTAGGTGCAATGGAAGGCCAGAGATGAACTGGGGTCAATGGCATAGCAGCAGAACATAAAGCAGGTAGATCAGAGGGAATTTATGGTTCCTTTCTGAGAACTTCTTCCCTGTGTCCACTTTTGTGAAGAGGGACCACATCAGCTCATCTCCAATCCCACGGAACCTCTCTCGTCTCTAAAGATCTATTAAATAAATCCTTAAGAGGTCCCACCGGGACTTCTCTGAGCTCCCTCAGTATCTTGGAATGTATCCCATCCGGCCCCATTAAGATATTCTCTGCTGCTAGCTGATAATCTGTAAAGTTGGCTTGTAACTGCGCGCATTGGCGCCGACTCCGTGGGTGCTGTGTGTGCTCGAGCACCCCCAATATTTCCCTGCCGGAACCTGAAGATCCCCAGGAGCCAGCCCGCTGCCCGACCTCTTCTCCCACTCTTACAACAGTCCTTCGCCTGCCCCTCGCCTTCCTGCATGCAGCTCCCATAACTTTAAAAGTCATCTTACCGGGGTCCCGGCGGCAGCAGTAGTGAAAGGCGAGCACGAGCAGGCTTGGTGAGTCTGCGTTCCAGCCTGCCTTCCCTTCTCATTGCTCTCAGCTCTGCCTCTGGTCCTGCCCTTGCGGAAACAGGAAATGAGGGCGGGACCAGAGGCAAAGCTGAGAGCAACGAGAAGGGAAGGCAGGCTGGAGCGCCGACTTGCCAAGCCTGCTCGTGCTCGCCTTTCACTACTGCTGCTGCCGGGACCCCGGTAAGATGACTTTTAAGTTATGGGCGGCATGAAGGAAGGCGAGGGGCTGGCGAAGGACTCTTGTGGGAGTAGGAGAAGAGGTCGAGCTGGAACTCGAGTCAGAGGGAGGGGGTCTGAAACTCGGAGGGAGGGGGGTTTGGAACTCTGAGGAGAGGGGGCGAGGGGAGGGAGAGAGGGGCCGGGGAGAGGGGGTGCCAGGGGAGAGGGGGGCGAGGGGGGGGGGAGAAATGCACCACCTGTAAAAAAAAAAAAATTAAGCACCCCCAATCATTTTGAAAAGTTGGCTCCTATGACTGCGCGTATGGTAACTGATTCAGACATTCTTTCTATAAATTGCTCAATTTTATGTCATTTTCTGTTCAAGGTAGACAAATGTTCCTGTCTGTCTGCATTATACTTCTGTAAGGACTTCTATGTAAGCTTATATAGTCTGTGAGGTGTCTGGAGGGCTCTTTTCTGCTTTCATGGATTTTCTGTGCTTTGTGTGTGGCATCCTCTATGTCAGCCCGAATTTGCTGTTCAGTCCCGCTCACTTACTGCCTTTGAGCTCAGTTGTTCCGTCATCTACAAATCTACAATCACACTGACAAGAATAAACCTCTTTTTTTTTTTTTTTACAAGCTCTGAGCAGGGATGTAGCTTGGCTGTGCTAGAATTGATACAATGTTTGTTGCCAAGATAGCAAAAGTGGGCTGCTCATAGGAGTTCCATATACGGCACACTTAGCTGTTAATGCTGTTCAGCTTCTGCTAAGACTTTCCTGTCAATTTCTGATCACACACTTATTTTTCCAACTTTTGAATTTTCAAACTAATTTATACTGAGTGATCACATTGCACATGGCAGTTCTCACACAGTTATCACACCTAACAGTAAGTAACCTCCCATATATTGACTGATTTCTGCAACAATTGAATGAAGCCAATCTGAATACTGCTGACACAACTCTGGTTCTCTCTCACTGAGGCTTTATGATGAAGAATCCTCTCAAACTCTATAATGAAGTAGTGATTTTTTAAATTCTTCTGACCTTAACTCAGTGGGTTTGTTTTTTAAATAATCTTGTTATTAACAAGTAGAACAAAGGAGAACAGCATACACAAAACCAGCAGTACAGTAATGCAAAAGAACAAAAGGACAACACAAGCCATCTCAAAGTTACAGAACTGTACCCCACACCAACACCTCCACTTGGATTTGTATTTCACAAGTTAAGGGTCCCCAAGCTCACCCCCCCCCCCCCCCCGTGTCCGAGGACTGAGAGAGGACTGAGTAATGCTAACTATTGAGCTTGGAAGCTGCTCCAGACAGCACCGCCAAAGATCACAATATGCCTGTGATCGCCCTCAGGCTGGGTCAGCGAGCCATTTGCTTTCCCACTCCACCATCTGTAGCATACTGGCAATGCAACTGTGAAATAGGTGGGGGTGTCTGCCCCACCCACTGCTGTAATATGACATTTTTAGCCAACATCATAGCCAGCAGGACAAACTTAGTTACAATCCAAGAGCCCCTGGCCACCAGATCAGTTCTGGGTCACATCCAGGTTTGGGCAGTACTACAATGGTAGCATGAGTCAATCATCCATAGACTGACTCAGTGTGCAGAAGCCATGACAGAGATTGCTAAAATGGCCAACAATCTGAGTAGTATTATGTAGTATTCAGGATCAAGACTATCTAACCTGGGTGCCTTTGACAACTTGACAGTTGATTGCCTTGTTGTATTCCAACCTCATTAATTAGAGTGTTAAGACCATGGGCGTAGTTTGGGGGGGTGAGGGGGGAATTGCTCCCTCAAATGAGTGCTACTCTTACCTTGCAGTAAACAGCTGTGCTGCATCATCGGGCTAAATCCCCCCCCCCAATGGAAAAGCAGTGTGCACCAGTTCACCCGCGCCTCGCAGTTATGGAGAGAGAGAGACAGACAGACAGGAAGAGGTGCTGGAGGGAGAGGGAGAGGCCAAAAGGGATACATAGATGCTGGATCAGCTTGGAGGGTGGGGGGCAAGGGAAAGACTGATTGGCTGACTGACTAGGTAAAGGAGGGAAAAGACCCTGGAGACCTAGGAGGGAGACGTGGAGGGGCATAATCGAATGGGGCCAGCCATCTATATGGGTGGCCGTCTTCAAGGCCGGCCCCAGAAAGCGGCATACCTGACCGTATAATCGAAACAAGATGGCCGGCCATCTTTCGTTTCAATAATACGGTCGGGCCGGCCAAATCTCAAAGGCTTGTAAGTCCAGGAATGATGCGGGGAACACCCAAGATGGTAGAGACCCCCAGGACCGCTTTTGAAGTGTTATGGGGCTGGTGAACACAACACATTGAAAGTAGTATCAGAGCCAATCATAAAGAATAGCATGGACAGATGCATCTTCAATGAGGGAAAACTGTATGTCAAAATGTGCCCCAGCAGAGCTGTCCACCAACACAATGATAGGCAATACACTGGTACGAGGGCCTGCTGAACCAAAGGCAGTCCTACAAGGTTTCACAACAAAGGCAGGCCGCATCACACCCCGGGAGAAAATCCACTACAAATCCAGGCTGGAAAAGATGTAGGAATCAGCTAAACTTGTGTCAGCTTGTCCAGGAAAGCCTGCAGATCCTCGGCCTTAGTCAAGGTCACCATGTGATTGTCATGGACAATCCACACTCTATCTGGGTATTGGAAGGCAAACTTAACATCTCTGGCAAAAGGTTGGAAAGAGTAGGGCACCAACAACTGATGTTGCTCTGAGATCTTAACTGAGAAGTCCTGGAACAGCAGCAAGCAAGCTCACTTGAACTCCACAGAGTGCTGCTTCTTGTAGAGGTACAGAAGCTTAGCCTTATCAGCGTAGTTGAGGTAGCATGCAATAACCGGGAACGGCCTGCTGCCATCCTCCTTGCGCACTCAAAGCAGATGCACCCTTTCCAGGTGCACAGGGCCCACATCCTGAGGAAACCCCAGTATCTGCAGCAGCCAGCACTCAGTCAGCTCCAGGAGGTCAGCATCTGGCGCACTCTCCAGGGTGCCAACGATACGTAAATTTTTACAGTGGCCATGATTCTCCTGGTACTCCACTCTTTCTATCAGGGATTTCACCTGTGCCTCCAGGGTTCCAATCTGCTCATCAGCCATCACTGCCCAATCCTCCTGGGAGGAGATATGATCCTTGACCTGCTGCAGCTGTGCAGCATGGCCGCAATACAGACTTCAATTTCCTCCATGCCAGCATGTAACTTGGATAGTTTATCATCCAGTAGCTGTGAAAAGTGTCTCATAGAGACATACACAGTGTCATTGTGCTAGGCTGGCAGGACCACATCCTGTGGTAGGGACGACGCCATCTTATTGGGAGTGTGCATGGCCTTCTCCCGCCCTGACCTCACCGACTTCACCAGCATGCCATTGAAACCCAATGATTCTGGGGCATCTTCAGTCCAGAAATACATGGCCCGTGTTCCAACACACACTCTGGTGCACTTATCTGGGCTATTTTGTAAAGAATTGTTGAAGAAAAGCAGCTATTTTCAGGTGGGGAGAGGAGCCGAGCCTTGAAGCCTCCACTCAGGCTGCTGCCATCACATGACCCCCCCCCCCCCCCCTCAACTCAGTGTTAAATACCAAGTCTATTCAGAGACTGCTTGTTACCAAGATTATACTCCAATCCTTAATCCCATTCTTTATTTAATACAGTTGATGACAAGATAAAACAAATCATTCACTTACAATTACATTGAGACAGATTAGGGATTGTGTACATACAAAGCGAGTGTCTGTCTGTGATTAGCCCCTCTCCCAGAGCGAAGGAACTGTCAGTGCCTGGTAATTTGAATACTGAAAGAGGACTAACAGTCACTGCAGCAGCCACAACAGGTGAAAAAATCATTATGGATTACTACCCTGAGAGGAAAAAACAAGCAGCAGTTTACTGCCTCAGCATGGAGAGTTCAAGTTCTCTACACGTTGTATCTATAACCTAGGTACAGCAACCATCTCCCTCAAGTTTCCTAAAGAAAGCAATTGAAGGGAGGGGGAATTCTGCTCCTTCCAGCATGCTCAGAGGCAAGCAGTAACAAAGCTCCAAAAGATGCTGAGAGCAGAACACAGGTGTTCATAAGGGCTAATCACAGAGGACAGTGGAAATGTAGGGATCTGGTCCATTATACACAGCTTAATAAATATGCAGACATGTAATCTGTTACACACAGATAACACAAGCTGCCCCATGTAATGGGGGCAGAACAACCTTAGTAAATCAGATCGTATATTATCACAGTTCTTGAACATCCCATTTAAATGACACTTTCCACGTTTGCTTCAATTGTTTTGTCAACCTTTGCATTTAAGTACTACATTCAGTAGCCATGCTCATATGGAAAGAGTTGAATGATGTGTAATCATCAATATGGTATAAGAATGCTGAATGCAAATGGAGACATGCCAGTAGCACAGCAGAGGTTGTGTTGGAGTCAGTGATCAACATACTGCAGGGAATTAGGTCGGGGATGACATGGGAAAAGAGCTTCTGGTCCCCTACACAAAGCAGAGACATACAATTTTAGAAAGAACTAGTTTTTACTAGATGCTGCCTGACTTTCTGGAAAACAATGTAACATTTAAAATAGTGATGGGCAACTACAGTCCTCAAGGGCCACGGCGCAGTCGAGTTTTCAAGATTTCCACAATAAATATGCATGAGATTGATTTGCAAATACTGCTTCCATTGTACGCAAAAGGCAAGGACATATCAAACTCGGGTATACATATAAAGTAGCACATACCATGTAAAATGAGTTTATCTTGTTGGGCAGACTGGATGGGCAGTACAAGTCTTTATCTGCCGTCATTTACTATGTTACTATGATCTCATGCATATTCATTGTAGAAATCTTGAAACTCCAACTGCATTGTGGACCCCAAGGATCATGGTTGCCCACTCCTGATTTAAAAGGTTTAAAAATAGGACCAATGTATGTACATAAAGCGCAACAGTTTAGAGGAAAGAAGTTTAGAGGTTCATTTTCAAAACAGATACATAAATTTCCAAAAAAACAGAACAGAGTGGCAAATGGATGTTTTTTTCACAAAAATGTTCAAATCACTATTTTCAAAATTCATTTTTAAGACATTTTCTATGCAATTCATCTATATCTCAAAGGTGGCATGTTGGAGGGATGTTTTGGCTGGGATTAGGGTGAGCTTATGATTTGGACTTTTTTTTTTTTGCAATGAAACATTGTAAAAACATCCAGGGCAAAAAATAGGACATTTTTGGCTAGACCCGTTTCAATAATGACTAAAAGTGCCAAAAACATGCCCAAACCGACCAGAAGACCACTGGAGGGATAAAGATATGACCCACCCTTAATTCCCCAGTGATTACTGACCCCCCTCCCACCCCCTGAAGAAATGAAAGAGACAGTATATACCAGGCTCTATGACATCTGCAGATATAATGGTCATCCCTCTTAGAGCAGCGAGCAAGACCCTAGAGAAGCCTAATGGGCAGTGCAGTGGACAGTAGAGAAGGGGACATAGCCCCATATCCCACTATAACTGGTACACATGTGGTGGAAAGTCTGAGCACCCCAAAAACCACAAAATACCTACTAAACCCATATATAGGTGATACATGCAGGCATAAGTGCTATTGTAATGATGTACAATTGGATACATTGCATTTGCTGCTATTCCTGGAGGGTTCACCATATAATATAAGGGGGTTATGATGTGATGTGTACCTGGGACCTTTTATGCGAAGTTCACTGCATTGTCCCCTAGGCTGCCTTACTGCTGCAGGGATGTCTGTGTGGCCAGTCTAGTAAAACTGCTGGCCCCCATACATCCCAATGCCTTGCATATGTGCGTTTTTTCTTTGGATGTATTTTGTTTGACAATGGCCCTTAAAGAAAGACGCACTAAGTACAAAAACATCTAAAATAGGGTGATTTTCAAACCAAAAAGCTGACCTTTTTCTGGTTTGAAAATGACCATTTTGGCACTGGACTTTTGGATGTTTTTTGCAAAACGTCCAAAATCGGATTTGGACGACATATCAAAAATGCCCTTCTTAATGTCTCACTGCAGCCATGGAGAGGTGAAAGTTAATTGCAGCACATGCCTAGAAACATTTAGTTAAGTCTGTTCAAAATGGCAACTTCTCTAACATTGACACAAATAGAAGAATTGAAAAATCAATCATTCAGAATTCAGGATTTGTTGCACCTTTCACATGTTGCCTGTGAGAACCAGAGCACTGACCTCTAGTAAAGTTAATGTGTAACATGTTTATTTTTCTATATTAGCAGTGGAGTTCACTTAATCAATATACAGGCCTCAAAGTACCTCTATGTGTCTCCCATAAGTGAGGAAACAGAGTTTACAATATCTGAAGCAAGATCAAACCAACCTTGCATACAGGGTGGTCAAGCGGCTGTACAGTTTCACTTCCAATACTTTGTAAGTGTTTATACAGAAATGTTTCCCAGAGCCTGTGCAAGAATAGAGGGTACCCCAGGCAAACCTTCAGCCCTACACCCCCCCCCACCCCCACCCCCATTCATTTTCAGGCCCCTAGCCTGCAGCCCCTCTCAAGATTTTGGCAATTAAATGCAACAATCATGATCATTGCACAAAAATCCTATAATAATGTAGATTAAAGCATGTGCTGATGGTTCTTTGAGTTTGACTGTCAGGGCCTATTGTTTTGCTTTGACTGCAGCTGCTCTGTGCTGCTCTCAAGCTTCTGCCACACTAGGCAATTGCCTAGTCTTGCCTAATGGTTGGACCTGTCCTGATGTCCACCCTACTTTAACAGAGAGAAATAATGAGCACTTCTGTATAATTCATAGAATATAATCACTATTCCTACAGGTATCATGAGACCTGTGGTATAGCTAAGATTGAATAAGCCCTAGTAGAGAAATCAAGATGGGACCCAGGAGGTAAATTAAATTCATGTTTAGCCATCCAAGTCAGTAGTCCACCCTGTCAACACAAATGTAGTGCAAAGTTTCAGTAGCCATATTGGTCCTGGAGAAATTAGAATGTTTATTGTTTCTCCAATAAAAGCTATCACAACCTACAACAACAAAAAATGATAGACTACATGAAAATTTGAGACCATATGAGTGGGTCACTTCTAAAGAAGAGATCTACGTAGTCTCATAGTCTAAACGTTTAGGAGGACTTTGCGTTGAAAATTCTGCATAGTGTGCCGAGACTAGGGCCAGTTTTAGACATGGTGGGGCCCAAGGCAGAAATTAAGGAGGGTTCCCCTGATTCCCCCTCCCTCCGATCTCCCCACCTGTATTGCTACTATGAGATCCAGGCATCTCTTCCCCCTGTGCCCACCATAGTCCGTCTCCCTCCCTTCCCCTCATCTTGCGGTCTTCCTTAAAATTTTTATTTTCCTTCTCAGAGGGGCCCTGGCCTGGCAGCCATCCTCACAAGCTGCCTCCTGCTGTCCCAAAGCTTTCCCTCTGGCGCGATCCACCCAAACGGAAACAGAAAATTGTGCCAGAGGGGGCAGATCAAGGCAGAGAGGGAAAGCTTCAGGGCAGCTGCAGGCAGCTCATGAGAATGGCTGCCGTGCTGGGGCCCCTCTGAGATGGATTGTGGTGAGGAGAAGGGGAAGAGATGCAGGGCCTTCTGGAGCTATGGGGCCCAGGGCAACTGCCCTGTTTGCCTTCCCCCTCCCTCCCTCCCTCCCCCTCCCCCCCCCCCCCCCCCCCCCCCCCAGCGCCAGCCCTGGCAGAGACTTTGGTGAACAATTTGTACTCCAGATAAGAGTTGCTGCGTTAAGGGAGAGTTATTTGGATACCTTTTCATTGATTTTCACATTATTGCACTTGTTTTGATGGTGTACATTCTTTTGGAGGTAGCCCAATGAAAGATAATTGAGTGATTTCCACCCGTGCTTTAACAGCTATAGTTAAAAGCTGTATTGGGGGTGACAATATGCTCTGAGGGCGCTCCTGATTTATTTATGCATTATATATGAAATACAGCAGCTTATTGAATGCTAACAGTGGTTTGAAGCCACATACTAACCCTCTTTTGAAATGGCATTTAAACATCTGGGTCTCTCCAAGATTGCTATTTAGACTTGTGAATAACTACCAAATTCACCAAACTTAAATATCATTGCACTATTTCAGTAGGATGCAAAAGTGAAACCAAACAATACTGGTTTCACTTTTGTTCTTTAAAGATCAAATCCCAATAACTTGTATTTACGCTCTCCAGGGCCAATCCTTCCTCCTGTAAAATAAAGGATATCTTTCCCTTCTATACAGGATTTCCCAGCAATATATAACAAACTGACAACTTCAGGAAAGTACTGAATTTACTGCAGGTCTACCTTTTTTCCAGAATAAAGTAATCAAAAACCTGAATTCTTTTAGGTAAATTACTTTTATCTTTATGGGGTTTTTTTTCATATAATCCTTCCCAGTGTCTCAGGCATAAGTTGAAGGATGTGAACCACAGCAAAAGCTCAAACCCAGGTAAGCACTGTTGTGTTCTGCCAACTGTGTGACAGTACAAAGGGTGCCTTGAGGAGTTGTCTGCCACTGAAACGTGGATGTCTTACACAGTGTGTTTTTACTAGCAAAAAAGGCGCTGGTACTCAAATGTTAAGGCCACCCTTCAGGGGTGAGGTGATAACTGATGGACCCATCCCTACAATAGCCAGGCCCCCTGCAACCAGTCACAGAATCTATGACAAGGCAGAATTGGTGTGTAGAACCTGAGCTCTTTCATTAAAACTGGGGGTCCATGGGTCAATTTTAGCAGGCAGTGGAAAAGGTGCCGGTACTCAGTACCCCCAAGTACCCCCTCAAAAAAAGCACTGGTCTTACAGCAAAGGAAGATATTGGGTCTTGTGACAGTAGCCTCTATTTCCACACTGTGGGCTCAAATGTCCTCTTATCCCTGAAAGCACTTAGCTCTAACTAAGAAAACTAAAAGAAAATCTCTCTAAACCTAAATGGCAGACCTTGCAATCTTCAGGATCTCTCTTTCACTCAAGCCATCCTGTGCTGTGTATATATGTATCACACCGTACTACTTTACTGAACTGGAAATAAAAGAAAAATAAATGTAGCCCAGGTCTCGCCCCTTTTCTGGCTAGGCTCTGTTCACTCGGACCTGGGCTGACAAGGGCAATTCCACCACCACTTATTCTCAGTCACACCACACGCCTCTTAGGTCCAGTCCACATTCTAATCGAGCTGGGAATGGGTTAAAGTTCCAGAATTGCGATCCAGGGATTTGGGAGACACATACGCTCTCCAGGGGTACAGCCCCTTTGGTCCTTGGTACGCAAGAACCACACTTTAGGCAACAGTTTATGCAAGAACTCAAACCTTTATTCTCCAACTCTGCAAAAGCAGTAGCGTCAAAACAGTTGTAATTTTCCAACGTCAGGTAAATTCAACCCAAGGTCCCCTCAGAAGAACTCCCAATCTGCTAATCCCTTCAGGTTTATATATAATGACAAGTTTGAATCATGGGATATGTACATATTTACAGTTCTCGTATCCTTGCACATCCTGTGGGGCAGTGATTTTTAAAAAGGTTCCAGAGGAGATCCGGGAAATTATAGACCGGTGAGTCTGACATCAGTGCTGGGCAAAATGGTAGAGACTCTTATTAAGAACAAAAAACAGAGCATATTCAAAAGCATGGATTAATGAGACAAAGAGGGGCATAATCGAACGCAGCCGGCCATCTCTAAGGGCGGTCATCTCAGAGAACGGTGGCGCGATAGGGCGGGATGAACCGTATTATCGAATGTGATGGGCAGCCATCTTTCATTTCGATAATATGGTTGGGGCCAGCCATATGTCAGAGATGGCCGGGTTTGAGATGGCCGGCATTGATTTTCAGCGATAATGGAAACCAAAACCGGCCATCTCAAACCCGGCCAAATCCAAGGCATTTGGTCGTGGAAGGAGCCAGGATTTGTAGTGCACTGGTCCCTCTCACATGCCAGGACACCAACCGGGCACCCTAGGGGGCACTGCAGTGGACTTCACAAATTGCTCTCAGGTACATAGCTCCCTTCCTTTGGGTGCTGAGCCCCCCAACCCCCCCTCCAAAACCCACTGCCCACAACTGTACATCACTACCATAGCCCTAAGGGGTGAAAGGGGGCACCTACATGTGGGTACAGTGGGTTTCTGGTGGGTTTTGGAGGGCTCCCATTTACCACCACAAGTGTAACAGGTAGGGGGGGGAGATGGGCCTGGGTCCACCTGTCTGAAGTGCACTGCACCCACTAAAAACTGCTCCAGGGACCTATACTGCTGTCATGGAGCTGGGTATCACATTTGAGGCTGGCATAGAGGCTGGAAAAAATGTTTTAAAGTTTTTTTTTAGGGTGGAAGGGGGTTGGTAACCACTGGGGGAATAAGGGGAGGTCATCCCCGATTCCCTGCTGTGGTCACCTGGTCAGTTGGGGTACCTTTTTGAGGCTAGGTCGTGAATAAAAAGGGACCAAGTGAAGCCGGCGAAATGCTCGTCATTGCAGGTTTTTTTTCCATTATGGGCTGAAGTCACCCATCTGTTAACCACGCCCATGCCAGTCCATATCCCGCCTTCACTATGCCACCAACACGCCCCCTTTGACTTTCTCTGACTCTGCGATGGACTGCAGTTGAAACTGGCCAAAATCGGCATTCGATTATACCGATTTGGCCAGCTCTGAGAGATGGCCGACTATCTCCCAATTTGTGTCGGAAGATGGCCGGCCTTCTCTTTCGAAAATGAGCTGGAAAGTCAACATAGATTTAGTGAAGGGAAATCTTGCCTCACTAATCTATTACATTTCTTTGAAGGGGTGAACAAACATGTGGATAAAGGTGAGCTGGTTGATATTCCAGCTCATTTTTGAAAGTGATCGCTGGCCATCTTCCGACATAAATCGGGAGATGGCCAGCGATCTCCTGAAATTGGCAAAATCGGTATAATCAAAAGCCGATTTTCTGACACCTTCGCTGCTGTCCCGTCGCGAAGCCAGCGAAAGATCAAGGGGGCGTGTCGGCAGTGTACCGAAGGCGGAACATGGTCGTGTTTAAGAGATGGCCAGCTTCGCCCGATAATGGAAAAAATAAAAACGACGATAGCGAGCATTTCACCGGTTTCACTTGGTCCCTTTTTATTCACGACCAACCTTCAAAAAGTTACCCCAACTGACCAGCTGACCACCGCAGGGAATCGGGGATGACCTCCCCTTATTCCCCCAGTGGTTACCAACCCCCTCCCACCTTAAAAAAAAAACTTTACAACATTTTTTTGTCAGCCTCTATGCCAGACTCAAATGTCATACCCAGCTCCATGACAGCAGTATGCAAGTCCCTGGAGCAGTTTTTAGTGGGTGCAGTGCACTTCAGGCAGGTGGACCCAGGTCCATCCCCCCCTACCTGTTACACTTGTGGTGGTAAATGTTGAACCCCCCCCAAAAAAAACCACTGTACCCACATGTAGGTGCCCCCCTGCACCCCTTAGGGCTATGGTAATGGTGTAGAGTTGTGGGGGAGTGGGTTTTGGGGGGATTTCGGGGGCTCAGCACCCAAGGTAAGGGTGCTATGCACCTGGAAGCTGTTTTTAATTTTAAAAAAAAATTTTTGAAGTGCCCCCTAGGGTGCCCAGTTAGTGTCCTGGCATGTCAGGGGGTCCAGTGCACTAGAAATGCTGGCTCCTCCCATGACCAAATGCCTTGCATTTCGCCGGGTTTGAGATGGCCGGGACTGGTTTCCATTATGGATGAAAACCGAAGCCGGCCATCTGCTCTACACCCAGCAATCTCAACATTTCACCTAAATGTTGATTTAGCCGGCCCCAACCGTATTTCGAAAATACGGTTGGCTCCGCCCACTTGCGGCGCCGGCTCCAGAGATGGCCAGCCATAGAGATGGCCAGTGCCTTTCGATTATGCCCCTCCATGTGTATCTGGATTTTGAGAAGGCGTTTGACAAAGTACCTCATGAAAGACTCCAGAGGAAATTGGAGAGTCATGGGATAGAAGGTAATGTTCTATTGTGGATTAAAAACTGGTTAACTTTCGAGACTTACAGCCCTAGTAAAGAGAAGACTAACATTTCCTTCAGTGACTCACTCTCTCTCTCTCTCTCTCTCTCTCTCTCTCTCTCTCTCTCTCTCTCTCTCTCTCTGTCAAGGGCTCTCTTGGTCACTCTCAGGCTTATTTTCGAAAGAGAAGGACGCCCATCTTTCGACACAAATCGGAAGATGGGCGTTCTTCTCACAGGGTCGCCCAAATCAGCATAATCGAAAGCCGATTTTGGGTGTCCCCAACTGCTTTCCGTCATGAGGATGACCAAAGTTCACGGGGGCATGTTGGAGGCGTGGCGAAGGCAGGACTTGGGTATGCCTAACACATGGGCATCCTTGACCCATAATAGAAAAAAAAAGGCGTCCCTGATGAGCACTTGGACAACTTTACCTGGTCGTGTTTTTCTTACGACCAAGCCACAAAAAGGTGCCCGAACTGACCAGATGACCACCGGAGAAAATCGGGGATCACCTCCCCTTAGTCCCCCAGTGGTCACTAACCCCCTCCCACCCTCAAAAAAACATCTTTAAAAATATTTTGTGCCAGCCTCAAATGTCATACTCAGGTCCATCACAGCAGTATGTAGGTCCCTGGAGCAGTTTTAGTGGGTGCAGTGCACTTCAGGCAGGCGGATCCAGGCCCATCCCCCCTACCTGTTACACTTGTGGTAGAAAATGTGAGCCCTCCAAAACCCACTGTACCCACATCTAGGTGCACATCTAATTGCCCCCCTTCACCCGTAAGGGCTATGGTAGTGGTGTATAGTGGTGGGTAGTGGGTTTTGGGGGGCTCAACACACAAGGTAAGGGAGATATGTACCCGGGAGCAATTTGTGAAGTCCACCGCAGTGCCCCCTAGGGTGCCCGGTTCGTGTCCTGGCACATCAGGGGGACCAGTGCACTACGAATGCTGGCTCCTCCCAAGACCAAAGAGCTTGCATTTGGTCGTTTCTGAGATAGGCGTCCTTAGTTTCCATTATCGCCGAAAATTAGAAACGACCAAGTCTAGGGATGACCTTCTCTATGGACTACCTAAATGTCAAGATTTGAGTGACCCCAACCGCATTATCGAAATGAAAGATGGATGTCCACCTTGTTTCGATAATATGGGTTTCCCCACCCCTCCACCGGGACGTTTTGCGAGGACGTCCTCAGCAAAACTTGGGCGTCCCTTTCGATTATGCCCCTCTCTGTATCACACAACAGCTTCCAGCAGTCAGGACCATCTTAAACAATAAACCAGTGAGGCACTGGCTAAAGGCAACAAAATTTAAAGGTGACCCATAGCTCTGCTTCACCAGCTCACTTTTCTAACAGCAAAAGTTTGTTTCTTTGCTTCCACTGCTCCATTGCTCTGCAGCCAGATCCATGGAAGGGTTTACAATATGAAAGCAGGTACTTCCTATATTCTTAAGAGAAACAGGAAGCGCCTCTTCTTATGTTTGAAACCCTCCTGCAGTGCTGGCAGCAGAACAAATTACAATGATGTATTGGGAGCAAAGGAATAATCTCCTGCTGTTGTGCTGAGGCTTTAAATGCTTGAGACAGGTACAAGAGGACTGGGGCTGATGTTAGGCTGGGAAAAAAAAGGGCTAGAGCTGGGGCTGAGACAAGAGAGTTGATGCTGGTGTTGAGACTGAGGCTAAGAGAAGAGGGCTGATACTGATGTTGCGGACAGGTAGGAGAAGGGCACTGGCATTGGGGTTGTTGCTGGGTTAGGACGAGGGGTAGGAGCAGAGGCTGATGCCGATGGTGGAGCTGGGACTGGGAGAAGGAAATGATGTAACTTGGGATGGTGCTAGGAGAAGGGGTCTGATGCTGGAGCAGATTGAAAGAGGACTGGAGTTGATACTGGGCTGGGGCTGGGACAAGGAGGCTGATGCAGATGTTGGGGCTAAGGTTAGGAGAAAAGAGGCTGATAGGACAAGGTAGCTGGGACGGGGCTAAGGATGAAACAAAGGGGCTGAAGCTAGGGCTAGGAGAAAGTGCTGGCACTGAAAGATGCTGGGTGAGTGAGAATGGTGTAAGGAAGACAGATTCTGTGGGGGAAGAAGCAAGGATATATGCAAGGGAAGGGAAGGTGAAGAGGGAGCAGCAGAGGGATAGATGCTGGAGAAAAGAGAAAGAACTGCAGAGTAAATTGAAACTGAAGAATGAAGTAGATAGGCAGATACTAGAGACATAGGGATGCAGAAAAACAGGGACTTAGGAAGAGACTTTAAGAATGAGTGGGAGACCAGAAGAGGACAGATTTTAGGATTGGCTGGGCATTGGGAGTATAAACTGGAACTTTGGGCTTACTTGGTCTCAGAACCCTATTCGTCCACCTCACTCAATCACCTAGTCTCCTTTGACTTCCTAATCGCTACTCAACTTCTTAGTTCTCCCTATCACCCACCCCCCAGCTAATCTCCAAATTCCTAGTATACCATATCCTTGGGTTCTCAGACACAATTCTATTAAAGCCCAAGGATAAGGTAGAATGGGAATTTGGGAACTTGGCAATTAGCTGGAGGGGATAGGGAGAACTAAGAAATTGAGTAAAGATTAGGAAGACAAAGGGGACTAGTTGAGTGAGGTGTATGATCAAGTACAGGGAAGATAGTCTGAAGAAGCTATAGGATTTGGATAGAGGTTGGGAGGCAATTGAGAGGGACAAAGGGCTGTGGAGAGGGTGAGAGGTACAAGAAAGGGACAGGTATTTGAAGGAGGTAGAATGGGGTAGAAATGGAGGAGGTAAACTAGGGAACTGGAGCCTACCCATATGAACACCCACATGCAAAGAATATTTTGTATCCAGGTTCATTTTATTTATGTGCATATGTGTTCAACATAGGCGCATAACTGACTAAAATACCAGCATTTATGTGTATAGTTTTTGCCAAAACCTATGCAGCTTTTAGAATTATCCACGTTGAGAATTTTTTTAGGTGCCCTATTATAAGATTACCCCCATCATGTCTTGGAGCATAAGTGAATTAATTTTTTTCCCAAAGAATGCGTCTGTATTACACTACAGACTATAGGGTTTTTTTTATTTAACAAACATATGAAGCAACTGGGTGACATCTTTATCAGCCCTCATAAACCTTGATTGACTACATGGTGATAAGGCCTGTTTAAACTGTCATCCACGTGATAATGTACACAGAGCCAACTCAGGCCTTAGCAACGACCTGTGTAAAAGAGGCCTATGAAAGTGCAGAGACCAGTTAGGTAATGTATATCATGTAAACAGTTCAAAGCTCTGTTGCTGATTTATTTTTGTGATGGTGTATGCTCATTTTCTTGTGGCACCAACTTTAAGGACATTTTCTCCAGAGCACGTCTGCTTTGAGAGGTGAACACTTTGCAATAGGCCAAGTCTGTTTTAGCAGCATTACTTGATGGCTTTAAGGTGGATTGACCTTTAGCACTTGGATTTCCAAATAATGACACATCTATATGAGCTATATGAAAGGACCTGGAAACCTCTGCTCTGTTTTACCAGCAGGATTGTAAATGGTAATGCAAGTCTATAAAATCAAAAGACCCATCACAGTTATAAAAGAATTTAGATTAAGAAATGTTCTTCAAGTATGTATTAATTTTATTTGGCAACAGATTCTATGTGACACCATTCAAGCAATTTTTATTTTACTTGTTTTCAATATTGTAAACCAATCTGACTTTCTATGTAAATAGTTTCGGTATAGAAAAACCAATAAACAATCATTTCTGTTCAGCACTGAAAAATATACTTTAAGTAAGGGTGAATTTTAAATGTAATTATGGTCTGTAGAATTCATTTAAGCTGAAAGTATAGACCGACAAGAATGGTCAGTTAAGTTCTGAACAATTTGATTGGTAGGAACACAGGTCATTAATCTTTTTAACTAGCATAGAGGATAATTTTAATACCAGGGACCAGACCTAGAAACAGGGGGAGAAGTATGTATTTTATAAAGGCAGAATAGATATGTGTGTGGCTTTATAAAACAAGCTCTCCAAACCACTGTTTCCTCTAAGCTGAGTGGTTGTCCTCTAACTGCATTGCTGACAGTGGGAGGTGTTGGTGTTTCAATATTGTTTTTTCAATTGCTAGGAACAGGCAGGCCCCCTGGAGCCAAATATGTCACACTACATTTCTCCATATTAATGCTTAACTGGCAAGCACTAGCCCAAGCTTCTAGTTATTGCAGATTATTTCTAATGTATTCCACTCCCTCTGGGGTGTTCACTCTGTTGCCAGTCTTCATGTCATCTGCAAAAAGACATACTTTGCCTTCTAATCCTTCCACTATATCACTCACAAATATATTGATCCATCCCAGTTACAATTCTTCCTTGAGGGGAAAGGAGCAGTGTCACCTTGATTTCTAGAGTAAATAACCGCAATTTGGGGCTGTAAGGATTACAGCACAATTCCACACTAATTCCTGAATTATAATGATTAATAGGTCTATCTTTTCTCAGACTTTTGTTTCTAGGATCTCCTAGTTTGTGGACTATTTTGTGCATCAAGCAAATTATTGTAATGATAAGAATTATGTATGTCCTCAAGTATGTTAGAGCTTGTGTTTTTCCTTTCAAAGGTTTTCTTTGTAAACTTTATTTTAAATTTAATTTAGAAAGAAATCTAAGTAGACCACACCCAGTACAAGAGTGGAGGAGTGGCCTAATGGTTAGTGCAGCAGGCTTTAATCCTGGCAAACTGTTGTCCATTCCCACTGCAACTCCTTGTAACCTCAAGCAAGCTACATAACCATCCATTGCCCCAGGTACAAAAACTTAGATTGTGAGTCCTCTAGGAATAGAGAAAGTACCTGCATATAATGTGTACAGCATTGCATATGTGTAGTAGCACTATAGAAATCAGTAGTAGCAGTAGCATGGTCTTGATCCAGTTCTTTTGTCACCCAATAAAAGAAATCAACCAGATTTCCTTGGCACCATCGACCTTTGGTGAAACCATGTTACTTTGCATCATACATCCCATTAGATTGTAGAAAGTTCCTTTGGTGATGTCTCTATTATCTTTCCCACCACTGAGGTTAGAGTTACCACCCTGTAGTTTTCCACCTCTTCTCTGTTCCTATTTTTGTGAAGAGGGACCATATCAGCCTCTCTCTAATCCCACAGAATATCCCTTATTTCCAAAGATCTATTAAACATATCCTTTAGAGAACTTTCAAATATCTGTCTGAGCTCCCTCAGTATCCTGGGATGTACCCTATCAGATCCCCATTACTTTTTCCACTTTCGGTTTTATAAACTGCTCATAAACACTATCTTCCACCGTGAATGGTGTGGTATCTCTGCCATCCCCATACGTATCTTTGTCAATCATCTGTGGACCTTGTCCAGGTTCTTCCTCTGTGGACTCCGGACAGAAGTGCCAAAATAGATGCCTTTCCACCCAATTAATCTAGGCATCTTTTATTAAATAGCCTTTAATGTGTAGATATACAAAGAGTTTATACATAAAAGTTTTACTATGGTTTTTGCCAAATGGAAACTCTCATGGTTAGGATAGTATCTTCAGCCTTACAAAATTTGGATTTCAAAGTCAGATAGTTAAGAAGTCATGTAGTTCCCATATGGCAAATGTCAAATCTGTTCACAGATGTTGCTGATTATCACTTACATCCATCCCACTGCTAAAAACCATGTTCCTATCCTTCACCAATTGCAGTTCAATGGTTATTATTTATTTAGTACAGTGCCCTTGTCTTTAATCATATACAGACAAGATATACAAATGAAATTCAACACACAGACACTGGAACATAAAGGCTTTTTAGAAAACAATAGACTGGAGGTAAAGAAAGGTAAATGGTGCTAAACATGCTTAAGAAATAAAAAATGAAAAAAAACCCTATTGAAGCACAAATATTGCTGATTGAGCTTATAGTGGTCATTAAGATACATTACAGCCATAATGCATGCTATTTGTCCCTTAACACATGTTAAATGGTAATAGCATGCATTTTATTACCATAATGCATGTTAATATTAGTTACTGTAAGATACATAGTAATGAGATGCAAAGTATTTTTATTTTATTTAGTTAGTTAAATATTTATTACCTACACTAAGCAGTATACAGTCAAAACATAGAAAAATAAGCAGATGTAGGCTTACCAAGTAAGTCTTTATTACCCCCAAAACCGAAGGAGATAACTTTAGAATCAATTTGGGAAGCTCTAGTTTGTCTAGAAGCTTCTTTTGGTTTGAAATTCACATTTGTTAATCAGCAGATTGAATCCTTGTCTGGAAAATTACCTTCTTTAGATCAAAAGATGGAAACTTTGAGTAAAGACAATGAAACTAACTCTAAAGCGATACAAAGCTGCCAACAGTTGCAAATCAATTTGATCAAGGAAAATTTGTATTTACAAAATAAGGTTGAAATGCTTGAAAATTATCAACGTTCAAACACGCTTAGACTGTTAAACTTTCCAAAGCAGCCGTTCATACCACCTCTTATTACCTTTAAAAAAATACCTTACAGAAATACTGAAAGTACCTGAACAGTCATATCCTCCTATTTCAAAGATATTCTACATAACACCTTTCCTGAAAAGAGATCTTGAACAAGGAGAAAGAGTAATACCCCCAGTAGAGACTGGAGATATAAATCTGACACAAATGATAGAGGATGATACGGCAGGCCTTACAGCAGCAACACTCAAAGTTACATTTATTCTGCAGCCCGACAGAGATTGGATACTAAAGCAATATTTCCTACATAGAGCACAGGATTTCCTTGGTTATAAAATAAGAATGTACCCAGATGTCTCGAAGGCAACGCAGAAAAAAAGACAAGAATTTCTTAAACTTCGCCCCAAAGCATTGCAACTGGGTGCGTTGTTTTGGCTAAACTTTCCATGCAAATGTGTTATAAAATTAAATTCTGTTAAATATATATTTTTTTATTCTAAACAACTGACCTCTTTTTTGGAATCTAAGCTAGCTGGCTCATCCGTCTCGCTACCAAGACCTGTGATAACTTCTACGCCGTAAAAGTTTAACACTTGGCTCATCTGCTTTGCCACCTTTTTCCTTAGCAAATATTAAGATAATTTCCTGTGGTATAGTTTTGTATTGCCTCCATATTGTGGACTAAAGATGAGCAATAGATCATGATGTGATTGAATTTAGATTGTTTTTTTTGTATTTCCTGTATATTGTTATGACTAATAGTCATCTTTACTGAACTCAAGATTGTACTTGATTTAAACTGTAAAAGTGATAAATAAATAAAATAAAATAAAATAAAAAAATAAGCAGATGCAACACACAATAAAAGCAAAAAGAAAAATTCAATGTACTCGCATTAATATAATGCAAGCATACAAGACAATTAAACTACCCCAGTGCCATGCAATTAGTGAGAATTCTTTAATGGCACCTTGGCACCAAGATTCCATTTATAGAATACAGGTTTAAGTCAGCAGTGGTGTTCCCATGTTTAGATGCGCCGTCTTATGTCATGTTGATGACAGGCATAAGTTTGGCACCCCTAGGCGTGCCACGTGGTGCGCATACTTTGAAGTATTCTATAAACTATATGCATAATTGGAGACATGCCCATGCTCCACCCACATGTACACCCCCACCCCCCATGCTGTAAAACATTATTGTACTTAGGCAGTGTCTTACAGAATAGCACCTAGTGGAATCCAACTGTCGATTAATGGCGCCTTTGATGTGCCTAAGGGCTGTGTACCTCTAAGCACCAGTTTACAGAATTGCCCTGATCGTGCTCAATCCAATCACCATATACTCTTATTTACAGCAAGTACAGTATCGAGTTCAGCCTGAAAAACACTAAATCATCAGACTGCTGCCAAATGCTTTGCTAAACAACTTCTTCAACTGCTTTCTAAAACTGCATGCTAAACACTTCCCCCTCGCCCCCCCCCCCCCCAATATTCAGCCAGCAGCACTCAGCGTTTTTTTAAAATGCTGATTGTCACCAGCTAAATTATCCCCCAATATTCAGTGCAGGGCCATGTCCAGGCACCAGCACTAACACTGAATATCGAGGGATAATTTCCTTTTCCATCTCCATCTCTTTTTCTCTCCCTTCTCCTTGGTAATTGTGCTCCTCAGCACTGTCACTCTATATTTTTCCCACCACACCACTGGCCAGACTGTCCTTTCACTGGTTTTGCACTTCTCAGAGAGATATTGGCATTTTATGGCCTTTATGGCCTCACCTCCTCACATGTCTTATGTGGTTGGACCCTGTAGTACTGTCAATTTTTCCAAGCACAAGTCAGCCAGGACCCCAGGAGACAATCACTCTCACCTTCCCAGCCAGGATCCAACCAACCTCAGTCACAATCATATCAGCAAAGCAGAGGTGTCTGAAAGGATTATTCATTGATTTAAGTCATGCCAGTGCTGGGAACCAAGCTTGTAAATCACATAGGGGCCCTTTTACTAAGTTGTGTTAGGCACTAATGCGCACCTAATGTAGCAAAAAGTGGACTACCACAGGACAAGCCACAGTGTCACATGGTAGTTTTAGAATAAGTGTATGCTAACCACATGCTAAAAAAATTTCTTAATTTGTTTTTGAGGGGATGACTTTTACATTACCATACTCTGACTGGTTAACGCACAGATAACGCAGGAGCCCGTACCGCCTACAAATAGGAGGTGGTAAATGCTCCCGCAGTAATTTTTAAAAATGGGTGCACGCTAATGGCAACATTAGTGCATGATCAAATGAAAGCAGGGTTCTAATTAAGTATGGCACATGAGTGTATATGGAAGAAAAAGCCTCGAGCAAACTCCTATTGTACAATAACAAATAGTTTAGTCGGAGTTGGACTTCCTCATCATCGACGAAAAAACCTCTAGGTGTTTAATAATTAGGTAACAAAAGCTTTCAAACTTAGCTTTAGTAATCTTTAGTGATCTTGGTCTCAATGCCTTTCTGTAAACGTTGGCTGTGATCTACGGCGGCCAGCGTTTCGAATTCCAAGATTGAGCGGAGAGCACTTGGTCTGTGACCCTGACGCAGAAGGAATTCAAAACGCTGGCCGCCGTAGATCATAGCCAATGTTTACAGAAAGGCATTGAGACCAAGATCACTAAAGATTACTAAAGCTAAGTTTGAAAGCTTTTGTTACCTAATTATTAAACACCTAGAGGTTTTTTTAGTCGATGATGAGGAAGTCCAACTCCGACTAAACTATTTGTTATAGTGCGCCTCAGTCCTTTCTCCAAGCTGAAGAGCCCTAGCTGCTTTAGCCTTTCCTCATATGGAAGCTGTCCCATCCCTTTTATCATTTTCATCACCCTTCTCTGTACCTTTTCTAATTCCATATTTTTTTGAGATGCGGTGACCAGAACTGCACACAGTATTCGAGGTGCAGTTGCACCATGGAGCAATACAAAGTCGATACAAAAGCATTATATACCACTTATCTCAAAGGTGTATGTCTTGCATAGGACCAATTCCTATAAGAGACAAAAGTTTATATCCAGGACCTCACCCTGAAGCAGCATAGCGAAACATGAGCCATGTTGGTGGAATCCAACATACATCATTGAGATAAGCTGTTATAGTTTTCATATAAAGTTTGACAATATTATAAAGTGCAATAAGTTTTAAACATTTTGACCGATGAGTAAGTGTGCGAGTCACGGGGATGTTTACCCTGTGTATGCGAGTTACCGCTGAGGTCCACGTTATCTAATAAATATTTGATTTCTGCGTGTTTGATCATTTAAGAGCACTGGGTTTTGTTTGGACATCATAAATCAGCACGCCTACATTAAGTGTCCTAATGCGGGTTTACACTAGTATTCTATAGCAGAATCTGGGCATCCAGATGCCCTTATAATAGGTGTTCCCTGCACAGCACTAGGGTGCATGAAAGGGGGTGCCAAATTAGAGAATCGGCCCCTAAGGTTGTACTTGAGGCAATGGAAGGTTAACTGACTTGCCCAAGATCACAAGGAGCAACAGTGAGGTTTGAACCCTGGCTTCCCAGCTTGCAGTTCTACTAACTCCTCCTCCTCTCCACACTAATATCCAATTATAATTAAAACAAATTCCTGGCATCTATCAATTTAACAGTTCAAAATGTGGCTTGCACATTTCAGAAGCACCTCACAGTTAACAGTTTGGGCAACTGAGGGGCAGTGGAAATAGCCACCTGCAGCAAAATCCCGCTAGCAGCCATGAGAGAAGAGAGAAGAAGACCACTTTGTCATATTTGATAAAAGTTTGGGAAGCAGTGGCTTAAATCAAAGTTTTTATAGCCTGGAGGTGGCCAAATCTTGTCAGCTAAAAACACAGATAGAAAATTGACATGGTGAGAATAGAGAAACATCATTACATTACACAGAACAATGTTGGATTTTTCATAATAAATATAGTTATGCCACATGATTTGAAAGCAGAAACTGAATGGATATCATTTTATCTGATTGAATTCTGCTCTGTGATTTTAACATACTTAGTAACCATGCTTTAATTATGACTGGTGGGTCAAATCATGCGATTTCACCGATTGCCTTTTTTATTGGCTCTAGAGGATGCTGCATAGATGCCAGCTCTTTGAGCACAGTGGGTACCGAGCACCCCCAATATTGATCAAATGCCTTCATTTTGTTCAGGGAGGGATAATTTGTGCTGTGTTTAGCGCCCCCACCCCAATTATCTTGATAAATTAGCGCCAATGAGCACAGTTATGTTGGACCAAAATGAAGTATAGTCCCTGAAGCAGAAGCTCATTCCAAGCATATCATGTTGAACTAGTGGAGATGATTGTCAATTTTTTTTTTGAAAAGACACATTTTGGTTATACTTGGACAATTTATCTGCAGCCAGAAATAAGTACAGTACAGTCTCGATTATCTGACCTTTGCTAATCTGACCATCCAGCATATCCAACAGACCCCCCCCCCCCCCCAATGATATCATCACATTGTCATTAAAAGGCACACGGATTCTCCTTCCATTTTCTAGCATAGCATATGTACAGTAATTATGTTTTAGCTCTCCAATCATGCTGCAAAATGTGCTATAGTGTTGTTAATAAGCAATTTTGAAAAATCAGGAACTCCTTTGTTTATGCATTGTTTCAGGGGTCACTATTGTTTTCCATATTATCTGACATTTCACTTACCCAACAATTAGTCGATCCCATTTATGGTGGATAATCAAGACTGTACTGTACCATTCAATTTCTTCCTAAATGCCAAGACATTTAGGTGCTCTTTTACTACTATATAAATATATACATACATAAACACACAGCTGTTTATAGCATCTTCTGTGTGTGTATATATATATATTCTGTGTGTTTATATATATATATATATATATATATAAACACACACTCACATACACATATTCATATAGCAAGAACAATAAATATACATAGCTATGTATAGCACGTTTCTATCAAAAGCAGGACTAAGTCAGGCACACAAGTACTACTACTACTACTACTACTACTATTTAGCATTTCTATAGCGCTACAAGGCATACGCAGCGCTGCACAAACATAGAAGAAAGACAGTCCCTGCTCAAAAAGCTTACAATCTAATAGACAAAAACTAAATAAAGTAAGCAAATCAATTAATGTGAACGGGAAGGAAGAGAGGAGGGTAGGTGGAGGCGAGTGGTTACAAGTGGTTACGAGTCAAAAGCAATGTTAAAGAGGTGGGCTTTCAGTCTAGATTTAAAGGTGGCCAAGGATGGGGCAAGACGTACAGGCTCAGGAAGTTTATTCCAGGCGTAGGGTGCAGCGAGACAGAAGGCGCGGAGTCTGGAGTTGGCAGTAGTGGAGAAGGGAACAGATAAGAAGGATTTATCCATGGAGTGGAGTGCACGGGAAGGGGTGTAGGGAAGGACGAGTGTGGAGAGATACTGGGGAGCAGCAGAGTGAGTACATTTATAGGTTAGTAGAAGAAGTTTGAACAGGATGCGAAAACGGATAGGGAGCCAGTGAAGGGTCTTGAGGAGAGGGGTAGTATGAGTAAAGCGACCCTGGCGGAAGATGAGACGGGCAGCAGAGTAGGTGGTATTATACCACTGTACCCACACGCAGTGACTTCCTCAGCTCCTCAGTTTTGTTTTTTCACTCTGCCTATGATATGAAACAAAGCTTTCCAGTTCTTTTCTTTTTTTAAGACAGATTATTAATGTCATTAGGATTTAGACCTTGCCCAAATTGCAATAGAAAGATCAAAAATGTTGACACTCATTCCGTGTTTCTCTCATGCAGAGATCAAAAGGAGTGCAAGAATTATGCTCAAATGGCTCCCTGAGCATGGAAAGACCATCTGAATTGTCTTTGGAAGCATTCTAGTGCCAAGAAAAAGCTCTTTCTTGGAGTATCTCAGAAAAAGAACTTTTCTGTACAGCAGACTCCAATATCTGTGGATACCAGTTGAGAATCTTCCATGGAAAGACCATCGAATTCTAGAATCAGCAACCTTAAGAGTCCATTTGCCCAAAGGGACCACTAAGCATTAGACAAGGTGGACCAAGTACTCCGCTCCCCCAAGGTTTCCAAGCTTACAGCACAGATGTTTTTTGGAGCACCTGTAAAAGCTTGAGGAAAAACTGCTTTTGTCAACCATAGCCAAAGTATTGATGAAGCATATAAATAAACCAGCACAGAATCTCCTACTGTTACTACTACTACTTAACATTTCTAGAGCGCTACTAGGGTTACGCAGCGCTGTACAAATTAACAATAAGGACGGTCCCTGCTCGGAAGAGCTTACAATCTAAAGGACGAAATGTCAAGTTGGGGTAGATAAGTTTTCTGAGAGGAGGTGTAGTGATTAGGTGCCGAAGGCGACATTGAAGAGGTGGGCTTTGAGCATTGATTTGAAGATGGGTAGGGAGGGGGCACGGCGTATGGGCTCAGGGAGTTTGTTCCAGGCATGGGGTGAGGCGAGACAGAAGGGACGGAGCCTGGAGTTGGAGATGGCGGAGAAAGGTACTGAAAGGAGAGATTTGCCTTGAGAGCGGAGGTTACGGGTAGGGACGTGAGGGTAGAGAGGTACGGAGGGGCTGCAGATCGAGTGCATTTGTAGGTGAGTAAGAGAAGCTTGAACTGTATGCGGTATCTGATTGGGAGCCAGTGAAGTGACTTGAGGAGAGGGGTGATATGAGTATATCGGTTAAGGCGGAAGATAAGACGTGCGGCAGAGTTCTGGATGGACTGAAGGGGGAGTAGATGGCTACGTGGGAGGCCGGTCAGGAGTAGGTTGCAGTAGTCAAGGCGAGAGGTAATGAGAGAGTGGATGAGAGTTCGGGTGGTGTGTTCGGAGAGGAAGGGGCGAATTTTGCTGATGTTATAGAGGAAGAAGCGACAGGTCTTGGCTATCTGCTGGATGTGCGCAGAAAAGGAGAGGGAGGAGTCGAAGATAACACCGAGGTTGCGGGCAGATGAGACGGGGACGATGAGGGTGTTCTCAACTGAGATAGAGAGTGAAGGGAGAGGGGAAGTGGGTTTAGGTGGGAAGACAATAAGTTCAGTCTTAGACATATTCAGTTTCAGGTGGCGGTTGGACATCCAGGCAGCAATGTCGGATAAGCAGGCCGAGACTTTGGCCTGGGTATCCGCGGTGATTTCTGGTGTGGAGAGATAAAGCTGGGTGTCGTCGGCATAAAGATGATAGTGGAAACCATGAGAAGAAATCAGGGAGCCTAAGGAAGAGGTGTAGATTGAAAAAAGAAGGGGCCCAAGGACAGATCCCTGAGGAACTCCAACAGAGAGCGGGATAGGGGAGGAGGACGAACCATGAGAGTATACTCTGAAGGTACGATGGGAGAGATAAGATGAGAACCAGGAGAGGACAGAGCCCCGGAACCCAAGGGAGGACAGTGTGTCAAGAAGTAGATTGTGATTGACAGTGTCAAAAGCGGCGGAGAGGTCGAGGAGGATGAGGATGGAGTAGTGACCTTTGGATTTGGCGAGGAATAGGTCATTGCAGACTTTAGATAGTGCCGTTTCTGTTGAGTGTAGGGGGCGAAAGTCAGATTGGAGCGGATCGAGGATGGCATGAGAGGAGAGAAAATCAGTACAGCGGCTGTGAACGGCGCGTTCAAGTATCTTGGAGAGGAAGGGTAGGAGGGAAATGGGGCGGTAGTTGGAGGGAAAGGTAGGGTCAAGTGATGGTTTTTTGAGGAGTGGAGTGACCACAGCATGTTTGAAGGTGTCCGGGACAGATGCAGTGGAGAGAGAGAGGTTAAGTATATGACAGATGGTGGGGGTGATGGTAGGTGTGATGGTGTTAAGTAGGTTGGTGGGGATGGGGTCAGAGGAACAGGTGGTGGCTTTCGAGGAGGAGAGGAGATGGGCGATTTCCTCTTCAGTGATAGCAGGAAAGGAGGAGAAGGAGGGTTGGGTAGGTTGGATGAGAGAGTGAGATATAGGCTGAAGAGGAGGAGAGGGAGTGGTGGTGAATTCGAGGTTGATCTTCTGGACCTTGTCACGGAAGTAGTGGGCCAGAGATTGAGGAGAGAGTGAAGGGGGGGTGGGAGCAGAGGGCACTTTGAGGAGGGAGTTGAGGGTGGCGAATAGACGACGAGGGTTAGAGCTAAGGGAATTGGTCAATTGGATATAATTGTCCTGCTTAGCGAGGAATAGGGAGGATTGGAAGGAGGATAGCATGAATTTGAAGTGAATGAAGTCAGTAAGGGTGCGAGATTTCCTCCAGAGGCGTTCAGCCGAACGGGCACAGGAGCGAAGGTATCGGGTGCAAGGGGTCAGCCAGGGCTGGGGATTGGTACGTCTTGTGGGCCGGGAGGTGGACGGTGCAAGGGTGTCTAGAGCAGAGGAAAGAGTGGCATTGTAAGTGGAGACAGCTTTGTCAACAGATGTGGAGGACAAGATGGAAGGGAGGAGATCAGAGATAGTAGAGGATAAGGTGGAGGGGTCAACAGCCTGGAGATTTCTGGACGTAGTAGTTAGTGTTGGGCGAGAGTGAGGGGGAGGGTGCTGAAGTGTGAATGTGATAAGGTGGTGGTCGGAGAGAGGAAGAGGTGAAACGCAGAAAGTGGAGGGTGAGCAAGAAGAAGAGAGGACGAGATCAAGACAGTGGCCAGATTTGTGAGTAGGGGTGGTGGGGCTCAGTTGGAGGTTGAAGGAGGAGGTAAGAGTGAGGAACTGAGCAACATATGAATCGGAAGGGTTATCAGTGTGGATGTTGAAGTCACCGAGAATGAGAGATGGGGATGAGGGCTCAAGAAAGACGGAGAGCCAGGCAACGAAGTCGGTAAGGAAGGATGGGAGGGATTTATCAGGGGGGCGGTAAATGACTGCAACTCTGAGTGGCAGTGGGTGGAATAGACGGATGGAGTGAACTTCAAAGGATGAGAAGCTGTGAGACTGAGGTAGGTGGAGAGGTTGGAAGCTGCAGGCGGGCGAAAGTAGTAGTCCGACGCCGCCACCGCGGCCGACTGGGCGGGGCGAATGGGAGAAAAGATAACCTCCGTGGCATAGGGCTGCGATTGAGGCAGAGTTGTCCGGGGTGAGCCAGGTTTCAGTTAGGGCGAGCAGATGAAGGGAATGGGAGATGAAGAGATCGTAGGTGAAGGGAAGTTTGTTGCAGATTGAGTGGGCGTTCCACAGGGCACACGAGAAGGGGAGGGAGGAGGGGGGGAGGAGGGGAATAGGGATGAGATTGGAGATATCGCGGGATCGTTTGCATAGATGAGATGAGGACGAGGACAGGTGTGGGGGACCTGGGTTGGGATTGATGTCACCCGCGGATAGCAGGAGAAGGAGCAAGAGAGTGCGGAGAAGGGTGGGTGAGGAAGGGCGACGAAGGCGACGAAGACGGGATGCGCTTAGGAGGAAAGGGGAAGGGTTCATGGCAGGAAGGAGGTGTTGAAGGTTGAGAGCTAGGAAGGAGGAGGAAGACAGTAGGGATGGAGAGGTGGTGGGGGACAGGGGTAGGTAGGGGAGGGCGGAAGAGGACAGGGATGGGTAGTGAGATCGTGTGGAAGACAGCGGTGAGAGGGAGAAAAGATTAGGGAGGGACAGGGCAAGGAATAGGATGTGAATGGGGGCCATGGGTAGTGACTGAGGAGTTCAAAGGGAAGGTAGGTGGGCTGGGAGACAGGCAGGTGAGGGTAAGCAGTCGGGCAGGAGAGTGATGAGCTGGTAGGAGGATGGGCTGGGAGGCAGGCGGGTTTCAGGGTGGGTGGTAGACAGTCAGGTGATTGGTGGAAAGTCAATGATTTGCTAGTAGTCAGGTTGAGTGCAAGTGGCAGATGAAGTTCAATGTTGACAAGTGCAAAGTGATGCATGTGGGTAAGAGGAACCCGAATTATAGCTACGTCTTGCAAGGTTCCGCGTTAGGAGTTACGGATCAAGAAAGGGATCTGGGTGTCGTCGTCGATGATACGCTGAAACCTTCTGCTCAGTGTGCTGCTGCGGCTAGGAAAGCGAATAGAATGTTGGGTGTTATTAGGAAGGGTATGGAGTCCAGGTGTGCGGATGTTATAATGCCGTTGTATCGCTCCATGGTGCGACCGCACCTGGAGTATTGTGTTCAGTACTGGTCTCCGTATCTCAAAAAAGATATAGTAGAATTGGAAAAGGTACAGCGAAGGGCGACGAAAATGATAGTGGGGATGGGATGACTTTCCTATGAAGAGAGGCTGAGAAGGCTAGGGCTTTTCAGCTTGGAGAAGAGACGGCTGAGGGGAGATATGATAGAAGTGTATAAAATAATGAGTGGAATGGATCGGGTGGATGTGAAGCGACTGTTCACGCTATCCAAAAATACTAGGACTAGAGGGCATGAGTTGAAGCTACAGTGTGGTAAATTTAAAACGAATCGGAGAAAATTTTTCTTCACCCAACGTGTAATTAGACTCTGGAATTCGTTGCCGGAGAACGTGGTACGGGCGGTTAGCTTGACGGAGTTTAAAAAGGGGATAGATAGATTCCTAAAGGACAAGTCCATAGACCGCTATTAAATGGACTTGGAAAAATTCCGCATTTTTAGGTATAACTTGTCTGGAATGTTTTTACGTTTGGGGAGCGTGCCAGGTGCCCTTGACCTGGATTGGCCACTGTCGGTGACAGGATGCTGGGCTAGATGGACCTTTGGTCTTTCCCAGTATGGCACTACTTATGTACTTATGTACTTATGTACTTATGAGTGGCAGGCTGGAGTGGTTTGAAGCAGGAGCTGGCGGACTAGGACAAGCTGATGCAGACAGACTGGAACAGGCTGGGACAAGCTGAAGCAGACGGACTGGAACAGGCTGTATCAGGCAGACTGGAGTAAGCTGGCTGGAGGAGAGGGCCTGGAGTAAGGGAGTAGCTGGAGCAGGCAGGCTGTAACACGCTGGATCAAGTAGACTGGAACAGGTTGAGGCAGATGGACTGGAGCAGGCATGGAGAGCAGGATCGGGTGGACTGGAACAGCTGGATCAGGCAGACTGGAGCAGACAGGAGGAAGCTGGATCAGGCGGACTGGAGCTGGCAGGAAGAAGCTGTACCAGGCGGACTGGAGCAGACAGGAAGAAGCTGGATCAGGCGGACTGGAGCAGGCAGATGGACTGGAGCAAGCAGGGAGAGCAGGATCGGGTGGACTGGAGCAGCTGGATCAGGTGAACTGGAACGAGCAGGCAGGAAGCTGGATCAGGCGGACTGGAGCAGACAGGAGGAAGCTGGAGCAGGCGGACTGGAGCTAGCAGGAAGAAGCTGTACCAGGCGGACTGGAGCAGGCAGGAAGAAGCTGGATCAGGCGAACTGGAGTAGGCAGTCAGGAAGCTGGAGCAGGCGGACTGGAGCGGGCAGGAAGAAGCTGTACCAGGTGGACTGGAGCGGGCAGGAGGAAGCTGGATCAGGCGGATTGGAGCAGGCAGGAAGAGGCTGTACCAGGCGGACTGGAGCGGGCAGGAAGAAGCTGGATCAGGCGGACTGGGGCAGGCAGGAAGAAGCTGAACCTGGCGGATTGGAGCAGGCAGGGGGAAGCTGCGTCAGGCGGACTGGAGCAGGCAGGAGGAAGCTGCATCAGGCGGACTGGAGCAGGCAGGAACATGCAGGATCAGGCAGACTGGAGCAGGCAGGAAGAAGCTGTATCAGGCGGACTGGAGCAAGCAGGAAGAAGCTGGTTCAGGCGGACTGGAGCAGGCAGGAAGAAGCTGGATCAGGCGGACTGGAGCATGCAGGAAGAAGCTGGTTCAGGCGGACTGGAGCAGGCAGGAAGAAGCTGGATCAGGCGGACTGGAGCATGCAGGAAGAATCTGCGTCACGCAGGGAGAAGCCGGATCAGGCGGACTGGAAGACGCAGGGTGAAGCCGGATCAGGCGGACTGGAAGACGCAGGGTGAAGCCGGATCAGGGGGACTGGAACACTCCGAACAGATGTACCGGAACAGGCAGGTGGGTTGGAACAGGCCAATGGATCAGAGCAGGCAGGGAAAAGTTGGGTCTGCAGACTGGAACAAGCTGAGGCCAGTGGACGTTGCTTCTGTTGGCCCGACGCAAAGGGCGCTGGACGTAGCGAGACGCAGGCTGGGGCTGATGGACTCTGCCTCCCACTGTTCCTGGTCGCGCCCTGAAGCCACCGCGTGGTCAGCAACTGCAATTCGCGCCCAGGCCGTTCTGGCCGGGGAGCACGGCAGCAGCGGACGGGACCACCGGTGCGACCAGTGCGGCAGACTACGGCCCGCCCAGCCCCTCCGTGCAGAGACCCTGAGCCCGGGCTCCCCCGGAGTGCACGGGGCAAGGCAGAGAGGCCGCGGGAGCCGGACGACAGTGGGGGAAGGCCGCAGCCACGCGGCAGGCAGGCGGCAGATAGCCGCAGTCAACTCGGGCTGCACGCCCACGTCGGAGACTAAGGAAGCCGCCGCAGACCTCGCCCGACGGCTCCCCCGATGTCCGCTCCGCTACTCTTCCCCCCTGATCGATCCGGGAGGGTCTAGGACAGCACGGGTAAGTCCTAATCCCTAGGGTCCCCGGAGCTCGTCACGGAGCTTCCTACCTGGTGGCCATCTTTGTTGAGGCACATAGACTCACTTTCTGCACAATACAAGCAGTGCTGTGTTAACACCACTTCTGGTGAACCTCCTGATACTGTGAAAAACATGTTCAGTGCTATCTGACCTACCTTTGTGCAAGAGCCTACACCATCCGTGCCAGTGTTGGTTCTAGTAGCTGTTGAATTTTCACCTTTCTCCAGTTTCCAGAGCATTCTCATTTTTTTCCACAAAGAATGTTTGCTGATTTTGTGAAGGGTTATTTCAAGAACCTATCTGAAATTCTTTCACTACTACAGGAGCCTTATGCCAGCAGAGAGAGACGGGGGGACGGGACTATTTTTGTCATTGTGAGTTTTGTGAAGTGTTCTTATATCATGGCTGCTAATTCTTGGCATACAGGCTTCAGCTTTTCAGACACATCAGTAACCGATTTATTGAGTGGCAATTCTGACTTGCCAGCTGCAGTCCCTATCAATATAGAGACAGAGTGGGATAATTTATTGACTCATTTCAGATCATCTATACGATTAGAATTGAATAGTGCTGCATTAGTGGAATACTGCAAGTTAGAACACATTCCGAGGGGATTGTGAAGTACATAAGTACATACTGTAAGTACATAAGTAGTGCCATACTGGGAAAGACCAAAGGTCCATCTAGCCCAGCATCCTGTCACCGACAGTGGCCAATCCAGGTCAAGGGCACCTGGCACGCTCCCCAAACGTAAAAACATTCCAGACAAGTTATACCTAAAAATGCGGAATTTTTCCAAGTCCATTTAATAGCGGTCTATGGACTTGTCCTTTAGGAATCTATCTAACCCCTTTTTAAACTCCGTCAAGCTAACCGCCCGTACCACGTTCTCCGGCAACGAATTCCAGAGTCTAATTACACGTTGGGTGAAGAAAAATTTTCTCCGATTCGTTTTAAATTTACCACACTGTAGCTTCAACTCATGCCCTCTAGTCCTAGTATTTTTGGATAGCGTGAACAGTCGCTTCACATCCACCCGGTCCATTCCACTCATTATTTTATACACTTCTATCATATCTCCCCTCAGCCGTCTCTTCTCCAAGCTGAAAAGCCCTAGCCTTCTCAGCCTCTCTTCATAGGAAAGTCGTCCCATCCCCACTATCATTTTCGTCGCCCTTCGCTGTACCTTTTCCAATTCTACTATATCTTTTTTGAGATACGGAGACCAGTACTGAACACAATACTCCAGGTGCGGTCGCACCATGGAGCGATACAACGGCATTATAACATCCGCACACCTGGACTCCATACCCTTCCTAATAACACCCAACATTCTATTCGCTTTCCTAGCCGCAGCAGCACACTGAGCAGAAGGTTTCAGCGTATCATCGATGACGACACCCAGATCCCTTTCTTGATCCGTAACTCCTAACGCGGAACCTTGCAAGACGTAGCTATAATTCGGGTTCCTCTTACCCACATGCATCACTTTGCACTTGTCAACATTGAACTTCATCTGCCACTTGCACGCCCATTCTCCCAGTCTCGCAAGGTCCTCCTGTAATCGTTCACATTCCTCCTGCGACTTGACGACCCTGAATAATTTTGTGTCATCGGCGAATTTAATTACCTCACTAGTTATTCCCATCTCTAGGTCATTTATAAATACATTAAAAAGCACCAGAGATTTTCAAAAGCAATGAAGATTTTGTGTCCAAATGGAACATGATACTAAGCAAACATTCACTGGACTTAATGTTATTAATTATTAAACAAACCAAACTTATATTAAAGAAAAAACTATTGGATAAAGAATTGACAAAATTAAAGGAAACTGTTTCAACCCAAGTCTTTGAACAACGACATGCTCCACTGAAAGAATCCTTGGAAACGTTCTGCGATGGTATTAGAAAGACTAAACTGAAGAAGTTAGCTCGTGATAATCAACATTATGTTAACAATCAAGTATATACTTAGATGGTGACGAATAATGAAGGTAAAGAAGGTAATATTACCTCAATGGCGCCTAAAGTTGGATTTAGTGGCTTTCATCTTCCTGATAGTTCTTTCAGCCAGGACCGGTCTTAAGCAGGGGTGAGAGGAGTGGTCGCACAGGGCCCAATGCCTCCAGGGGCCCCGTGGCGCTCCCTTCTGCTCCCCACCACTGCCGCGATCTGACTCCTTGCCTCCCCTCCTCCAAGCCGCAGGGTGCCCTCTTGGCACATACCCGAGGCCACCCTGGTGGTGTAGTGGAGTCTTCAGGGCAGGAAAGATCCCTAGTCTTTCCTGCCCACTGTCGGCGCTGATGCCTTGTTGCTGCATCGCTCTTTAAAAATGGCTGCTGAGACTGTTGACTCAGGCAGCCATGTGAATATTCAATTACTGTTTCATTATTGCTACCAAGTATTACATATTAAGCGGATTTGTTTTAATTAATTTATCTAGTCCTTACATGCACATGCTTTTGCTTTTTAAACCCAAAGGTTTCCTATGATAGCATTGTGCATATTTGAATTAGTTTTTCTGTACAGGTTTCGCTTGATTTGTCTTTATTTGAAATTTTAAAAAAATGTTTAAAATGCATCTTGTCAACAAGGGGTGGAGCTAGGTGGGGCAGGGGGCCCAACTTAACTAGTCTGCACAGGGCCCCGCAATTGCTAAGACTGACCCTGCTTCCAGTGGTAGCGATTCAAGCGAAGATTTTTTAGACACATGGAGATCATAGAGAGGCAGGGCCAGAAGTAGTCGAAATCAGGGAGCTTATGGTCAACAGAGATCCCATCCATGGACAAGATCACAAAGATGAGTTGCTCAAATGTCATTAATCTATCCTCTCATATTTTATCCCCAGCAGAAACCTCTCTTTTATAAGGGGATTGTAGTTTGTTCCAGCAGTTTTGTTTGATAGACATACACTACAATTTTAAATTGATTTAGAAAGATTCATATGGACTTTACAGTCATATGGACTTTACAATTGTGCATTTATTTTGCTGACAAGGAATATGGTGAAGATCATTCTAGGGTTTGTCCCACTTCAGACTGGATGTCCCCAATCCCTTTGGATCAGTGGCGTAGCCACAGGTGGGCTTGGGTGGGCCAGGGCCCACCCATTTATGGCTCAGGCCCACCCAACAGTAGCATACGTTTAGTGGTAGCTGGTAGGAATCCCAAGCTCCGCCAGCTGAAGATTTCCCCCTGATGGTAACGAAAATGCTATTCTTCACAGCATTTGCGCATGTTCAGTTTTCAGTGCTTGCCTGCTGCCAAGGTGGAAAGAAGTGTTTTCCCACCAACTGAGAGAATTTTGTTTTGGAGGGGGGGGGGGGGGGGGGGGGGAAGAACACTTGGTGCCCACCCAATTCTTGCCTGGGCCCACCCAAAATCTGTTGTCTGGCTACGCCCCTGCTTTGGATCCAGTTGTTAAAGTATTTAAAGACCTTGTCCTTAGAGATGTTCATCAGCATTTTGGGGAAAAAGAAAAAAGTCTTCATAACAATTTAACAAGCCCAGAGAGAGAAGCTTTGAAGTCTTTAAGGTTGAATGATCATCAATTAATTGTGAAGCGCACAGACAAAGGAGGGGAGGTGGTCCTTCAGATTAAACAATTTTATGTAAAAGAAATTAATTCTCAATTAATGGATAACAACACCTATTGTAAATTGGATGGTGATCCTACTATAGGATTACAATCTGAAATTAAAAGTTTAACTCAATCTGCATTAGAAGGTTTCTTGGCAGTATGAGAATTCAGATTTTTAGATGTGCAACATCCAGTGATCCCAGTTTTGTATGCACTTCCAAAAATTCATAAACTAACAAATCCTCCAGGTAGACCTATATTGTCTTCTAAAGGTTTGGTGTTAGCACCTTTATCATCTTTTGTAGATGTTTTTTGAAACCTTTAGTTCCGCAGGGGTTTTCATATATTAAAGACACCACTCATTTTTTGAGAATTTTGACAAACATTGAATGTCAACATGGGAAAAGGTTTCTTGTGGCCACATTAGATGTAAGATCTTTATAAACAGTGATACCACAAGATGAAGCTCTCTCTGTGATATGGTGAGCTTTAGAATCCAGACCAAGATCATTTGACGCCCCTTCCAGTTTTTACATCAATTAGCATGGATGGCTTTATGTGAAAACCACTTTCTGTTTTTGGATGAATTGTATCTTCAAGTCTCGGATGTAGCGATGACAGCCACATTCACCCTCACCGTGGCCAACCTTTATATGATGGAATTTGAATCTGCTTGTTTTGTACTTTCATCCTTTGGGGATGAATAGCTTTATGGCAATGCTATATAGATGATGTGTTTACTTTATGGAATGATACTGAAGGATATTTTTTACCGTTTGTTTCATGGTTGAATATTTGTCATCAGGCTATTCAGTTTACACATACATGATCATATGAGAAGATCCATTTTTTAGATGTTGAACTACATCAATTGTCTACTGGTTTTGTGCCAGATGTTTTTGTCAAACCAACAGATAGGAACATATTATTGGAATATTACAGCCGTCATCCTTTACTTTTTTCACAATTTTGCAGTTTAAAAGTATTTGCCAAGATGGTAAAGATTTCAAAAAACATTCTGAGAGCTTTTCACATACTTTATTGAGAATTTTATCCTATGTGAACAGAAACAGGAAGTTACATCAGATGAGGGCGGGACACAGAGAGGGAAGGCCCAAAGGGAGGTGATCTGCCGCTGCGCTTTCACATGGAGGTGAGGTGCTGTGATTTGAATGCAGGGGGCCCAGTGGCGGACGGAGGGGGGCTCTTGACGGAATCGAGGGCGGGTGGGTGAGACCAAAGACTGCAGCACCGGGCCCCACTTGGAGGCCCGGGGACTTTTGTCCCCCCTGCCCCCCCCCCCCCCTCTCGGCGGCCCTGCTTATTCACATACCTTTGATGATTTTAAATGTTTTACCATTGACAAAAATTTGCCTTCAGCACGTAGAGGCAGCAGAGAGAAATTACTACAACAGGAACAGCAATGGATTTTTTTGTCTAAAACTTTGGAACCCAGAGGTTTGAATACTACCATCAATTGGAATTGCTTTTAATGAATCCAATTTTGTCTTGTTATGATTTGTTTTTTTAATTAATTAGGGGCCCTTTTACAGAGCATCGGTAAGACCAACGCGGGCTTACCATTGGCTCTTTCAATCACTTTGAAAGCTGGTAGTGTGTGCAGAATGCAAAACAGTAAGTACTAACAGAAACAGAAATGATAAAGCATGTCTTAAATTAGCAAATATATTTTAGTTATTTTTCAATACTGGCTCCATATTGGGATCCAGCTTACAAAAGACAAGTGTTACTGCACAGATCAAATGTTGTCTTTATATGGATTCTACCACCAACTACCCCCACCCCGAGCCAAGCAAAACGGGGGCTGAAGGTCCGATGGATCTCTGGTCCCCCAGACTCCCCCCAACACAGGTTCATGGGGCTAGAGATGCAGTGGGTCTCCAGCCTCCCTACCCCCCAGCATCCTTCTGATGTCCCTGGTGGCCCAGTGGGCTGCGGGTAAGTAAGGAACCTCGACCTGACCCCCCTCCCCTCAGCAACAGGGAGTTTGAGGTCCGGCAGACCTCCAGTCCCCCTGACACAGGTTCAGGGGATCTCCAGCCCCCCCTAGCCCTCCCAGCATCCCACCGATTTCTCTGGTGCCCAGATTGCTGCGGGTAAATCCCCCCCCCCCTCCCACCTGGTGTTTTAGTGGCCCTTCCCCACCCACTACCTGCAGTTGGAGGAGAGATGTGGCCTCCCTTATATGGTATAAAGCCCCACCCAGGACATCCCAAGATGCACTGGGCAGGGCTGGGTGCTGCCATTTTGCAGGCGGCCCTGATGGAAGAGGAGGGAGCCACCTCCCTCCTCCAACTGCAGGTAGGGGGGGTGGGGAAGGGCTGCTATACCACCAGGTGGAGGTGGGGGATTTACCTGCAGCCCACTGGGCCACCAGGGACATCAGTGGGATGCTGTGGGGGGGGGGGGGTTAGGGGGGCTGGAGACCTACTGGATCTCCAGCCCCCCCAAACCTGTGTCAGGGAGGTCAGGGGGACCTCCAGCCCCTGTTGCAGGGGGGTCAGGGTTCCTGCTTGGGCTGTTGCATTGGGGGGATTGGGGGCCAGCTAGCATGCAAATGCATGCTGGACAGGGCTCACTATTCCTCCCCAATGGTCTGCAAACCCTAAAACCAGCTCTGAGCTGGTGTAGGGATTACCGTGGCCAGCGCACCAATCTTTGGCACGCTGGTCGCTGATCATTGTAGATGAATAGGTTTAATATGTATTTGCATGCTACTTGTGCTAACAGCCCTGTTTTGCATGCATTTGCATGCTAGTTGCATTCAGAGCCCGTGCTCAGGGGCTCTGATCATGGGGCGGTAGCAAACGCAGGTGCTAGAATGGCACTAACAGCCTCTAGTGCCCGTGTTTACTTCTGATCATCAGCCCACTAGTTCTCAGGCCACGGCACTAACCAATAGGCTACTGCTCCACTCCAACAGCAGGTAAAGACCTGCATGGGCCATCCAGTCTGCCCAACATGTCAGTCAAAACTACACCCATCACTCTGTGCAGGTTACACTCCTTCATGTTTGAACACCGGCATCACAACCAGATCAGTTGGCAATTTATTTCTTGCCTATCACATATAGGCAGTTGCATATAACGCTACAATATCACCACCCTGCCAATAGTCTGAAAAGTGTTTTATTATTTTTATTATTATGGCCTCTGCATAGTCACATTCATTATCTATATTGAGTAAACCGACAATCTAACTTTATTGCTAATTAACAACATTTTACATGTCTATCCATGTTTATCTACTCCTACCTTAGCTAAGATAATATTCAAGCAATATTTTGCCCTCATGTGCAACTTTCTTTAAATTAGTCCCCTTATTTTCTTATTCCTGAATATTTTTACTGTGGTAATTGTCTGTTGCTTATGTTTGACTTAGTCTTGCTGCACACCACCTTGAGTGAATTCCTTCAAAAAGGCGGCAAATAAATCCTAATCAATAAATTTCAACCTTGAGGTTTTCCCCTTCCCCACAGATATACATAACACATATGCTATAAATGTGATATAAAATATGTTTACTTGATCATGACCTGACTTTGCCATTTTTGGAACAAATCATAGAAGTCTGCTTGGCACTGGCTTCCTATTCAGTGGGACTTACATTTTGTGCTTACTTCACTTATGAAGTCTCCCTTTGAACCTTTTGGAAGTTGTTTCTCTTAAGTGTCTAACTTGGAAAGTATTCTTCCTAGCAGCACTTACTTTCAGCCTATACGCAAATTTCATCATTACAAGATTGCTTCCTGTGTAGCATGATATGTAGAATGAGTTTAATTGTCAGTTATTGATTTTGCTGGATCAGATACAAATGTATATATATAGCTGCAAATACTTTACTTTCACCCCCCACCCTGGAAACTACTGATAACAAAAACTAGCTGGGTAGATACCTAAGTCCATCAACATAGCTCCAAAGAACAAAAATCTGAAGATGGACAGTAATCACAGAGACAGTGAAACTCCACCTATTCTCAGATAATGACTCAGACTGAAAAGCCCATCTATCTATCTAATCAGACAAAAGAAGCCCACTTACTCTCAGACAAAGACTCTTGTAATCAGTGGCATTCCTGGGGGGGGGAGGGGGGGGGGTCAGTGGGTGCGGTCTGCCCTGGGTGCACGCCGCTGGGGAGGTGCCGCGCGCGCCTGTCCTTTCTTCGTTCCATGCTCCCTCTGTCCCGGAACAGGTTACTTCCTGTTCCGGGGCAGAGGGAGCATGCAACGAAGGAAGGACAGGCGCGCGTGGCACCCCCTCAGCGGCGTGCACCCGGGGGTGTCCTTTTGCCAGGGGGGGGTCGCGCTGCATCCGGGGGGGGGCGCTGCACCGGCGATCCGCCCTGGGTGTCAGCCCCCCTAGGAACGCCACTGCTTGTAATCCTGTCAGATGCCTTATGGATGTGTATATCACAGCAGATGTCCAGACAGAAAGTCTTATGATGTCATTAAACATGTGACCAGTTACCGTGCCCCATCTCAAAACCAGATGAAGCCAGTTCTCAGACACCCCACCTGACTTCAGCCTAAGGCCCAGCAAGAAAATATAAAAAGCCTGGAAAATGCCCAGCTCTCTCTCTTGGGATCTGGTTCTCTTCGCTCTGCCTCCTGCCTCTCTGCTGGACTTCACACATACCCTGATAAGTCTTTCTCCAGGCTCCAACGAAAACTCTGCAACAAAAGACTTCTGTTTCAGCAAGGATCTCCTTCATCACTCCACTCAGCAGCCTCTATCGAAGTGAGTTACCATTATCCAACACAATTTATAATTCAGACCTTTTAATCTTGAAAAGCACATTTCCCTTGTGAAAGATTCTTAAAAACTGCCTCTCTCTTGTAACATTATTACATTACCTGTATAGTAAATAAACATTTTAAAGTTAAATATATGGTCTTTATGTTCTGAGCACATGTCCTTAAACCTTGCAGTGCAGGTTAATGTAATTCAACAAATATTTATTTATTTATTTATTGCATTTGTATCCCACATTATCCCACCTCTTTGCAGGCTCAACATGGCTTACAATTCATCATGGATACTGGAAATAAGAAGAGAATATACATTTGGTTTTATAGAGGGTTTTGGTTACATGGTTGTGAAATACATGATAGTGTTAAAGCAGAAGACATTATAAGACATTTTTGGAGATAATTAGAGATTGTTACATATTACATGTGTTGATCTTTGTGGTATATCTTGTCAAAGAGATAAGTCTTCAGTAGTTTACGGAAATTGGTCAGTTCATTGATCGTTTTCAGGTTACGTGGCAGCGTGTTCCAGAGTTGCGTGCTCAAGTAGGAAAAGGTAGATCCATGCATTACTTTATATTTTAGACCTTTACAGTTGGGAGGATGAAGGTTAAGGAATGTGCGAGAAGAGTTTTTTGCATTCCTGGATGGTAGTTCTATTAGGTCTGACATGTAAACAGGGGCCTCGCCGTGGATGATTTTATGTACTAGGGTACATACCTTGAATGTGATGCGTTCTTTAAGTGGGAGCCAGTGTAATTTTTCTCGTAGGGGTTTCGCACTTTCATATTTTGATTATTATAGTATTTATTTCCCCCTTTTCTTACATATTCTTATTCTTATCATATTACCTTATATGTAATTGGTGGAGAATATATATATTATCTAACATTTGGACATATCCCAAATCCTCACAAGAAAGCCCTCATACTCTAGACTGTAAACAAACTCTTGCTTACTATATGAAACTAACTACATTTTTTAGAAAATCTACTCAACTTTTCATCTCTTTCTGACCTAATAGACCTGGTATCCCAGTTGCAAAAAGGAAATAGCATGCACGGCAGTAGCCCGGTGGTAGTTCCAGATTGCCATTCGGCAACAACCCTTTAAGTAAAAGGGCACCTAAGTTCTGAGCTCTGGGAGAGCAGATCCATCCTAGCACCGTTGGACGGTCATCAACCTGTGTGTCTTATTAAATCCTGCTGTCTACAGAAAATATCTGTTACAGGTGAGCAACATTGCTTTTTGTGCATGTATATTGAAACTGTTCCCTATTTCACTTATAATTTTACATAAGTCCCTTTCTTAAATGTAAACCCTTATGATCCAAAATTATCATTTTGATTTTCTTCCTTAAAATGGAAAGGTTCCTAATCTAGTATCTCAATTCATTTTGAAATAAAGACAATCCAGCCAGCAGTGGCGTAGCCAAGGGTGGGCTTGGGTGGACTTTGGGCTTAGGTCCACCCAGTAGCAGCACAGTTATGATGTGGCTGGCAGGGATTCCCAAGTCCCACCAGCTGAAAACTCCCAACAACTGTCCCTCCTGCATACCTTGTAAATAGCAGATCTTCGCCTGCAGCGAGCAGCAGCTGATACATACTACTCACACCGGCCCCACAGCCTTCCCTCTGACGTATTCCTGCCTATGCGGAAATAGGAAGTTGTGTCAGTGGGAAGGCTGTGGGGCCAACATGAGCAGTGTGTATTAGTTGCTGCTCACTGCCAGTGAAAATCTGCTATTTAAAAGGTATGCGGGACAAAGGGGATGTTTTGAGAGACCATATAGCATGCAGGTGAGAGAAGGAGAGAGGAAATCACCTGTGGGATGGGGTGGGATTCTTTGGCCCACCCATCTTGGGCCCAGGCCCACTCAAAATTGGGTGTCTGGCTACGCCCTTGCCAGCCAGTATTCAAAGGCACTTATCTGGTTAGTAGGTCCTACTAATTCGCACATGGGATATTCAGTGGAACTAACCAGATAGTGCCACACAATATTTCTTCTGACCACTTCAGCACTATCCAGTCAATGGCAGGGTGGGCCATGGGTGGAGCTTAGATAGAGACGGAGGTTATCCGGTTAGTGGTGATAGACTGCTAATCGGATAGCTAACTAGATAAAAGTTAGGACAGCAACAAAACTAACCACCGCTAACGGGATTGCACTGGTGGATATGATAGAGGTCCTCAAAATCCTGAGTGGAGTAGAATGGGTAATCGTTAATCGATTGTTTACTCTTTCAAAACACACAAAGACCAGGGGACACTCCATGAAGTTACATAGCAATACTTTTTAAATCAATAGGAGAAAATATTTTTTCACTCAACAAATAGTAAAGCTCTGGAACTCGTTGCCAGATGATGTGGTAACAGCAGTTAGCATCTGGTTTAAAAAAAAAAAGGTTTGGACAAGTTCCTGGAAGAAAAATCTATAATCTACCATTAAGACAGACATGGGGGAATCCACTATTTATCCCTAGGATCGATAGTATGAAATGTTGCTAATATTTTGGGATTCTGTCAGGTACTTGTGACCTGGATTGGCTACTGTTGGAAGTAGGATACTGGGCTAGAGGGACTATTGGTCTGACCTAGTATGGCTATTCTTATGTTCTTGGATATTTATTTATTTATTCATTCTAAAAATGTATACACCGCCTATCACTTAGGAGGTTTACAAAAAGACCATCCAGCTTATAATCGAAAGTGATCGCTGGCCATCTTCCGACACAAATTGGGAGATGGCCGGCGATTTCTTAAAAGTGGCGAAATCGGTATAATCGAAAGCGGCATTTTTGACAGCATCGCCGCTTTCCCATCGCTTTGCTGGCGAAAGTTCAAGGGGACGTGTCGGTAGATTAGCGAAGGCGGGATATGGGCGAGCATGGGCGTGGCTACCAGATGGCCGGCTTTCGCCGATAATGGAAAAAAAAGCGGCATTAAGCAGTATTTCGCCGGCTTTACTTGGTCCTTTTATTTCCATGACCAAGCCTCAAAAAGGTGCCCCATACTCCCCCAGTGGTCACCAATCCCCTTCCAAACTAAAAACCTTTTTTGCCAGCCTGTATGCCAGCCTCAAATGCCGTACCCACCTCCATGACAGCAGAATGTGTTGTATCCTCCGACAGCCTTTCCCTGGTTGAGATGTGGCTCTCGGGTGAGTGGGACACCTTTTCTGTTGGGTGCCCTGCAGAGTCACATTAGCAATGCACTGTGGTGGGTGTAGGGTACTGGGCTCTACTCCCATGGTGCTTTTCCCCCCTGCTAACTGGGTCAGAGTGTGCCCTGTTTTGTTTCCTGTTGTAGTCCATGCGGTAGTGGCCATTTTTGTAAGCTAGTTTTAGTTCCCTTTCCCGTGTTACCCACGTTAGAGAACGTAGTTCTTACCTTGAATGGTGCTGAAAGAGGGCATTGTACACCATTGTGCCAGCTCTGACCTACTGCTAATCTTAGTACCAGGGGACTCTTTGCCAGTGGGGCACAACCTCTGATCTGCAGTTAACTGTGAGTAAACATGGTTATTTCAAGAAAGGACTTTTTCAGAGAGATTAGTCTTCAGGTGTGAACTGGTGTGCCAAAGTTATACAGCAGCAATAAGTCCTAGAGGCTGTATGCAGGTCCCTGGAGCAATTTTAGTGGGTGCAGTACATTTGTGGGTAGTGGGTTTGGGGGGCTCAGCTCCCAAAGTAAAAGAGCTATGCACATGGGAGCTTTTCTGAAGTCCACCGCAGTGACCCCTAGGGTGGCTGGTTGGTGTCCTGGCATTTCAGGGGGCCAGTGCACTAAAAATGCTGGCTCCTCCCAGGGCCAAATGCCTTGAATTTGGCCAGGGTTTGAGATGGCCGACATAACTTTCCATTATCGCTGAAAAACAAACCCGGACAATCTCAAACCCGGTGAACTCCACGGCATTTGGCCGGGCTAAACCGTATTATCGAAAAAAAAAGATGGCCGGCCATCTTTTTTGATAATACGGTTCCGGCCAGCTGTAGCGCTGCCGCCAACACAGATCGCCGGCGATCTATTTGGCTGGCGACGTTCGATTATGCCCCTCTATATATAATAAAACATACATTACAAATTAAAAACAGTGACTAAACATAATACCCATTACAGGTCAACATCATATAGAAAGTACTGCTCTTCACTTTGAGAAAATCATAACTGATCATTCCTATCTGAATGCATCCACAAATAGCTGTGTCTTTAACAGTTTTTTTTTTAAAATGTACTACATTGCTTCATAGACAAATTTGCCCAGGGAGAGCATTCTGCAGTTGTACACCAGCAACAGAAAATATACAGTGCTGGCATTGAATAACTGGTGGTGTTTTTAACCACGGTGGGCAGTATTTAAAAAAATCGCTGACCACCATATGCTGAATATTGGCCACAACATGAATTAAACCCCTGGAAATTTTGTAGGAATCCCTATGTTGACCTTATTTTGCATCTAAAGTTGTAAATGTGAATGACATTGGCTATTTTTTGTGTGTATGTGAAAGTATAGATGGATTCCATTAACGTGCAAGCCTTATTACTCAGTTTGATCTCCTCTGTCTCTCTCTTCATTAAACTCCTCAGCTGAGAAAGTTCTATGCAACACATATTTGCCCCACATCATGTCATCATAGGTTCTCAGGATTCTGAGCACTATCTACTACTTTTAATGGTTTTTAACTGAAGGTAAAGGTAAACAGTGCATTGGAACTTTGCCCTAATCAATAGCAGTAACGTTCATGCCACATGGGAGCCAGAGAATAGAGTACAGGTGCTTACTGCAGTCAGCAAATAATCCATTTATAAATGGTCCAACCTGGGACAGGGGACACAGGAAGGTCAGGACCGCCCACATCCATGTAATCATCATTACCCCTGTTCTTTCTGTTTGTACTATAGCTGTAAATTGTCTGGATGTGAGCTCTTGCTATCATGATACCAAAGTGTGTGGCTGCCACCTTGTGGAATAAAATATATATTTATTTTTACAAATGAACCATCTGTGCAACTGAATTTTTGTTCAAAGAGGGTCGAAAATGGTCAAACACGATCAAGCTGCTTAACATACTACCTGACATTTAAAGCATCATAAAGAAAGATGCTTTAAAGGACTTACGTAACTTAGCTTTATAGAAGAGTCCATTATCTGTAGCAGGTGTTCTCCGAGGACAGCAGGCATATATTCTCACATATGGGTGACAGTATCCACAGAGCCCGGTACAGACACTGCCAAGTGCATTATCATTTTAAATCTTTGAGGCAGTGTCCCCACTGCATATATGTGGGTACCTTCCCACCTGATGCTTGAGTGCAAGACCAGCAGTACAGTATTAAAACATAGAAGACAACTCTAAGGAGAGGCGGGAGGGATGTGAGAATATATGCCTGTTGTCCTCAGAGACCACCTGCTACAGGTAAGTAACTTAACTTTCTCCTAGGAGAAGCAAGCATAATATTCTCACATATGGGACTCACTGGCTACCAGGCTCACAATATAAATGAATTTTGCAACTTAGTTGATAGTGAGCCTGGGGAGAAAAAGGGCCAGAGGGTGGAGTTGACTTTTAAGTAGTAAAAAGATTCTGCAGGACTGCTTGTCTAAACCAGCTATCCCACCTAAAATGTCGCTTAAGACAGTAGTGAGCAGTGAATGTATGGATAGAAGACCACGTAGCTGCTTTGCAAATATCTTCAATGGAGGCAGAGTGGAAATGGGCTACTGAAGCCACCAAGGTTCTTACATTGTGAGCAGTGACCTGGCTATAAAGGGTCAGCCCAGCCTGAGTACACATGTAGGAGATACAGTCAACCAAGTAGATATAGTATGTTTGGTGATGGGTATCTCTAATCTGTTACGGTCAAAGGATACAAAAAGCTGAGAGGACTTCCTATGAGGTTTTCTACATGCCAGATAACACACTAGAGCATGTTTGCAGTCTCAGGTATGCGGTGCTGCTTCTCCAGGATGAAAGTGTGACTTAGGGAATAAGACAGGTAAGTACAATGGACTGTTTGAGGTGGAACTCTGATAACCACTTTAGGGTGAAATTAGGAGTGGGTTCAGAGTACAATCCTGTCATGGTAGAACTTGGTGTAAGGTGGGTCTGCCATGAGGGCTTGAAGTTCATTTATTCTTCTGGCAGATGTAACAGCTATTAAGAATACTACTTTGTGAGGAACTCCAGAGAACAGGAACAAAGTGGTTCAAAAGGAGGTTTCATGAGAGCTATGAGGATGATATTGAGATCCCAAACCACAGGTGGTGGTTTGATAGGAGAACTGGTGTGAAATAAACTTTTTATGAATCTTACTATCGGGATGAACAGAAACTGGTTTATTATCAGCTCTGAAGTGAAATGCACTAATGGCACTCAAATGTACTCTGGCTGAGTTATTTTTAAGGCCAGAATCTGAAAGGTGGAGAAGATACTTCATAAGGATAGGAAGAAAGCATGTAAGAGGATCAAGTGCTTTGGCTGCAGGTTAAGACATTGCAACCTGGATGTCTGTGCGAATGAGTATTACCTAATTGAGAATGCAGTCTTGAGCATTCCAGACTGTCCACAATTCCAGGATTTTGATATGATGTTGTTTCTCCTGTGGGAACCAAGAACCCTGGGTGTGGAGACCTTCAAGGTGAGCACCCCAATCTACCATGGAAGCATCAGTGGTGAGGGCCTTGTGATGTGGTGGGGGCTGAAATGGAAGACCCTGGGTGATATTCCCAGACATCATCCACCACTGTAGAGAGTGGCATAACTGTGGAGTGACTCAAATTTGAGCTGAGAACAATCCCATGACTTGGGACCACTGACAGGAGAATGTTCACTCAGGAATTTGGAAGTGGAGTTGAGCAAACAGTGTTACATGCACTATTGAAGCCATGTAACTGGGTAGGCGGAGCATCTGACGAGCAGATACTGGGGTGCATAGGAGCCAACTTTTCAGAATTATTGGAAGTGCTAAGCCCAATGGAAATAACCCCTTCCTGGACATATAGAAGGAATTTTCTCACAGCGTCGGCTCCTATGCTGGGGTGGATTTGAACACCTGAGTGACAAGAATCAATATGTTCTTTGCTCTTGGTTGAGGAAGGAAGACCTGGCCCTGAGTAGTATCAAGAACTGCCCCTATGAACTCTAAGGTCTGAACTGATTGAAGATGTGATTTGGGGTAATGGATCACAAACCAGGGGAGTTCTAGGAGCCTTATGGTGGGCCAAATGGAAGTGTGTGCTGACTCCCGGGAGTCTGCCTTGATTTACTAGTCATCCAGATAAGGGAAGACATGGATGCCCCACGTGTGAAGTGTAGCAGCTACCACTATCAGACACTTCATGAAGACCAGTGGAGTTGAAGCCAGGCCAAATTGTAAGACCTTGTATTGATAGTGGAGAGGCTCTCTATGAGAAATAAGTTGGAGAGGACAGCAGTCACTGCAGCATGGACACTTCCCATGCATCGAGGACATCGGGTGTTGGCAGAGTGCCTGGAGGGAGAACAATGGTGATGCTTCCTAGGTTTTTTACACTGTAGGTTCTTTGATGCACACAGCACTGACAAAGAGATGTAGAGTCCTTATGCTGCCACAGTACTGAGTCTGATATTGGATTCTGTCGATGTTGTATTGGTGTACCTGAAGTCGATGCTGATGCGGGTTTCACATTGGAGTGCCAAATCCCATGCCATACTCGATGCAGATGCCAACGTTGATGCAAACCCCAAATGTTTTTCACATTGTGGGCTTTAAGGGTTCTTGTTTGCATGCCAACAAGAGGCTATACTGTATGTCCTGGTGCTCTGGAGCCAAACATTGAACACACCAGTCAGGGCCGCCAAGGGGTGGGGGGGGAGGGGGAGGGGGCAAAATTCCCCGGGCCACCAAGGAGGGCCTGGAACCAGTCTGTCGCCCTCTCCTGCTCCCAGGCTGCTAGCGTCGCAGTCCCGTTTCCACCTGCCTACCCTCAGCTCCCTTCTGTCTGGCGTCTGACCGCCTGCATTTAAATAAAATCTCTAAAGCAGCAGCACAGCGCCTTCTCTGTGAAAGCGGCAGATCGCCTCGGGTGGGCCTTCCCTCACGGTGTCCCTCCTCTGATGTAACTTCCTATTTCCGCGAGGGCTGGACATAGTGAGGGAAGGCCCACCTGAGGCGATCTGCCACTCTCGCAGAGAAGGCGCTGCACTGCTACTTTAGAGATTTTTTAAAATTATTATTTAAATGAAGGGGGTTGAATGGCAGGCAGAAGGGAGCAGAGGATAGGTAGGTGGAGAGTGGAGACTGGGAACTGCAGCGCTGGCGGCCTGGGAGCAGGAGAGGGAGGTGACAGCAGTTGCGATTGAGGGGTGGAGGGAGCAATCCTTGGGGGTGGGGGGGGGGGGTGCAGCCTTGCCCCGGGCCGGCTCAGTCTCTCGGCAGCCCTGACACCATTTATGAGGGTCTGAGCCTGAAATAGTCCTATTACATCAAGTACACTCTTAAAGCCACTCGGCACCCTTGTTGATATGGACGGGAAAAAAAGCCAACGCAAGGTTAAAAGGCTCTATGGCCCGGGAAGCTCGAGTGGTTGCATACCTGAAAAAAGAGGATGCTTCCTGGGCAAAAGATAGGCTCAGAGGCCCCAAAGGCCGAAATTGAAAAAAATGAAAAATAATTGAAAAAGCCCAAGTAAACTTAACAAATTAATATTTCAAAAAGAAGACTATGAAGAAAAAATATCCCAAAAAAGGGAAGACACCCAAAAGCAAAAGTTTGATGCGTTGAGGAGAGATTTTCAAAAACCTCTCTGCTCGGTGGAAAACAATAGACTGCTAGTCCCTCACTTGAGCATCAGATGGGAAGGTACCTGTGCAAGCGCGGTGGGGGCACTGCCTCAAAGATTTAAAGTGACAGTGCACTTGGTAGCATCTGCACTGGGCTCCATGGATGATGTCACCCATATGTGAGAATATTATGCCTGCTTGTCCTGGCAGAATAAAAGATTACCAAAAGATTGTTATATTTACAGGCAGGATTTTATAATCAAAGTCCAATAGTCTTCAGTGTAGTCGAAACTCACCCTAATACCCCATATTTACACAGTCTAACCCTTGAGTCCTTAAAGTACAGTAGTGTATATGATCAATTTTGGAACAATTTTAAAATATAAATATGAATACAAATGTATAAAGAGAAAGTAATCATTTAAATGTTGGTTTTTTTTTAACTCATATCTAACTACTAATAGTTTTCTTTCATTGTCTTTCCATTTTTTCTCCATCTCTCTCCATTCATCTCTCACACATTTCACCTCATTTCTCCACTTCTATCTTCCACTTATGACACAGAAACATAGATAACAGAAAATTAAAAACCATTGCTCCACCTAGTTGTGCCTGCCTAATGTGCTCCAGGGCCAGTGCTGGATATGAAGGGACCCAGGGCAAAAACTGGGGAGGATGCCCCAAAGCCTTCATCTTCAAGCAAGCTTGGGACCATCTGTCAAACGACCTCAGGACAATTGCCCTGGTTGCCCACCCTAATGCCAGTCCTGTTGTGATGTTATAGGTTCTATTAATCATCAGGAATGTGGTAGTCCCACAAGTCTAAATCTCTGGCAATAACACCTTTGTTAGAGAGGATATTTCTCTTTTTATTAGAAGAAATTACCACCTTGAAGTTTGACTTGCAACTCAGTAATGTGGTAAAATCTTGTTACTTTCAGCTTCATAAAATTCATCAACTGAAACCATTTCTCACCAAATCTAATCTGGTGAAGGTTGTATATGTATTAGTTACCAGTAGGTTAGACTACTGTAACTCACTTTGGTCTCCTTTTTATTAAGGTGCACTAATGAACCTAGCCTGCTGCTCCTGCTAGCTGGCCGTCGTCAGTGACTGCACACAGTCCTCCAATGCCTCCATGTGTTCTTCCACTTTCTCCACTTGGGCTCCAATCTAACATTTTATTTATTTGCTGCACTTGTATCCCACATTTTCCCACCTATTTGCAGGCTCAATGTCCAACAAACCTTTATGCACATCTTCCCGCACAGAAAGCATCTCTGATTTCATCTCCCGAAACCAGCGCACAACTCTCCTGCTTTATCATATTCTCCTCCCTACAACCCGAGATCGCCATCAGCTCCTTATCATCTCTTTCCGCCTGATCCTGCATCATATTTAGACAGGCCTGCCTCCGCTTTGCGCCCCTCAGACCGCCGACTATCCTCACCATCTACGAGGTATTTAAACTTTTCTAATCTCTTCTGCATAGACATAGCACCACTAGGCACCAAAGCCCTGTCAAAGTGCAACTGGGGGATATGGTATTAAAGCTCTAACTTTCCACTGCCCAGACAGAACTCAGATCTCAGGCTTCCATTCTCAGGTGGTAACATCACTTCTTCCAGATTTAGGTGATTCTTAGTAAGGACTAGGAAAATTTTCCCTAGCCTGGTATAGCACTAATGTTTCCTTTTTTTAATTTATAGACTATCTATAAAAAACTGTATAGGGCACTGCTTTAGCACAATTAAAGCAACTGTTATTTATGGGGAAATGCTATGGTCTTTTATTCCCTCTGCCTCTTATCCACCTTTCAGGTTCACTGTTAAAAGAAAATCCCAGAGATCAGTATTTTAGGGTCATAGGTCGGGGGTATGTATGCACTACAGTTAGGTTCTTGTAGGATACCTAAGTACAATTTGTAAACATCAACTATCAATAAACACCAAGTTAAACAATTACACAACATACTTCAATATGCTAGAATACAAAAAAAAAAGTTATCAAAATCTATTTTAAGACAAATTTTATGAAGACAGTATTTTATTTAGAAAAATCAATCTCTATGCTCATATGCTTGGCAAAGAGTGCTGCGATTAAATGCTGCAGCCCAATCAAAATCAGAAACAATAATTAATACATGTAAACCACTATAAATGCCATCATTTGGATTCTAATCTTGATACCATATTAAGTAAAACAGTCTTAAATAATCTTAAATTTTGCTGGTTAACAAGACTAAAAATTAATAATCATGGAATACATGTGGACAGCTTCTTAACATAAAAAAAATCCATTGTCTTTCTGGCTTCTACAGAAGGAAACAGACAATTATACTAAATGTACATTGTTTATTATGAAGCACCAATTGACAGTGACTGACAAAACACTTCAATAACTTTATTTTTCAAACGTTATTAATTTTTTATCACCCCCCCTCCAATATGAATAAGGGCTCATTTACTAACTTGTGTTTTGTGCAAAACCTGTGTGTAAACTCTTGAGGGCATTCCCAGAATTTGGGGGAGGCAACCCTAGAGTTAACAAAGTGCAATGGTCATTACAGTCAATTAATGCATGTCTGATAACGGGAATGCAGTTATGGAGGCATAACTGTGCCATAAGAGCTGCTTGGGGGTATTCACAGGATTTGTGGGAGGCAACCCTAGAGTTAACACAGTACAACAGTCATTACAGTCAATTAATGCATGTCTGATAATGGGAATGCAGTTATGGAGGAATAACTGTGCCATAATAGCTGCATTAGCAATTACCTGCTGTAACAACTCCATGTTAAATGCAAAGCGCAGTCCTTGTCTGTTCATGCCCCAAACAAGAATTTCCACCATTAAGGGCTCCTTTTACAAAGCAGTGCTATCGATTAGCGTGCGCTGAATGTGAAGAAGCTCATGGAATGAACTGGGCACTGCTAATCGGTAGCACCGCTTTGTAAAAGGAGCCCTAATGGATTTAGTGTGCACTAAAGGTTAGCATGCGCTAAATGATAAGATGCCCATTATATCATTTAGCCTTGCTAAATCTGTAAGTGCACCTTAGTAAAAAAAAAAAAAAAAACCTCTAAGAGTTTAACATGGCAACATACTATTAGTGTGAGTTTAAAAGCTGCATTAAACACCTAACACCTCTTAGTAAATAGGCCCCATAATGCCTATCACTACCTGTTATATTTGTGAGAGAGTTTAGAGAGTATATGTAAAAGGTAGTGTTATAGACTTTGCACAGCAGATTAAATTGTGATATTCATGTTTTATGAAAAATAAATTTTATTTGTTCTGCAAATGAACTTTTATTCTTCTGCAAAAGGTCACGCATTTCCAAAGATGAGGGACAAAACATTCTGGAATCGGACACCTTGGTCAGCTAAATATTTATTTCAAACAGAGTCCCTGTTAATGGCTCTGAAAGGAGAAGTGAACAATAAAAATGATTCTTAAATATACTCTAAAAGAAAAGTGGAGATGTTTAAGTAGTACAATTAAGATCCCTAAAGAAAGGGGGCAAAATCGTCCATAATCAATGTTGCTAAAAAATGTAATACTAAACCCAACAAAAATCCAGCGTGTGCTCTGGATAGGGCTTTAATGGGTGTTTAAAAACTGTAAATTACGGAGTTTATTTTCAAGCTAATTAATGGTTATTTAAGAGTACAAAATAACCCTGTGCTTATAGGTGTTTGTGGGATGCAGGTATATTGCTTTATTTCTTTTCCAGTAGAATCACATACATTTCTGCAAATGTGGAATCATTAGCATGGAAAAGGTATACAACAGACTGATGCAATTAATGGAGGCAAGGGGAAGAGCAAAACACTAAAATGTGGTGGGTTTCCAGTATTTATCCAATAAACTCTTACTGGGGGTGATTTATCACTGTTTACAGGCTAAGACCTAAAACCAGAAATCCTAAGTCTGAACTACTGTTGAAACTCATATAGAGGTCATCCTCACGTATAAGTCGTATCCCTAACTTTCTCCTCAAGTACTGAAAAATGTGATGACTTGCATACAAGTTGCATTAAGGAGGGGCCAGCATAATCTCCCCCTTTCTTTCCCCATGAACCCACTTGTCCCCCATACCTCTTCTGACACTCCAAGAGTATAGTGCATGCATGGAACCTTCCTGAACAGGCCTGGACTCAAGCATGTTGCTGTGTTCCACCCTTGCCCCGACAGGAAAAGCATGAGGAGAGTTCCCATGATGTATTACCTGATGGGGAGAAGGTGGGATATGGCAACATATTTGTGTGCAGGCCTGTACACAAAGTCCCCGTGCTAGCAAACAAGGGCTTTGACGCATTGGAAGAGGTATGGGGGTTAGCAGCTGCATGGGGAAGGGTGGGGGAGAAGATGCTGACAGATGCTGCCCAAGGGGCTAGGGGAGGGCACTGGAGATGAGATGCTGGACCCTGGGAGGGGGGACTAAAAAATGGTGGAGGAGCTGGATCCAGTGTGAGAGGAGAAGGAAGGGAAATGCTGGACCCAAGGATAGATTCGCCTACAGGTCACCTCCCTGACTTTTGACTTTTAAATTGGTCAGAAATTCTGCAACCTATATGCGAGTATCTATGGTATTGCCTTTTATTAGGCAGGATCACTTAATAATCATCACCTAGAACTGCAGAGAAAGCAACTCAGATAATAAGGCAATGACAGCCCTCAACATTTGATTTGAAATAAGGAAAAAACACCATGTTTAGAGAGAGGACTACAAAACCATGCTATTTATACACATGGAAAAAATTTTTTCTTTTTTTAAATAAAGTGAACCTAAAAGCTATTCTATGCTGATACACTGTTGGTAACAACTCATGATAAGGAATTAAACAGCAGTTTTTTGTCTTTAAATTAAACATGAAAAATGTGTACAAATAAATGATAATAGGCATCCATAAGCCTCCCACTGAAATTTACTTTATTAGGGAAGCTTTTAAGATACAAAAGGGCAGATTTTAGATAGGTCATGAAGAGGAATTTAGACATCCAGGTTGGGATGTGGAAAATTCCCAAAGTATTCTACAATCCCTTCCCCAATACATCTGATAGCCAATCCCCCCATTATGAAAAACCTTTCCTCTCATACCACCCTCCACCCATTCTCCCTCCCCTGGCAGAAAGAGCACTCATTCTGCAATCCACCTAACCTGGTTCCTACAAGTGTACAATGTTCCCTAGTGTCTAATAGAAGCAACCTCACACCTGCTCCAAGGTAAAATGGCTGTTATCCCATGGTACTATCACTAAGGGTCAGACTGCCAAATAAAGGCAGAGACAGCAGGGAAAATCATAACCTAGTAGGAGCCAAAGTAGGAGAATTGAAGGGCAGGGATGTCCGCCTAAAGCCCTGTGAGTGGGGGGATGGGTGTCTTTCTGCCAGGAGAGACGTTGGGTGCAAGGTTTTACATGCATTGGGAGACCAGACGCATGGGAAGTTGGGGGGGGGGGGGGGGAGGGACAGGAGAGAACTGGGAATGGGCCTAGTGTCAGCCTTTACAATTGTCCCTTCATGAAGGACTTATTTGTGCCTTGAAACATGTGTAAATGCCAACATCCACATATTTTGGTCATCAACATGGATTATCCTTGGAAGATGGGGAATACACATCTATATCTTAAGTCTCCTTGAAAACTAAATGTGTGCATCACCATGTGTAAATAGCCCCCCTTTTCTAAAATGGCATTTACACACGAATGCTAATCTCCATGTGTAAATGCTTCTAAAATAACCACTAAAATGTGATAGAAGCTCCTTCTATAATAGGGGAAAACTCAACTATGTACAGACAAGTGCTCTTTATGTGTAAGAGACAAACTTCAGAGCAGGTAAAGATCTACATTACAAAACTTTGCAAACTAAAGCAAATACAAAAATGACAGCATTTTACAGAAAAAAAACAGCTTCAGCTTATTTTAGCAATCCTGGACTGTAAAATTAGAATTTGTTATTAAATACTGCTTTTGGGGGCTCAAGTCTTTAAGCAACGAAAATGTAGTACATGTGCAACATTGGAGATGCTTTCATCAGACCCCCCCCCCCCCCCCCCCAAAAAAAAAAAAAAAAAAAAAAATTAAAGCAGTTAATTGCCTTTAAAGCTTACAGGGATCTGATGATCAAACTAGCACTAAGTTTGTTAAGTTCACAAAATACAAAGTAATTCTGATTTAGTACAACAGGATCCTTCGTTCTATGCCTTTGCGGCATATAGGGCATTCACTCATTCGGTCTCCACAGAGCTGACAAGTTCCATGACCGCAAAGGAAGATCATATTCTTCAGGCGATCTAAACATACAGGGCACATTGTCTGTAGAAAAGAATAAGATAATTGTAAAGGGTCAAAAAAAGTTAAATGTAAAGCATGTCAACACCTCAATTTTGAAATACAGTAATAATTCAGATTTTCATACCACTTCTTGAGATAGAAACAGAGGAAAAAAAATAATGCCCTGAAGCATCACTATAGAACCACCTCTGTCTGCTGATTTTATAATCAAATATGAATCAATTTTTAGTTGTCTTACAAGCTTGAAATTCTTGGCTAGTCATATTCACAAAGTGCTTCCGGGAATATGTGCTTCTACCTGGACAATCTCACGGATCACTATGAGGGGCATAATTGAACGGGGCGCCCAAGTTTTCCTGAGGGCGTCCTCGCAGGACTGCCCCGTGAAGGGGCGGGGAAACCGCTATTATCAAAGCAAGATGGGCGTCCATCTTTCATTTTGATAATACGGTCGGGGACGCCCAAAACTCAACATTTAGGTCGACCTTAGAGATGGTCGTCCCCAGTTTTTGGCGATAATGGAAACCGAGGACGCCCATCTCAAAAACGACTAAATCCAACCCATTTGGTCATGGGAGGAGCCAGCATTCATAGTGCACTGGTCCCCCTCACATGCCAGGACACCAACCGGGCACCCTAGAGTGCACTGCAGTGGACTTCACAAATTGCTTACAGGTGCATAGCTCCCTTATCTTGGGTGCTGAGCCCCCCAACCCCCTCCCCCCAAAACCTACTTCCCACAACTGCACACCACTACCATAGGGCTAAGGGGTGAAGGGGGGCATCTACATGCGGGTACAGTGGGTTTCGGGTGGGTTTTGAAGTGCTCCCATTTACCACCACAAGTGTAACAGGTGGGGGGGATGGGCCTGGGTCCGCCTGCCTGTGCACTGCGGTAAAAAATACCCCTAAAACTGCTCCAGGGACCTGCATACTGCTGTCATGGAGTTGGGTATGATGACATTTGAGGCTGGCATAGAGGCTGGCAAAAAAAATCTTAAAATGTTTTTTTTTTTAGGGTGGGAGGGGGTTGGTGACCACTGGGGGAGTAAGGGGAGGTCATCCCCGATTCCCTCCAGTGGTCATCTGGTCAGTTCGGGCACCTTTTTGAGGCTTGGTTGTGAAAAAAAATGGACCAAGTCAACTTGACCAAATGCTCGTCAGGGACACCCTTCTTTTTTCCATTATCGGCCGAGGACACCCATCTCTTAAGCACGCCCCAGTTCCACCCTCGCTATGCATCCGACACGTCCCCGTGAACTTTGGTCGTCCCCGTGACGGACTGCAGTTCAGGGTAAACCGGCTTTCGATTATGTTGATTTGGGCGACCCTGAGAGGAGGACGCCCATCTCCTTATCTGTGTCGAAGATGGGCGCCCTTCTCTTTCGAAAATGCCCTTGATAGTTTCCAACACAGTGAGCCATGCTCAGTACTATATAAAAAATAACCCATTTTTTGAAAATAACTGATGCTTTACAGGATATTACTGCTTCGGACCTTTTGGTTACTATGGACTTGGAGGCACTATCCTATATAATAATTCTCACCACCAACGTTCTAATGTGTCTGCCTGTGTCCGTGGCTCCTTCGGAGTTGCTGAGCTAGGCTCCGTAGCCAGGCTGACGTCACTCACAGCAGGGGGAGGAGTAGGGAAACACGTGGAGCAAGTGGCAGGGAGCGGCGCATCAAACAACGACCCTCCTCTCCCCTGCCTCCCTGCAGCCACCCATGTCCAACGACCCTGCTCTCTCACCTGCCCCTCCTTCATCCACCCAGGTTGTGTAACCAATTCTTTGGGGCAGGCAAGAAAGATCCCCGGTCCTGCGTGCCCGCTGCTGGTGCTGACACTACCCCGCTGCCAGATCGCTGTTCAAAATGGCCACCGATACTTACAAGGGCGGCATCCAAGACTTCAGCAGAAGTCTTGCGAGTCCGCCATTGGAGCTCCATTTCTTATAATTTTTTTTTGTTTTTGTGGTTCCTACTCATTGGAGCTTTATTTTAGTAAGGGAAATATTTTGTTTAGGGTTAAAATTCTAGTGATGTCATCACAAGATAGCTTACTACATTAACTGAGAAAATTCATGACTCAATCACACCACATTTATCTTTACATCACCAACAATAACTCATGAGAAATGAATCCTGAAACGTTTCGTTACAGGACAAAGTCTTAGTCACCTTCCTTTATTTATATGCTCACTAGTAGAGAGATCTTTACCTGCTCCTTGATGTCCTGTAACTGCTGCTGTAGCTTCTGTACATCTGCATTGACATTGGTATTGTCTTTGTCCTTTTGTAAACCCGGAATGTTTCCACTTGCTAGAATGCAAGACAGTAAACATTTTACAAGACAAAAATGGTGCTCTGTTGTCTGTGCAGGGTCTAAATGGCTAAAATTAAGCAGACAGAAGCTGCAAATCAAAAGCAGTCACATAAACAAGAAATTCCCATTATTTATCAGGGAGATTTACTACCAGAAATCTGGAGATAAAAACAAACAAAAAAAGAACAAGCGGACATATCAAAACATTCAAGGTGTCATTAAAATACAGTTCCACATAGTGTGAATATGAAGTCCTAAACAAAGCAACCTACCTGTTAATTTCCTTTACTTGAGTCTTGCCAGTCCATTCCAGATGACTGGATTAAGCTGGCAAAGATCCAAACTATTTCCCTACAAAGCCAGTGCAGCTAGGAATCTAGAAAGTGGGTGTCTTATAGCCAGAAATGACTCTCAGAGAACTTTGATCTAGCCTGACAAGCAATGCCAGAAGGAGGAAGTACTTTGACATCATAGGTGCCTTTAAAAGGACTTCTCTTTCTTCCTGATTGAACGCGAAGAGGACAATGCTAATTGGTTAAGATTGTTTACCCATACCTTACCCTGGTACAATGAAACTACAAAGTAGTGAATTTAAAACAAATTGGAGAAAATATTTCTTCACTCAATGTGTAATTAAACTCAGGAATTCATTGCCAGAGAATGTAGTAAAAGCAATTAGCTTAGCATCCTGTTTCCAACAGTGGCCAATCCAGGTCACAAATACCTGGCAATATCCCAATACAGTAAAAGAGATTTCATGTTGCTTATAAGCAATGGATTTTCCAAGTCCATCCTAATAATGGCTTACGGACTTTTCGTTTAAGAAATTATCCAAACCTTTTTTAAACACTGCGAAGCAAACTGCTTTTACCACATTCTCTGGCAACAAATTCCAGAATGTAATTACACGTTAGTAGCTTCATTGCAGGTCCCCTAGTCCTAGTACTTTTGGAATGAATAAACAAGCAATTCATGTCTACCTGTTCCACCCCACTCGGTATTTTATAGACCTCTATCATATCTCCCCTCCGCAGTCTCTTCTCCAAGCTGAACAGCCCTAACCGCTTCAGCCTTTCCTCATATGGAATCCCCTGGCATGGGATATAACACACTAATTTGGACTGCTATGGGTAATGGCAATACGAAATATCAAATAAAAACCATAACTAGGATATCATTATACCAAGCTATAATCTATTCTGGAAGAACAGGGTAGGAAGAAAAGGAGGATGAGTGATGTTATCAGTTAAAGATAATATTAAAGCAACAGAATTGCAGGATTTATGGGGTAAGGAAGCAAAGGGTTAATCTGGAAAGAGGGAATGGAAATTCTAGGTTTGTTAGTGTTATATACAGGCCTCTTCCACAGACAGAAATGGACAGAGATTTGATTAAAGACTTACACAATAAAGCTATGAAAAGCAAAGTTATACTTCTGAGCAATGTTGGTGGGGTTGTGCTATATATGACTCATTTGTACATATATGGTGGGGGTGTCCCAAAGTGCAGGTTTATTGGACAACTAGTACAACAGGCCCGTTTCTGACAGAAATGAAATGGGCGCTAGCAAGGTTTTCCTCGGAGTATGTATGTTTGAGAGAGAGTGTTTGTGTGAAAGTGTGTGTGAGAGATGGAGTGTGTGGGTGAGTGAGAGAATGAGTGAGAGAGAGACAGAGTGTGTGTGTGTGTATTTGTGTCAGAGAGAGAGAGAGAGAGAGAGAGAGTGTGAGACAGAGTGTATGTGTGTGTGAGAGAGAGAGTGTATGTGAGAGACAGAGTGTGTGTGTGTATGTGTGGGGCTCCGAGTTCCATGACCCCCTCCTTCCCTCCCTCCCCCTTCCGTCCAAGGTGCAGGCCCTCCCTCCCTCCCTCTCCTCCGAGTTTTTGGCCCCCCCTCACTCTCCTCCCCAGCGTGTTCCATGCCCCCATTTCCTCGGAGTGTGTATGTTTGAGAGAGAGTGTGGGTGAGAGATGGAGTGTGTATGTGAGAGAGAGAGAGACAGAGTGTGTGTGTCAGAGAGAGAGAGAGTGTGTGAGAGACAGTGTGTGTGAGAGTATATGTGAGAGACAGAGAGTGAGTGTGTGTGTATGAGAAAGTGAAGCCTTCAAGCCTTGAAGCATTTGTGCGCTCTGTAAGGCTCCATCTCCTCAACTGACGACACGTAGTTCCGGAACGTTGCAGGAATGCTTCCTTTCTCGGCTTCAGAATGTTGGAGGTGCGTTTTATTATATAGGAGATGGTTGCCCAGCTCACAGAGAATGTGCTTAACATCTCTCTTCCATTGACAATTCATACTTTATAATGGCCAGCCAAGTGGTTTGGAGGATGATTCCCAATGTTTGGTGGCTTCCGTAGTTATGGCAGCATGGATCAGCACTGTATAGGCATGGAAGCAGAAGGATCTTCCTTCACTGGATCATCTTCTGATTAAGCTGGACTTCCTGTATCTGATGTCTAAGTTAATGTCCATCAAAAAAGATGCTGTGGGCCTCTTTCAGACAGTGTGGCGACCTTACCGTCTGTCAAGAGGGCTCACTTGAGTAGGATTTGAGTGGGACTGGTTGGGTCTGCTGTTTCTGTTGATTGACCCTTTTCAGGTTTTTGGTTAATTTGCACTGGCACCTATAGGTCCCTGATTGGGATGTTTGGCAGTTCCACGAAAAATAAAGATATGTGTGTATGTGTGTGTGTGTGTGGGGGGGGGGGGGGGGGAGTGGGATGAGAGTTGTTATTGTTTAATGTGGGGGAGTTGCATGTCAGTTCACTGTTGGCATTCTGCCCGTGTATTGTGTTCCCTTCACATAAGTAAAAAACAAAAAAAAAAGGCAAATTTATACTAAAAGCTGATTTTAATTGTTACATGTTAATTGTGACATACCTATGGTAAGACCATCTAAAAGTAGAGACACCGTTGATTCTCTACAGGGAGAACTGTTCTAACAGTTGGTAATGGAACTCACGAGGAATGAGACCACACTGGACCTGGTGCTTACAAATGGTGAGAGCATTTCTGATGTTAAATTGGGCGAGAATCTGATATCCAGTGATCACTGGATAGTGTGATTCAATATTAAGAAACATTCAAAGAAGGTCCATACAAAAGTGAAGGTTCCAGACTCCAAAAAAAGCTAATTATTTCAAAATCGAGGAATACCTCAAAGGAGATGATAGCTGGATGGGAACATCTGAGTAGAAAAGCAGTGGGTAAAGTTGAAAGTAGCTAGTTTAGGGGTAACAGACATTTTGTTAGAAAAGTAAATAAAAGTAAAAAAAGAAGACTGCTTTGGTTCTCAAAAGCAGTAACTGAAAAGTTAAGGAAAAAGATGTCAGCTTTTATAAAACCACAAGACATTGCAGAAACAGAAAGACAGGCAACAAATTCCAGGAAAGCTAAGAGTTAATGACAAAGTAGCCAGGAAAGCAAAGAAAAATGGCCAATATAGTAACATAGAAAGACAAGACTTTTTTTTTAAGTTATTACAAGAGGAAGTGTAAAAGTGCATTGTAAGACTCAAGGGTGGAGGAGAGGTATATGTAGAACCTGATAAGGATAAGACAGAATTGCTTAATATGTCTATAATATGTCTCTTCTGTTTTCACAGATGAAGGACCGGGATTAGGACTGCAAAATACAAACATGAAAAGGAGTGTGATAGACCTTGCATGATCTTCAGAAGACTGTGTTTGTGAGGAGTTAGCTAAACTAAAGACGCACAAAGCAATGGGGCTGGACAGGACATATCCAAAGGTACTGAAGGAACTTAGCGGACCTCTGTCAGCAACTATACCTAATTTTTTAAGTGCTTCTCTAAGAAGTGGTTCCTGCGGACTGGAAAAAGGCAGATGGTCCCTCTCCACAGAAGAGAAAGTAAGGAGGTTGGGAACCATAAGCTGGTTAGTCTCACATCTATAGTATGTACTGTAAATGAATGGAAATGCTTCTAAACCAGAGAATAGTGAGTTTTCTGGAATCAAATGAATTAGAGGCCCCAAGCCAGCATGGTTTTACTAGACATATCTGATTAATTTCTGTGACTGGGTGATCAAACAGTTAGATCAAGGGGGAGCACTAGATGTGGTATATACAGATTTTAGCAAATTTGACACATTTCCAACATAGATGACTTAAAAACAAACCCTAAAGTGACTGGGTTAGGAACTGGTTGAGTGGAAAGCAACAAAGGGTAGCAGCAAATGGAGTTCATTTTAAGGAAACATTGCCAGAGGTATGCAGCAAAAATCAGTTCTTGCTCTGGTTCTTTAACATTTTTGTAAGTAATATTGTGGAAGGTCTGTCTAAGATTTGTCTCTTTGCACATGATACCAAGATACGCAATAGGGTAGATACCCATGATGGTGTGGATAACATAAGGAAGGGTACAGTGAAGCTTGAAGAATGGTCAAGAATTTGACAACTAAGATTAAATGCTAAAAAATACAGGGTCATACATTTGGGCTGCAAAACCCAAAGGGAAAAGTACAGTATAAGGCATGAAGTAAGTCTGAAAGAAGAGCGGGACCTGAGGGTGATTGTATCTGATGATCTTAAGGTGGCCAAATAGGTAGAAAAGGCAATGAGAAAAGCCAGAAGGATGCTTGGGTGCAGAGAGAGAGGAAAGGCCAGCAGGAAAAAGTAAGTGATAGTGCCTTTGTATAAGGTTCTACCGAGTCTTTATTTAGAGTACCTTCAAAGGATATAACCAGATGGAGTTGGTACAGGGAGCAGCTACTAAAATGGAAGTGGTCTATCACAAAGTGTACAGGGACAGTCTTAAAGATCTTATATTTAAATCATGTTTATTAAAATCATTGCAAGAACAAAGTTAAAATAAAGAGAGGAAAGCACAAATATTATCCCAAACGAAAGGACCCACCTCCATCCACTCTCCACCCCCAACCATCCCCATACCCCCAAACACACATAGATTCCCACACTTATAAGCCTCCCAACCCACGCTCTTTAGAAATTTAATAAATGACTACTTGTACGGATTGGTAATGTCAGCCAAAGTGGATCCCAAGTAGCCTGGAAAAGTGCACCCCTACTGGGTATCCAAAGAACAGACACCTTGACATTCTAAATGCATTTCTACAAGTAATACTGAATGCCAAGTGTGCACCATAAGGCAATGCTGCAACCTCCATTCTAAAAGAATACTCTGCAGCCCAAAGAGTATGACTTGCCAAAAAAAAAAAAAAAAAAAAGGCGAAAGCCAGACGGCATCTAAGCTATGCAAGGAGCTGCGCTAAATAATAATTTGGGGTCAAATGGCACTGTGCAATGCCAATAAGCCTCAAGAGCCCGAAAAACATCTTTCCAAAAGGAAGCAATAACGGGGCAGCACTAAAACATATGTCTTAATGTTGCTGAGTTACGTCCACACTTCAAACAATTAGTGTGAAGGGCCATAGTGGCCCTAAAAGATCTATAGGGGAAAATATATAAATGCAATACAAATTTATACCAAATCCCTCAGTGGTTGTATAGAGTTCAGCTTTCTCAGTGACTGCAATACACAAGTTTGTAAGATCTGGTGTTATGGGATCTTGGAATTCCTGAGACCATTTGACAGCGACATGTGCACAGTCCAAATCTGGGGTAGTATCCTTAAAGTGCTGGAACATAAGTGGCACTCGGTTCTGTGCTCCCAACATATATGCCTCCAAGAGCATCTCCTGTACGTCCTCCATCAAGCCTAGTTCAGTACAGAATCATAATGTTGTAACTGGAAATAAGCATAAAATTGAGAAGCCTGGAGCTGAAATTCCCGGCACAAAAAGCTGCAAAGGACTTCAGATTTCCCTCTTCCGTTAGAACTTGCAATAAACAAACTATACCTTTTTTTAGCCCAAAGAGTAAAAACAGTTTCCTTGTCCCGGTGGAAAGGCTGGGTTATCACTGAGTGAAAGGAAAGGTGATACTGTCGCCAAAAAATGGTATTGGCAACAGAGCCAATGCTGCACCTCTCTAGATTACCACAGAATAGGAAATTTTAAAAGACGATCCCTGTGGCAATTTAGTCCCAGTGTGGAGGATGTGGCTGAAATGTACCCAGAGAGTAGTTTAGTTTCAATGGATGTAACCGAAAAGTGTTCCAGTCCCCTGAACCAATCATTAATGTGGGGCATGCCACGTAACGTATATTGAGAAGATCCATTCCCCCATGGGATTTTGGTGTTTGCATAATGAGAGACAACCTGGGTTTTTTATCTTGCCGTAAACATTGCTGTATGAAATGCTACAATTTCCTCTCCTCCCTCTTTCAGAGAAAAAGGGGAAGCATCTGGAAGGGATACAGCAACTTAGGTGTCATAATCATATTAAATAGGTGCACTCATCCCCATCCCCATAACGATAATGGGTAAGCACTCCACAGGTGCAGCTTCCTCTCAATCTCCATCAAGAAAGCAGGAACGTTAAAAGAGTAAAGCTTCTTCGGATCCAGGGGCAGGAAATCTCCTAGATACTGTAAAGCGACATCTTCCCATGTCAAAGGAAAGGGTCCACCCGTGTATCCCAGACTGACGGACTCAATAGTAAGGCCATAGATTTGCCATAATTAATGGAAAAACCCGAAAAGTGTCCGAAAACTTTTATTATGTTCAGCAGCGCATGACAGGACTCTGAAGGTCGGGTAAGGGCCATCATGATGTTGTCAGCATAGGTCAACGCTTTTATCTGATGCCCAAGGAGGTCTACCCCACCAACAGTGGTGAAGACCCTCCTGGACACGAGAGTGGACTATCTTGTCTCACTCGCGTTCAAGGTTTGTGCTTCTCAGTGGGTCACAGCTCGGCAGATGTTGAAATTGTTGGGCCACATGGCTTCCACAGTGTATTCTACATTGAGCTAATCTAATGAGAAGGGTGTAACATACACTGTGGAAACCATGTGGCCCAACAATCTCAACATCTGCCGAACCGTGACCTGCTGAGAGGCCCAAACCATGGATGCACGTGAAACAAGACAGTCCACTCTTATCTCCAGGAGGTAGGCTCAAACCCTCTGTGTCGAGCAGGGCTCATATGAAATCCAATCATTGAACAGGGCGGAGAAGGGATGGGGTAGTTTAAAATGAACCCTAGTAGCTCAAACACCCGAATAGTCATCCGCATGGACTCCTGAGCACCCACCTCCAAGGTGCTCTGCAGCAGTCAATTGTCGAGATACGGGAACACATGGATTCCCAGTCTGCGTAGTGATACTGCAAATACCACTAGACTCTTGCTGAAGACCCTGGGAGCTGACACGAAGCCAAAAGACAACACGTGGTACTGAAAGTGATGTGTTCCCAGCCGAAATCAAAGATACTTCCGGTGGGATGGAAGTATAAGGATGTGAGTACATGCACCCTTTAAGTCAAGAGAGCATAGCCAATCATTTTTCTGAATCATCATCCTGAACTTTTCTTGGACTAGAAATTTGTTCAGGGCCCTTAGAAAGTATCTGGAATAGAATCCCTGCCCTTCTTCCCCTGTTAGAACGGATTTGACTGCATGAGCCTTCAGAAGGGCGGAGAGTTCCTCTACAAGTACCTGCCTGTGCTGAGAGCTGAATGAACGGGCTCTTGGTGGGCAATTTAGAGGTTTGAAATGCCAATTGAGGGTGTATCCATCCAAGATGGTCTATTTGAAGAACCCACCAGTCAGAGGTTATAAGAGGCAACCTTTTGTGAAAAAATGTTAACTTCCCCTGACCGACAAGTATTCCGGGATGGACACTTTTACCGTGGTTATGCTCTGCTGGAACCTGTCAAAAAGTTCGTCCAGTGCTTTGCCTGGGGAGCAGCGGGGGCCTTAGGTGAATGCTGTTGACATGAACAAGCACGCTGGGGTTGAGCCTCAGTAGGCTTGCGAGCCAAAGAGTTGTACCTACACCTAGGATAGTAAGAGGAACTGTTTCTTGGCTTGCCAAAAGTCCTCCTAGCTGAGGAGGATGATGCAGAAGGCGCCCGGCGGGGGAGAGAAGAGGTTGCATCAGTGTGTTTTTTGATTTGGTCAGCGAACTCTTCAACCTTCTCTCCAAAAAGCTTATTCCCTCGGCAAGGGGAATCCACCAAACTCTGCTGAACAGAATGTTCCAAGTCAGAAATACGAAGCCATAAGAGTCTGTGTATTGCTATACTTTGAGCAGAGATCCTGGATGCCACATCAGAAGTGTCGCCAGGAACTTTTGACACACCTTCTGCCGCTTGACCAACTGGCGAAAAGGCTCAGTCTGCTCAAGTCTGACAGCTGGCGCACTGAATACTTCTTCCTCCCAAAAGAATCCAGGGTTCTAGCTTCTCTACCTGGGGGCGCCGAGGCATAGTCTCTGGAACTCCTGGCTCTTTCGTCAGTGGATTCTACCACCATGGAATTGTGAGGCAACTGAGTCCTATCAAAACCAGGCACACTGTGGAGCCGGTACTGGGTGTCAATCTTCTTGGGCATGACAGGGACCCGACAGAGGGGACTCCCAGTTTCTGGCGAGGCCTTCCTTGAGTACCTGGTGGAGAGGGGCAGTCACACTCTCCTTAGGAGGAGATGTATAGTCCAGGACCTCGAGCATCTTGGCCCTGAGCTCTTCCTCCACTTTCAAAGAAAATGGAATGGCATCACCCATTTCCTTTACAGAAGACGGAAATGAAAGGCTCTCCCAGAGGAGACTTTCTCCTTTCAGGTGGAGGGGAGGGTTCAGAGGGAATCCCATAGGGTTCATCCAAAGAAAAGTACCTGGGATCCTCCTTTGAATCTCATAAGCGTTCCTCTTTGGTGTCAGACAATATCTCCCAATGGGATTATCGAGACTGAATCTGTCTCAGTGCCAAGGACCCATGTCTTCGAGAGCAGCATCAAGAAGTCGACTGTCATCTCTGGTGAAGCTCCCTCCACCGACATCGAGAGAGTTTTGGCTTGGGTGGCAGTCAACACTGGTGCCACAAGTGGCTTCAGCATCAGAGGCCACATAGCAGGCTGAGGGTCAGGCAGGTCCACAATGGGAGGCAGGGTAGGCGCAAGCACCCTCGATGCCGATGCACACTGTTGCATGAGGCCATCCAGCAGCTCAAGGAGCAAGGCCCGGATGCACTCATTGAGGGATGACACCGGGAAAAGCTGGGGTGCCGGCTGAGGCGCAGGTTGCAGAACTGCTGGGGTTGACATGGGAGCTGGTTCTCAGCTGCTAGGAGACAGGCGCACTGGTATCTCCTGTATGGAGGGGAAGCGGTCCTCCCGGCGACGATGCTTCTCGGGTGTCGAATCCTTTGACGCCCCGGAGCTCCCGGCACCATGTGTCGAGGGTGACTGATTACAATGCTTCTTGGCCTTCGCATGAAGTGTGTCTCCATGGCTCCTTGGTGCCGAGGACAACATCGAATCCTCACATCACCTCAGGGTCGGGGCCAATGATGGATGGTCCCAGGGGCCCTGCACAGCAGGAGGCCTCGAGGAAGGTGGAGACCCACTTGATGCTTCACTGCTCCGAGTGTCTACAGGTCTAGTAGCAGCCATGCTTACCGATGCTAGTGTGATGCTAGTCATCGACGCCTTCAACCTTGATGCCAATGGCGATGTTGAGGAACTGGACTTGGCTGCAAAAATCCTCTCTTGTTGAGCCTCTCAGGAAAGCTGGGTCCTCTTCTTCATATGAAGACAGAGAACACAGCAGGGCTATGGTCGGGCCCAAAACACTACAGACACCAAAAATGGGCTACGGTCGGGCCCAAGACACTACAGACACCAAGAATGAGTGCCCTTCCCTGAGACTGTCCAATTGCACCGGGTACAGTGCTTCAAGCCACTGGGAATCTTTGTGGATATGGCAGGAAAAACTTCATCGGCTAAATTAAACGACATGATGGTGCCTGAAAAAGGGGCAAGGCAGAGAAAAAAAAAAAGAAAAGGGACAGAACCAGCTAAAGTCAGGGCCTAAAAGGTAAAATTATGTATCATACCTGATAATTTTCTTTCCATTAATCATAGCTGATCAATCCATAGACTGGTGGGTTGTGTCCATCTACCAGCAGGTGGAGATAGAGAGCAATCATTTTGCCTCCCTATATGTGGTCATGTGCTGCCGGAAACTCCTCAGTATGTCGATATCAAAGCTCCATCCGCAGGACTCAGCACTTAGAGAATTACACCCACAAAGGGACACTCTGCCCAGCTCACCACCGCCGAAACGGGGGAGGGGAATTAGCCCAGCTCATCCCCACACAAGTGGGGGAGGGGAATCCGTCCAGCTCATCCCCACGGAGCGGGGGAGGGACACCACCCCGCCGATGCGGGGGGATCTGGCTTATCCTGCAACCGCGGGAGGAGCTGACTGACCCTAACACCGCCGAAGCGGGAGGGGTACAAAGCTGCCCTACAGCCGCATGAAGCGGGAGGGAGTGCCGGCAGAATTTAAGTCTCAATCCAGCCCCGTAAAACGGAGGGGAGAGGAATGCAGCAGCTCACTGTAACACAAACTCGTCTCAACTCTTGAAGAATCCAAGTGAAAAAACTTGAACACGAAGTCCTCGTGAAGTAACTGAAGACTAAACTTGAACCTAAAATTCAACCAGAATATAAACAGTACAGATATCTGGGAGGGGCTATGGATTGATCAGCTATGATTAATGGAAAGAAAATTATCAGGTATGATACATAATTTTACCTTCCATATCATCAAGCTGATCAATCCATAGACTGGTGGGATGTACCGAAGCAGTACTCACCCAGGGCGGGACATAAAAATCCCTGACCGCAACACTGAAGCTCCAAACCGGGCCTCCGCCCGAGCAGCCACAGTCAAGCGGTAATGCTTGGAGAATGTATGGGCCGAAGCCCAAGTTGCCGCCTTGCATATCTCTTCCAAGGAGAAGGAACCGGCCTCTGCCATCGAGGCCGCCTGAGCTAATGTGGAGTGAGCCTTCAGCTGGATAGGCGGCACCTTCCCCACGGCCACATAAGCCGCTGCAATGGCTTCCTTGACCCATCTTGCCACTGTAGGCTTAGCAGCCTGCAGACCCCTACGAGGACCTGCAAATAGGACAAACAGATGATCCGATTTCCAGAAATCATTGGTCACTTCCAAATATCTGATGATGACTCGTCTCACATCCAGACCTCTGATAGCAGAGTATTCCTCTGGGTAGTCCTCCCTACGAAAGGAAGGGAGTCAGAGCTGCTGATTCACATGGAAGCGAGAAACAATCTTGGGCAGGAAGGAAGGCACTGTGCGAATAGTCACTGCTGCCTCAGTGAACTGCAGAAAAGGCTCTCGACATGAGAGTGCCTGGAGCTCGGAAACTCTTCTGGCTGAAGTGATAGCCACCAAAAAGACTGCTTTCAACGTCAGGTCTTTCAGAGATGCCCTTGACAAGGGTTCAAAAGGCGGCTTCTGCAATGTTCTTAGCACCAGATTGAGATTCCTTGCAGGCACCACAGAGTGCAGAGGAGGGCGCAGGTGATCAACTCCCTTAAGAAAGCGCACCACATCTGGCTGTGAAGCCAGGAAAACACTCTTCAGGCGGCCCCTGAAGCAAGTCAGAGCCGCTACCTGGACTTTAAGGGAACTGAGCGACAGGCCTTTCTCCAGACCTTCTTGCAGGAACGCCAACACTGAAGAAATTAGAGCAGTGAAGGGAGAAAGTGAGCCTGCTTCACACCACGCTGCAAAGGTACGCCAAACCCTGGCATAAGCAGTAGAAATAGAGCGCTTCCTCGCTCTCAGCATAGTGGCGATGACCTTGTCTGAGAAGCCCTTCTTTCTCAGACGCTGCCGCTCAATAGCCAGGCCGTAAGACCAAAGGGGGAGGGATCCTCCATCACCACGGGACCCTGATGTAACAGGCCCTGCTCCACAGGCAGTCGCAGAGGATCGTCGACTGAGAGCCTGATCAAGTCCGCATACCAGGGACGTCTGGGCCAGTCCGGACCCACCAGGATTATCCGGCCCGGATGCTTTGCCACCCGGTCTAGCACCCTGCCCAACATGGGCCAGGGCGGGAACACATAGAGAAGCTCTTGTGTCGGCCACTGTTGGAGAAGAGCATCTACTCCCAGAGATCGAGGGTCCCGTCCTCTGCTGAAAAAGCGCGGCACTTGGCAATTGGCCGATGACGCCATCAGATCTAGGCTCGGCTTGCCCCAGCGCTTCGTGATGTCCAAGAACGCCTGAGCAGATAGCTGCCACTCTCCGGGCTCCAAGGTATGGCGACTGAGAAAGTCCGCCTTGACATTCATGACTCCGGCAATGTGGGCCGCTGCCAGCTGTTCCAGGTTCGCTTCCGCCCACTGGCATAGATTCATGGCCTCCTTGGCTAGAGGGGCGCTCTTGGTACCTCCCTGGCGGTTGACATAGGCCACAGCAGTGGCATTGTCCGACAGGACCCGTACTGGCTTCAACGCCAGTACCGGGATGAACTCCAAAGGCGCCAACCGAATGGCTCCGAGTTCCAGGAGGTTGATAGACCACTTTGCCTCTGCAGGAGACCAGAGCCCCTGCGCTGTCCTTCCCAAGCAGTGGGCTCCCCAGCCCGTCAAAGAGGCGTCCGTCATGACGACAATCCACTCTGGGGTCACCAGAGGCATTCCTGCAGACAACTTGTCTGTCTGCAGCCACCAGCTCAGCGCCTTGCGCACTGCTGGGTCCAAGGGAAGGCGCACAGCATAATCCTCCGACATCGGAGTCCAGCGCTGCAACAGAGAGAGTTGTAGTGGTCTCATATGAGCCCTGGCCCAGGGCACTACTTCCATCGTGGCCGTCATAGAGCCCAACAGCTGCACATGGTCCCAAGCCCGAAGAGGAGAGGCTACTCGGAACTGGTCCACCTGAACCTGAAGTTTGACAATCCGATTGTCTGGCAGGAACACTCTGCCCACTTGGGTGTCGAATCGAACTCCCAAATACTCCAGGGACTGAGTCGGGCGCAGCTGGCTCTTCTCCCAGTTGATGATCCACCCCAGGGAGCTCAAAAGAGCAACCACCCGGTTCACAGCTTTGCCGCACTCTGCATAAGAGGGGGCTCGGATCAACCAGTCGTCCAGATAAGGATGGACTTGGACTCCTTCCTTTCGCAGGAAGGCCGCGATGACCACCATTACTTTGGAAAAGGTCCGCGGAGCAGTAGCCAACCCGAAAGGGAGGGCTCTGAACTGGAAGTGTCGTCCCAGGACTGCAAAACGCAGGAAGCGTTGATGAGGAGGCCAGATGGGAATATGCAGGTAGGCTTCCTTGATGTCCAAGGAAGCCAAGAACTCTCCTGCCTTCACTGCCGCTATAACAGAGCGGAGAGTCTCCATGCGAAAGTGCCGCAATTTCAAGGCCCGATTGACCCCTTTGAGGTCGAGGATAGGCCGGACAGAACCTCCTTTCTTTGGTACCACAAAGTAAAAGGAGTAACGTCCCTTGCCAATCTGATTTTCTGGCACCGGAACGACCGCACCCAGGCGGATCAGGTTGTCCAAGGTCTGCTGCACTGCCACAGCTTTGACCGGAGACTTGCAGGGAGAGAGTACAAACCCGTCTCTTAAGGGTCGGCAGAACTCTAGCTTGTAGCCGTCTCTGATGACTTCCAGCACCCAAGCGTCTGAAGTTATAGTGGTCCACTCGCCCAGAAACGAGGACAGCCGTCCTCCAATCTGCACTGGGGCGTGGACCAAGGCCCCGTCATTGGGTACGAGACCCTGGGGGAGGACCGGAGGGAGCACCTCCTGGACGGCGGTCTCTGCGAAAGGAATGCTGCTTGGGGGAGAAAGTCCTCTTGAAGGAAGAGGGGGCAGAGGAGCCCGACCTGCCCGGGCGGTACCGACGGGCTTCCTGAAACCGTCCTCTGGAGGTACCGGAACGAGTACTAGCCCGAGCCCTGACCTCTGGTAACTTCTTGCCCTTATACGTGCCGAGATCGGTCACGATTTTGTCCAGCTCGACCCCAAAGAGCAGCTTGCCTTTAAAAGGCAATCTAGCCAGGCGGGATTTAGAGGCGTGGTCAGCAGACCAATGTTTCAGCCAAAGCCACCGCCGCGCAGAGACTGTCTGAGCCATGCCTTTAGCTGAGGCTCTCAAGACATCATACAGCAAGTCTGCCAAATAGGCTAAGCCCGATTCCAGTGCCGGCCAATCAGCCCTCAAGGAAAGATCCGAGGGGGAAGCCCGCTGCACCATAGTCAGGCACGCCCTGGCCACATAGGAACCGCAAACCGAGGCCTGCAAACTTAAAGCAGTCGCCTCAAAGGACGACCTTAAGGCCGCCTCCAATCTTCTGTCTTGGGCGTCCTTTAGGGCCGTGCCACCTTCCACCGGCAACGCCATTTTCTTAGTCACCGCAGTGATTAAAGAATCCACGGTAGGCCACAGATAGGTCTCACGTTCACTTTCAGGCAAAGGATAGAGGCGGGACATAGCCCTAGCCACTTTGAGGCTCGCTTCCGGGACATCCCATTGAGCCGAAATTAAGGTGTGCATGGCATCATGCACGTGGAAGGTTCTAGGCGGGCGTTTCGTCCCCAGCATAATGGCAGAGCCAACAGGGGCTGAGGGAGAGACGTCCTCCGGAGAGGAAATCTTCAAAATGCCCATGGCCTGCACTAACAGGTTGGGCAAATCCTCTGAGCTAAAAAACCGCGCTGCAGAGGGGTCATCCGCTCCAACCGAGCGGGGATCCGTCTCCTCCAAGGAATCCGCAAAGGACCGTTGGGAGAACTCAGATACGCTGCCCTCATCTACATCGGAGGAGACAAGGTCCTCCAAGGCCTGGGAATCAACCCGAGGGCGTTTACCTCCGGGGACCTCAACCTCTTTACCAAACGAGGGAGCAGGGGCAGCGTTTTGCATAAGGAAGGCCTGATGCAGCAGCAAAACAAACTCGGGGGAGAAACCCCCCAGACTGTGCACTTCCGCAGCCTGGGCTACAGCCCTAGATGCACCCTCAACCGGCGCTCGCAAGAGCGGGGGAGAGACATGCTGCGCATCCAAAATGGCGTCCGGCGCGACACTCCGCGAAGGAGCCGCGCGGGAAAAACGGCGCTTAACTTTAGCCGCTTTGGTGCCGTCGCCCAAATTAAGGGCGTCCATGGCATTAATGTCTCCCTCAAGGGCGGCTCACGAAGAAGCCGTCCGAGCCGCGTGGCCGGCCAAGATGGCGGAGGCGAGCAGCGGGGGATGGGCGTTTATGGCGGGAAAAACCGCCACGCCGGAGGAAGGACCAGGACACTCATCGGTCACGAAACTGTCACCCAACAAGGGCGCATCCCCTCTAGAAGTGCCTAAGCGATCCGGGGAGCGACTCTTTGCGCCCTCGCCCTCCGACGCCATATGCCACGTGGAGATCAATCGGGGAACCCCCTGCCCGCTATAAAAAGGTAAAAATTACCTGCTTTCCGCTCCGAGCTGTAACGACCTGGTGTCCCAGTGAGTAGCTGCAATAAACGTTTAAATAAACGTCGAAATAAACGCCTTTAAGGACGTTCAAAAATCTTTTTTTTTTTAACGGAGCCAGTGGGAGGGGGGAGAAAAGGAGGGACCTGGCGCCACCAGGTTTGCACTTGCTCAAGAAGAGCCCTCAACCCCAGGCACTCAACAAAACCTAAAAATTAGGCTTGGAGGCCTAGCCAGAGCTGCTGCTGTGTGTGACCACCACCTGCTGAGATAGAGAACATACTGAGGAGTTTCCGGCAGCACATGACCACATATAGGGAGGCAAAAGGATTGCTCTCTATCTCCACCTGCTGGTAGATGGACACAACCCACCAGTCTATGGATTGATCAGCTTGATGATATGGAAGCGCCCATGATGGAAAAACAATAAAACTTAAAACCAGGCAAAACAATTCTAAGTAAAATAAAGGAAAGGTAAAAAAGGTTCCTTCAAGAGGAGCTCAATTATAAAGATGAAAAAATAGCCAGAAGGCACAAAAAATAGTTCTTAAAGACCGAGCGAAAGAGGAGAGGGCAAGAAAAACACCTTCTCCTCATGCGGAAAAAGAAGAACCAAGGAGACTATGTTCACGCGATGGGTAGGAAGGCACTCGCGAATGCATGGTGGATTGCAGCTAGTGCTCCATAAAGCTCTCTTTTAGCTATGGCAAATGCCAGACCAGGTGATGCAGATCGGCGTCACCCACATGTGAGAATATAGAAGTCTGCTTGTCGTCAGAAAAACATAATAGCAGTTGCAACAGCACAGAATTTCTATAGAGCATAAAGGCATACTTTTTCTTTAAAAATTTACAAAATATATCAGGAAGAACAAATACCGCAGCCAGACTCATATTTGGCAAAGCAAAATATGAAAGCACAAAACCCCTAAGAGAAAGACTTCACTGGCTCCCACTCAAAGAGCGTATCGCGTTCAAGATCTGCACGATTGTTCACAAAATCATCCACGGAGATGCCCCAAGCTACATGCTATACCTCGTGGACCTGCCTCCCAGAAATGCTAAAAAATCAGCCCGCAAATTCCTTGATCTGCACTTCCCCAACTGCAAAGGACTAAAGTACAAGCTAACTCATGTGACTAGCTTCTCCTACATGAGCACGCAGCTATGGAATGCACTACCAACCGACTTGAAAACGATTAACGAAATAACTAACTTTCGCAAATCACTGAAAACCTCTCTTTTCGACAAGGCCTACAATGAGAATCCATAGCTTATTATAACACCTTACCATTTCACCCTATTCTGATAGGAATCTTTCTATAACTTTGTTCAGCTCTTTTCTCCTCATCCATGATCTTGTTGTAACACCAATTGTACCTGTCACCTGGAATGGCGTTGCCATAACAGGTTTTTGTAAGCCACATTGAGCCTGCAAATAGGTGGGAAAATGTGGGATACAAATGCAATAAATAATAATAATAATACACCAAACCAAGTTAAACCAACCCAAGTTTGTTATAGTGAATACTTTTTCTTTAGCCTGAGCTACAGTTATACTTAAAATTAGTCAACAGACGCATCTGTGAAACAGTGCATAGAAATTGCAAATTAAGTGGCTTGAAATATGTGTCCATACAATATTTTTCAACACATTCTTCTACTACATATTGCTCAGACTTTTATTGGAAAAGCAAGATAGAAAACAGGGACTGACACAAAGGATAGTATTTTATTAACATGTACTTACTTATATCATCAACAACATCCTCTGTACCTTTTCCACCACAACACAGAATGAAAGGCACCCTCCGCTCCACCACAGATCGACACTGAACACATTTTTTCATTAAGCTGGCACAATCTGGAAAAATAAAGAGTTTTAGAGAAACTGCTTTGATGGTAACTTATGCTTTTCCCCCTTTGTTCACTTTATTCTCCCATAAGAAATAAAAGATTCAACTGCTGGTAGTGGCAAAAACTATGCATTTTGAGTGGTCTGGCAGGATAAAGAAAGCAGAGTTAATTTTTTAGGGATTTAGTTTGAACAAATGAAAGACCAAAACACTCTTAATCTACTGTATAAAGTGCAGCTACTTCTGTGTGAATACAGGGCAAAGAAAAATGTTGGTATGACAACCAACTAAAGTGGCGGTACAACAGAATCTTCTACCTTCCTGCTATGATAAAAATTACTTACATTACTAGAGTCTGGAGTACACTGATTCTGGACTGAGGATGCAGCCATCAAAAATATATAGCCTTTAAAACTCAAGTGTTTTAGTTGATAAGAGCAACATACAATGGAGAGGGTCAAAGTATACAGAACAAGCAGTCCAGAAAAAAAGCACAATGGGCTCTCAAGAATGGAACAAGTATGGTTTATTAAAGACCCAACATTTGTTTCGACGTAACTAACGCCTGCCTTAGGGGTCAATTCAAGCAACACTGACTGCATAAGTTTTAGTTCAAAATGTGGTGGCACTAACACAGTAAAAGTCCATTTAATTTTTGGCGCATTTTCTAGGCATTTTGCTCCGCACTTGCCAATCATTTCTCTTTCTTCAGAGCGGACTTTTACTTTGTTAGTGCCACACATTTTGAGCTAAATCTTATGCACTCAGTGTTGCTTGAATTAACCCCTAAGGCAGGAGTTAGTTACACTGAAACACAGCCTGCTTGTGTCAGGTCTTTAATAAAGCACACTTGCTTCATTCTTGAGAGCCCATTGTGCTTTTTTTCTGGACTGCTTTACCTGATAAGAGACCAGAAAATCAGATGGTTTTAAATGAAGACTACACTGATGCCTCCATGAAACTCGCTTTATTTGTAGACAAACCTGCATAAATCTGAGTGAAGACAGGGCTGAAATCCAATTCCCTTTTCACAAAATTGGCAATAAACACCAAGTATATGGTAGCTAAACAGACTGTGTTAACACCTACCACCCATTCAGGGTCCAGCCTTTGGACAATTGGGAAAAAGTAAGTCATTATGAACATTTTCTTCTTTAGACAGAGGGTCAGAACCCTCACATCTAGGAAGAGGGTGAATCCCGCTACCTTTTTTTGTTTTTTTTTTAAATGAAACAAGATCTCACCCCCTTTCTTTCAATGAGAGAGGTCTGCCTGTATAGGTCTTTTAAAGATTTACAGACTCAGTATGTTCTCGCAAAGTTGTAGGCTTCAATATCTTTTGGATAGGGAAATCCAGTGGGGTTTACACAAAATGGAATATCCTCCCCCCCCCTCTCCCCCAAAACTCCTATAAGATTACATGGGACCAACAAAAGATAAAGCCTCTCCCTTAAATCTATCCATGAATATCTGACCTCTCTTCTGAACCTTGTCAAAACACTAACTCCTGCTTTGATATTGGTAGTAAATGGCTTAGGGTCCATTTGCCCATGTTTGGGAGGCTTATCACTGATACCTGAGCTAAGATGACTCAAATATCTTTGATATGACAAACATCTGGCATTAGAATTCTTATAAGACTTCTTAGATGTGGAGGGGGTTATATAAGAAATGGTGGAGTAGAGAGTCTGCAAGGTAGTTTGATGATCCTTGATGACACGCGAAGTCTCATCTACTCTGTTGCCAAAAAAACTTTTTTCCCTTTACACTGCACATTAGTAAATCTATCCTGCACATCTTTCCCAATTCAGATGCCCATAGCCAACAAGACTAACATGAATCAATAGACAAGACAAGGCTCTTAAGGCCAACTTAGAAGCATCATAACCAGAGCAAACTACATGTATTTCAAACCTCTCTCCTTTGAGGGATAGCTAAGTTTGCACTGGAGCACAGAACATACACATAGTTGATCACATAGAGCTGGTGATATGATAACCACTTTCTTAGTAATCCAAGCCAGGTTCTTGGCCAGGTAGGAAAGACTCAAGAACCTTAAAATTCAACATTTTAAGAGTGCATTCAATCACCACAATGATGTCGATATTGCTAATATTCAAAACCCAGAGCAAATCAAAACTGTACAAGTAGCAAGAAGTGATATTCACCCTGTAACATTCACAAACAGATAAATTTTATATACCTTTGTGTTGCTCCTCATTTCTTGCTGCCTTCCATGCCACATTTACTAACATTTAACTGGGCCATGGAGTAGATGTGATTTTAGATGTAAGTCAAAGACAGCGCTAAACAATATTTTCTGCAGATGTAATCTAGTTTGTACCTGTCTTAACTACACTGTTCCTTCAAGATATGTTGGGTGACCATTGCCTCTTGCCATGCATATCTTTGAAGTAATTTCCAGTATTACTACTTAACATTTCTAAAGCGCTACTAGGGTTACGCAGCGCTGTACAGTTTAACATAGAAGGACAGTCCCTGCTCAAAGAGCTTAAGGTACTGTGGGGTACAAATGAGATAGATAAATAAATAAATAAATAAAAAGCTATTCTTTGAATGACTACTACTACTACTCAACATTTCTAAAGCGCTACTAGGGTTACGCAGCGCTGTACAATTTAACATAAAAGGACAGGCCCTGCTCAAAGAGCTTACAATCTAAAGGACAAGTGAGTAGACAATATGATAGGGGCAGTCAAATTGGGGCAGTCCGGATATCCTGAAGGTAAGAGTTAGGTGCCGAAGGCAGCATTGAAGAGGTGGGCTTTAAGCAGAGACTTGAAGATGGGCAGGGAGGGGGCTTGACGTAAGGGCTCAGGAAGGTTGTTCCAGGCATAGGGTGAGGCGAGGCAGAATGGGCGGAGCCTGGAGTTGGCAGTGGTGGAGAAGGGTACTGAGAGGAGGGATTTGTCCTGTGAACGGAGGTTTCGGGTGGGAACATAAGGGGAGATGAGGGTAGAGAGATAGTGAGGGGCAGCAGATTGAGTACATTTGTAGGTAAGAAGGAGAAGCTTGAACTGAATGGGGTATCGGATTGGAAGCCAGTGAAGTGACCTGAGAAGAGGGGTGATATGAGTATATCGGTTCTGGCGGAATATAAGACGTGCAGCAGAGTTCTGAACAGATTGAAGGGGGGACAGATGGCTAAGTGGGAGTCCGGTGAGGAGTACGTTGCAGTAGTCGAGAGGTAATGAGAGCGTGGACGAGAGTTCGGGTGGTGTGTTCAGAGAGGAAAGAGCGAATTTTGCTGATGTTGAAGAGGAAGAAGCGACAGGTCTTGGCTATCTGCTGGATGTGTGCCAAGAAGGAGAGGGAGTCGTCAAAGATGACTCCGAGGTTGCGGGCAGATGAGACGGGGAGGATGAGGGTGTTATCCACTGAGATAGAAAGTGGAGGAAGAGGAGAAGTGGGTTTTGGTGGAAAGACGATGAGCTCAGTCTTGGACATGTTCAGTTTCAGGTGGCGGTTGGACATCCATGTAGCAATGTCGGTTAAGCAAGCCGATACCTTTGCCTGGGTCTCTGCGGTGATGTCTGGTGTGGAGAGATACAGCTGGGTGTCGTCCGCATAGAGATGATACTGGAAGCCATGAGATGAGATGAGGGAGCCCAGGGAAGAGGTGTACATTGAGAAGAGAAGGGGTCCAAGGACAGATCCCTGGGGAACACCAACAGATAGCGGGATGGGGGTGGAGGAAGATCCATGGGAGTGAACTCTGAAGGTGCGGTGGGAGAGATAGGAGGAGAACCAGGAGAGGACAGAGCCCTGGCTGTTTTGACTGGGGTCAGAACCCCTCTCAAACTTACCTCTTTCCTGGGGGTCAGCTTCTTAGCTGGCTTCTGTTTCTTTTCTCTGTCCTTTCTGAGCTGGCTCTGTCTCTCTGTGCTGGCAGCTTCCAGCAGCATGGGGTTAATTGTTTTACTTTACTACAGCTGTGTGGGTGGACTAAGTTAGCTCTACCTCTCTTTGGGTGTACTGGCTTCAAGTGCTTCACGGTGTTGCATTGGTGTGGGTTGGGCCTCTCTGGGTCAGTGTGCTTTTGCCTAGGTCTAAGGAGTGTGACATCATCAGGGAGGGCCTTGATAAGGAAGTGGTGTTGTTTCCTTCAGAGCCTTTGCAACAGTGGTGTTTGCTTTAGGTAGGGTGGTGCAGTGTGCACTTCTGACTTTGTGTCTAGTTTCCCTGCTTGCTTTTGCTAAGGGCCAGGTTAGTGTTAGTGCAGTGTGCACTGGTGTCTGTGTGTTTAGCTTTCCTGCTTTTCCCTTTGGTTCCCCTGCTTTTCCCTCTTGGTTTTGGAAGCATTGCTGTGTGTAGGGATTTGGAAGCTCTGTTGCTGATAGAAGTACTTCAGGATTTGGTGTTGTTAGGAACACTGCAGAGTTTGCTGTTAGAAGTACTTCTGGTGTTTGTGCTATTGTCCTTTAGATTGTAAGCTCTTTGAGCAGGGCCTGTCCTTTTATGTTAAATTGTACAGCGCTGCGTAACCCTAGTAGCTCTTTAGAAATGTTGAGTAGTAGTAGTAGTAGTAGTATTGGGAGCATTGCAGTCTTTGCTGTTGGTGTTTGGTGATTTAGAATCACTTTTGGCTTATGTGTTAGTTCCCTGCTCTGTTAGTTTAGGGCTTAGGAAGTCCCTTTCTTGAGCAGGGCTTAGGAGCTCCTGTTTAGTATAGGGCTTAGGAAGTCCTTTTGTCAGTTTACTGTTAGGAACACTCCTGCTGGTTTAGGGCTTGGGAGCACGTAGATCAGTTTAGGTTTAGGAGCACTTCTGTTTCCAGTCCTGGTCCCTGTGTCATCTGGTATCCAGTAAGTCCTGCCGGCTACTCGAACCCAGGAGCTCAACTCCTGGGGGGCTTAGTAGCTAAGTGCAGGTGAAGCTGTGTGGACCAGTCCGGTGTGCTCCAGTCCGGTGTTCGTCCTGTGTCCTCCAGTCCAGGGGATTCCAGTCCAGTGTTCCAGTCCGTGTGTTCCGGCTCGCTGGGCGGTGCCTGCTGTCCCTGCTGGTGTCGGTGTGCTTGCCCAGCGTTGGTTGGTGGGTTTTGCCTGCTGCTGTCGCTCCTCGTCAGCAGCCCAAGGGCTCACGTTTGCTCCAGAGCCCAGCCACGCGGGCTCTGAACCTGAGAACCTGACAGTGGCAAGGAGTAGATCATGATTGACAGTGTCAAAAGCGGCAGATAGATCGAGGATGAGGATGGAGTAGTGGCCTCTGGATTTGGCAAGGAACAGGTCATTACAGACTTTAGAGAGTGCTGTTTCTGTCGAGTGTAGAGGGCGAAAACCGGATTGAAGTGGATCGAGGATGGCATGAGAGGAGAGAAAATCAAGGCAGCGGCTGTGAACGGCACGCTCAAGTATTTTGGAGAGGAAGGGTAGGAGGGAAATGGGGCGGTAGTTGGAGGGACAGGTAGGGTCAAGTGATGGTTTTTTGAGGAGAGGTGTGACTACGGCGTGCTTGAAGGTGTCAGGGACAGTTGCAGTGGAGAGAGAGAGGTTGAGGATATGACAGATGGAGGGGGTGACAGTATGAGAGATGTTGTTAAGTAAGTTGGTGGGGATGGGATCAGAAGAACAGGTGGTACTTTTCGAGCAGGAAAGAAGGCGAACGGTTTCCTCCTCGGTGATGTCCGGAAAGGAGGAGAAAGAGGCCTGGGTTGGTTGGTCGAGGGTTGAAGGGTGAAAAGGAGGAGATGGCTTGGTAGTGAACTCAAGGTTGATCTTTTGCACCTTGTCGCGGAAGTAATCGGCCAGTGATTGAGGGGAGAGTGAGGGGGGGGGGGGGGGTAGGAGCGGAGGGCACTTTCAGGAGGGAGTTAAGGTAAAATTATGTATCATACCTGATAATTTTCTTTCCATTAATCATAGCTGATCAATCCATAGACTGGTGGGTTGTGTCCATCTACCAGCAGGTGGAGATAGAGAGCAATCCTTTTGCCTCCCTATATGTGGTCATGTGCTGCCGGAAACTCCTCAGTATGTCGATATCCAAGCTCCATCTGCAGGACTCAGCACTTAGAGAATTACACCCACAAAGGGACACTCTGCCCAGCTCACCACCGCCGTAACGGGGGAGGGGAATTAACCCAGCTCATCCCCACACAAGTGGGGGAGGGGAATCCGTCCAGCTCATCCCCACGGAGCGGGGGAGGGACACCACCCCGCCGATGCGGGGGGATCTGGCTTATCCTGCAACCGCGGGAGGAGCTGACTGACCCTAACACCGCCGAAGCGGGAGGGAGCGCCGGCAGAATTTATGTCTCAATCCAGCCCCGTAAAACGGAGGGGAGAGGAATGCAGCAGCTCACTGTAACACAAACTCATCTCAACTCCTGAAGAATCCAATTGAAAAAAACTTGAACACGAAGTCCTCCTGAACAGGAACTGAAGACTAAACTTGAACCTGAAATGCAACCAGAATATAAACAGTACAGATATCTGGGAAGGGCTATGGATTGATCAGCTATGATTAATGGAAAGAAAATTATCAGGTATGATACATAATTTTACCTTCCATATCATCATGCTGATCAATCCATAGACTGGTGGGATGTACCGAAGCAGTACTCACCCAGGGCGGGACATTGAAATCCCTGACCGCAACACTGAAGCTCCAAACCGGGCCTCCGCCCGAGCAGCCACAGTCAAGCGGTAATGCCTGGAGAAGGTATGGGCCGATGCCCAAGTTGCCGCCTTGCATATCTCTTCCAAGGAGACGGACCCGGCCTCTGCCATCGAGGCCGCCTGAGCTCTAGTGGGGTGAGCCTTCAGCTGAATAGGCGGCACCTTCCCCGCGGCCACATAAGCCGCTGCAATGGCTTCCTTGACCCATCGTGCCACTGTAGGCTTAGCAGCCTGCAGACCCTTACGAGGACCTGCAAACAGGACAAACAGATGATCCGATTTCCGGAAATCATTGGTCACTTCCAAGTATCTGATGATGACTCGTCTCACATCCAGAAATCTGAGAGCAGAGTATTCCTCTGGGTAGTCCTCCCTACGAAAGGAAGGGAGACAGAGCTGCTGATTCACATGGAAGCGAGAAACAATCTTGGGCAGGAAGGAAGGCACTGTGCGAATAGTCACTCCTGCCTCAGTGAACTGCAGAAAAGGCTCTCAACATGAGAGTGCCTGGAGCTCGGCACTGAAGAAATTGGAGCAGTGAAAGGAGAAAGTGAGCCTGCTTCACACCACGCTGCAAAGGTACGCCAAACCCTGGCGTAAGCAGTAGAAGTAGAGCGCGTCCTCGCTCTCAGCATAGTGGCGATGACCTTGTCTGAGAAGCCCTTCTTCCTCAGACGCTGCCGCTCAATAGCCAGGCCGTAAGACCAAAGGGGGAGGGATCCTCCATCACCACGTGACCCTGATGCAACAGGCCCTGCTCCACTGGCAGCCGCAGAGGGTCGTCCACTGAGAGCCTGATCAAGTCCGCATACCAGGGACGTCTGGGCCAGTCCGGACCCACCTGGATTATCCGGCCCGCTTTGCCACCCGGTCTAGTACCCTGCCCAACATGGGCCAGGGCGGGAACACATAGAGAAGCTCCTGTGTCGGCCACTGTTGGAGAAGAGCATCTACTCCCAGAAATCGAGGGTCCCGTCCTCTGCTGAAAAAGCGCGGCACTTGGCAATTGGCCGATGACGCCATCAGATCTAGGCTCGGCTGGCCCCAGCGCTTCGTGATGTGCAAGAACACCTGAGCCGATAACTGCCACTCTCCGGGATCCAAGGTATGGCGACTGAGAAAGTCCGCCTTGACATTCATGACTCCGGCAATGTGGGCCGCCGACAGCTGTTCCAGGTTCGCTTCCGCCCACTGGCATAGATTCATGGCTTCCATGGCTAGAGGGGCGCTCTTGGTACCTCCCTGGCGGTTGACATAGGCCACAGCCGTGGCATTGTCCGACAGGACCCGTACTGGCTTCAACGCCAGTACCGGGAGGAACTCCAAAAGCGCCAACCAAATGGCTCTGAGTTCCAGGAGGTTGATAGACCACTTTGCCTCTGCAGGAGACCAGAGCCCCTGCGCTGTCCTTCCCAAGCAGTGGACTCCCCAGCCCGTCAAAGAGGCGTCCGTCGTGACGACAATCCACTCCGGGGTCACAAGAGGCATCCCTGCAGACAACTTGTCTGTCTTCAGTCACCAGCTCAGCGCCTTGCGCACTGCTGGGTCCAAGGGAAGGCGCACAGCATAATCCTCCGACACCGGAGTCCAGCGCTGCAGCAGAGAGTGTTGTAGTGGTCTCATATGAGCCCTGACCCAGGGCACTACTTCCATCGTGGCCGTCATAGAGCCCAACAGCTGAACATAGTCCCAAGCCCGAAGCGGAGAGGCTACTAGGAAATGGTCCACCTGAGCCTGAAGTTTGACAATCCGATTGTCCGGCAGGAACACTCTGCCCACTTGGGTGTCGAATCGAACTCCCAGATACTCCAGGGACTGAGTCGGGGGCAGCTGGCTTTTCTCCCAGTTGATGATCCACCCCAGGGAGCTCAAAAGAGCAATCACCCGGTCCACAGCTTTGCCGCACTCTGCATAAGAGGGGGCTCGGATCAACCAGTCGTCCAGATAAGGATGGGCTTGTAGTCCTTCCTTTCGCAGGAAGGCCGCGATGACCACCATTACTTTGGAGAAGGTCCGCGGAGCAGTAGCCAACCCGAACGGGAGGGCTCTGAACTGGAAGTGTCGGCCCAGGACTGCAAAACGGAGAAAGCGTTGATGAGGAGGCCAGATGGGAATATGCAAGTACGCTTCCATGATGTCCAAGGATGCCAGGAACTCCCCTGCCTTCACTGCCGCTATAACAGAGCGGAGAGTCTCCATGCGAAAGTGCCGAACTTTCAAGGCCCGATTGACCCCTTTGAGGTCGAGGATAGGCCGGACAGAACCTCCTTTCTTTGGTACCACAAAGTAAATGGAGTAACGTCCCTTGCCAAGCTGATTTTCTGGCACCGGAACGACCGCACCCAGGCGGATGAGATTGTCCAAGGTCTGCTGCACTGCCACAGCTTTGACCGGAGACTTGCAGGGAGAGAGTACAAACCCGTCTCTTAAGGGTCGGCAGAACTCTAGCTTGTAGCCGTCTCTGATGACTTCCAGCACCCAAGCTTCTGAAGTTACCCTGGTCCACTCGCCCAGAAACGAGGACAGGAGTCCTCCAATCTGCACTGGGCCATGGACCAGGACCCCGTCATTGCGTACGAGACCCTGGGGGAGGACCGGAGGGCGCACCTCCGGGACGGCGGTCTCTGCGAAAGGAATGCTGCTTGGGGGAGAAGGTCCTCTTGAAGGAAGAGGGGGCAGAGGAGCCCGACTTGCCCGGGCGGTACCGACGGGCTTCCTGAAATCATCCTCTGGAGTTACCGGGGCGAGCACTGGCCCAAGCCCTGACCTCTGGTAACCTCTTGCCCCTAGACGTGCCGAGATCGGTCACAATTTTGTCCAGCTCGACCCCAAAAAGCAGCTTGCCTTTAAAAGGCAACTTAGCCAGGCGGGACTTAGAGGCGTGGTCAGCAGACCAATGTTTCAGCCAAAGCCACCGCCGCGCAGAGACTGTCTGAGCCATACCTTTAGCCGAGGCTCTCAAGACATCATACAGTAAGTCTGTCAAATAAGCCAAGCCCGATTCCAGGGCCAGCCAATCAGCCCTCAAGGAAGGATCCGAGGGGGAAGCCCGCTGCACAATCGTCAGGCACGCCCTGGCCACATAGGAGCCGCAAACTGAGGCCTGCAAACTTAAGGCAGCCGCCTCGAAGGACGACCTTAAGGCCGCCTCCAATCTTCTGTCTTGGGCGTCCTTTAGGGCCGTGCCACCTTCCACCGGCAACGCCATTTTCTTAGTCACCGCTGTGATTAAAGAATCCACGGTAGGCCAAAGAAAGGCTTCCCGTTCACTTTCAGGCAAAGGATAGAGGCGGGACATAGCCCTAGCCACTTTGAGGCTCGCTTTCGGGACATCCCATTGAGCCGAAATTAAGGTGTGCATGGCATCATGCACGTGGAAGGTTCTAGGCGGGCGCTTCGTCCCCAGCATAACGGCGGAGCCAAAAGGGGCTGAGGGAGAGACGTCCTCTGGAGAGGAAATCTTCAAAATGCTCATGGCCTGCAGTAACAGGTTGGGCAAATCCTCTGAGCGAAAGATCCGCGCTGCAGAGGGGTCATCCGCTCCATCCGAGCGGGAATCCGTCTCCTCCAAGGAATCCGCAAAGGACCGTTGGGAGAACTCAGATATGCTGCCCTCATCTACATCAGAGGAGACAAAGTCCTCTAAGGCCTGGGAATCCACCCGAGGGCGTTTACTTCCGGGGGCCTCAACCCCTTTATCGGACAAGGGAGAAGGGGCAGCGTTCTGCATAAGGAAGGCCTGATGCAGCAGCAAAATAAACTCGGGGGAGAAACCCCCCAGACTGTGCACTTCAGCCGCCTGGGCCACAGCCCTAGACGCACCCTCAACCGGCGCTCGCAAGAGCGGGGGAGAAACATGCTGCGCATCCAAGATGGCATTCGGCGCGACACTCCGTGAAGGAGCCGCGTGGGAATAACGGCGCTTAACTTTAGCCGCTTTTTGCCGTCGCCCAAATCAAGGGCGGCCATGGCATTAACGTCTCCCAGCTCAAGGGCGGCCCAAGAAGAAGCCGTCCAAGCAGCGTGGCCAGCCAAGATGGCGGAGGCGAGCAGCGGGGGATGGGCGTTTATGGCGGGAAAAACCGCCGCACCGGAGGAAAACCCGGGACACTGACCGGCCTCCAAACTGACACCCAACAAGGGCGAGTCAGACTTTAAGACCCCCGCATCCCCGCTAGAAGCGCACACGCGGTCCGGGGAGCGATTCTTCGCGCCCTCGCCCTCCGACGCCATAGGCCACGTAGAGATCGATCGGGGAACCCCCTGCCCGCTATAAAAAAGGTAAAAATTACCTGCTTCTTGCTCCGAGCTGTAACGACCTGGTGTCCCAGTGATTAGCTGCAATAAACGTTTAAATAAACGTCGAAATAAACGCCCTTAAGGACGTTCAAAAAATTTTTTTTTTGTTTTTTTTAACGGAGCCAGCGGGAGGGGGGAGAAAAGGAGGGACCCTGGCGCCACCAGGTTTGCACTTGCTCAAGAAGAGCCCTCAACCCCAGGTACTCACAAAACCTAAAAATTAGGCTTGGAGACCTAGCCAGAGCTGCTGCTGTGTGTGACCACCACCTGCTGAGATAGAGAACATACTGAGGAGTTTCCGGCAGCACATGACCACATATAGGGAGGCAAAAGGATTGCTCTCTATCTCCACCTGCTGGTAGATGGACACAACCCACCAGTCTATGGATTGATCAGCATGATGATATGGAAGGGTGGCGAAGAGACGACGGGGGTTGGAGCTGAGAGAATTGGTCAGTTGGGTGTAATAGTCCTGTTTGGCAAGGAATAGGGAGGAGTGGAGGGAGGATAGCATGAATTTGTAGTGAAGGAAATCTGAATGGGTGCGAGATTTCCTCCAGAGGCGCTCGGCAGATCAAGTGCAGGGAACGAAGGTAGCGGATGCAAGGGGTCAGCCAAGGCTGGGGATTAGTACGCTTTGTGGGACGGGAGGTGGATGGAGCGAGGGTGTCCAGAGCAGAGGAGAGAGTGGCATTGTATGCGGAGACAGCCTTGTTGACAGACTCAGAGGACAAGATGGAGGGGAGGAGATTGGAGATACAAGAGGATAAGGTGGGAGGGTCAATAGCCTGGAGATTCCTGGAGGTAGTGGTTAGAGTTGGACGGGGCTGAGGTGGGGGGTGAAGAAGTGTGAAGGTGATCGGGTGATGATCCGAGATAGGAAGAGCTGAAGTGTGGAAATTGGAGGGGGAGCCGGAGGAGGAGAGGACGAGGTCAAGACAATGGCCGTCTCGGTGAGTCGAGGAGGTGGAGCATAGCTGGAGGTTGAAGGAGGATGTTAGAGTGAGGAACTGAGACGCGTGAGGGTCGGATTGGTCATCAACGTGTATGTTAAAGTCTCCGAGAATGAGTGACGGAGATGAGGGTTCAAGAAAAACGGAAAGCCAGGCATCAAAGTCGGTGAGGAAGGAAGAGAGGGATTTATTAGGGGGGCGGTAAATGACTGCCACTCTGAGTGGCAATGGGTAGAATAGCCAGATGGAGTGTGCTTCAAAGGATGGGAAGCAGTGAGACTGCGGTAGGAGGAGGGGTTGGAAACTACAGGAGGGCGAAAGTAGTAGCCTAACGCCTCCACCGCGGCCAACTGGGTGGGGAGTGTGGGAGAAGAGATAACATCCATGGCAAAGGGCCGCGACTGAGGCAGAGTCGTCCGGGGAGAGCCAGGTTTCAGTTAGGGCGAGCAGCTGAAGGGAACGAGAGATGAAAAGATAGTGGGCGAAGGGCAGTTTGTTGCAGACCGAGTGGGCATTCCAGAGGGCACAAGAGAAGGGGAGGGAAGAGGGGGGAAGGAGGGGGATAGAGACGAGATTGGAGACATCACGGAATCGTGACATCAGGAAACTCTTCCATTAGCTTATGTCAACTCATGAATTACAAAAATCCCCCTCCCTCCAATCATTCAGGATCCATGCAAATAAAACCTTTATCTATGCATAGTTCCTTCTGTCAAAACATTTGTAAGTACATGAACAAAAGTAACTGCTTAAGGAGCATTTCTAAACCCAGTCCTGGAGGCACACCTAATGGGTCAGGTTTTTTAGACAACGTACATGAATGAGACACACATATGTACTGGTTTCCAAAGTAAGCAAATATAATCTCATATTTATCTATTACAGATATTCTGAAAACCAAACCTCTTAGATATACCTTCAGAACAGGGTGCAAAATGCTGATTTAAAGGAAACTACATGTTGTTCATTCTTCACTCACACAGTTGGATCGCATTGAGCCTGCCATGAGTGGGAAAGCGCGGGGTACAAATGTAACAAAAAAAAAATATATATTAAACACGTTCAATAAAACCAAATGCATAAATGCTTTGAGGCAATAGAATGTGTAATTCTGGTCATATGCATTTGTTATACAGGGGCAGAGTTTGGGGAATACCAGAGCAATATTTGACCATTAAATGTACATATTATGCATCTACCTGGGCAGGTATAAATGAAACATCTACTATGGGTGCTCGAATTATACATGTTTATTCAGCAGCAATAGACTGGTGAAATTGGGTCATTTGCTGAATAGAAAGTCCTGCAGCAGCTCCTTGTTTGTGTAATAGTCTCCCAATTGAATTACAGGACTTTTTGGAAAAAGATTAAACTTAACATTTCCCTGTTTAAGCAGCAACAGATAAGTATTTGATGTTATTTCAGTGGCTGTGTGACTGAGTAGTTTGATGTTTAATTTCATGCACTGTATTTTATGTTTATTACAAAATACTTGCTATGCTGCCATTACTGGACTAGTAGATCAGAGTGGTTTACATTCTAAGGGCCCTGTTTACTAAGCTGCGCTATATAGACATGCTAACGTTTTTAGCGCATGCTAATGCTAGAGATACCCATAGGAATATATGGGTTTCTCTAGCATTAGCGCATGCTAATTTTTAGAATGCGCTAAAAAACACTAGCACACCTTAGTAAACAGGGCCCTAAAAAAATTATAGAAAGGAACACCATTCTTTGCAAACAGGGAAGAAAACACTCACGCAGTACTTGTTTTAAAACTTGTACACTGCACTGACCAATCCTAGAATTTTGGGATGATGGTGACAGGAATGGATGAACCTATCCTCTCTGCATAGAGACTACAAAATGTTCAACATCTGTTTTAGTTTACAGAGAAACATTTGGCTTCAAGACACACATATGTACATGCTTCAGGGTTCACACACTAAAATCAGACTGCCATCTGTATGTTTCACTACACAAACCTTTGACACACAGCACTTATCTGGTTTCAGCTGTTTAGATAATACATATATGTTTTTGTTATACAACAGAAAAAGTCTGTTTCTTGACGCTTCTAATGTTACTTACTTTCACAAGCACACATATGACCACAAGGCTGAAAGAGTACAGCTGCTTTCTTGTCTGAGCATACAACACATTCTTCAATCTACAAAGCAGTACAAGACAACTGTCAGTAGGGAGAAAAACTGGTAAAAACAGAACCTCAAAGCCTTCTAACCTTTTAACCTTATAAAGTAATATGACAGAAGAAATTAGATGAGACACAATAAAATAAAATTAACACACATATCTGGGTTGCTATGGAAGCTGATTAACTTCTGTTTTTTTGGCCTTCAGGAGGCAAGCAGCAGCAGCCAAACATTGGGTTTTCTCAGATATCTAGTATCATAAAAGGAGATATTTCATTGCTATGTGATGCTTGTTCAAACTCTTCAAAAGTTAATTATAGTAGACCATATAAAGATATATGAAGCATGCAGGAGGTAGAGTCCACCTACTACTTTCACTATCAGGGTTCTCTCCATTCCCACTTTGTTCTGCACATCCTATTCACCCATACTAACATTCCGCCTTTCTCACCTCCACAAGGACTATCCAAAATATATGCTAGTTTAGAAAAGGATCTCTCTCTAGCCTGCATAGCTCTCATTATTTTGTATGGGAAGGAAAATGTTATTTGCCATTTTCTTTTACCCCTTGATAAAGCAAAAGAGTCATTCTGAATTATATTATTTTCTTTGGGGCCTTTGAGCCAGCGGTAGTCCCGTCTTGAGAATGCGCCATATCCAGAGGGGAAAAAAACCTCAGAAATGGCTCATGCGGCGGTAACCTGGCTGTAATCGGGCAGTGCGCGCCACTGGGTTAGCGAGTGAGTCCTAACTGCCACCTCATTGAGTGGCAGTAAGGGCTCCCCATCGAATAGCCATGCAGTAAGAGTTCTCTTACCACATGGCCATATGTGCTTGGGGATTTACCCTACTGCGGTAAAAACGGCTCTGGTGCGCGGTAAAAAGGGCCCCAGACGCCAGCGCAGGGCCCATTTTCCCACAGCTTTGTAAAACGGCACCTTCCACTCTATTTGATTTCAGACTGTATGAAAGGAGAACAAAAGCAGATGCACCAGATTCTTTTGACTCCCAAAGCCAATTTAAAGAAGGACATGCAGATATTCAGTAAGACTGCTCAACGTACTAGTGAGCATCATTTCTTTGCTGTACTTTCTATGCAATTTAAGTAATATAAAAATACAAGACACATAGCTTTAATGGTCTGCCTGAACTATAAGGATGTCAGTGAAGATTCTTCTGCTGAACTCCAAGTATTAGAAAAACCAAGGGGTCCTTTTACTAAGGTGCGCTGAAAAATGGCCTGTGCTAGTGTAGGCACGTGTTTTGGACGTGTGCAGATCCATTTTTCAGTGCGCCTGTATTAAAAAAAAAAAAAAAGCCCTTTCTTTTTTGGCCAAAATGGACGTGTGGCAAAATGAAAATTTTGGGCCCAACACTTTACTGCCACCCATTGACTTAGTGGTAAGGTCTCACGCGTTTACTGGGCAGTAATCGTCAGCATGCATACAATGCCGATTACGACTGGTTAGCACCACGTGCCGGAAAATAAAACATATTTTCCAGCGTGCGTAGTGGACACGTGTAAAAAATGAAATTACTACCTGGACCACGTGGTGGCCAGGTGGTAGTTCCGTATTGACGCACGCTGAGCGTGCGTAAGTGCTTACATGGCTTAGTAAAAGGGCCCCCAAGTGTAATATTTATTTATTTAGATTTGTCTCATGCCTTTTTCAATTGTAACTCAAGGCAACCTATATTCAAGTACAGTAGATATTTCCTTGTCCTGTTGTTAATATCTGGAGAAAGACAGTAAATATAAGATTTAAGAAAAATACCTTTGTTCTTGACTGAACTTGATCTTTGCATATGAGACACTTTTTGACTCTTGGAGAGCACAAAGAACAAGTAGCAATATGTCCACATGGTCCAAACAGAGTATCTCTCTTCATATCAGAACACACCATACATTCTTCTAAGGTTTCAGTATCATTGGTAATCAAGGAAGGACTGCGAGAGCCTACCTGACCACTACAAAAGAAATATAATTCAGTACTTTTGTAAATAGGCCTGCTAAAAAAAAAAAAATCTGATGCTCACTACACAGCCTTCATTCACTAGGTCCTCTCCCTCCCTCTTTTAAACAATCCAACATTAAGCTACTGTTGGCACTGGCCTTAGTATTTAAAATTTTATCTATTTTTAATAATGTTGCCACCCAACAATACCTGGTTTAACAAGATATGTCCTACAGTTGTTATTTTGCTGCTCACTATTCTTCTAATTATGTTTATGCAATTTTAGGGGTATAATATAACTAAGTTCTTAGCATGAACAAGACAGAGGATAAAAAAAAAACTTTTGTATATTTTTCCTTCCCACCCACCCCCCTACATTTTAGTATTAAAAGATGTTCATATACTCCCCAAAGGAGGGCTTTGGATTTGCATCAAATTTATTCAGTGCCTTTGTTTAGGAAGCAGTTGAAGACTTTTTGTTTGGTAAGTCTTTTCTGGGTAGCAGGGAGTTTAGGGGGGTCTTTTACTAAAGCTTAGCTCAAGTTATCTGCAGCAGGGCCCATTTTATTCCTAGGGGCCCTGTTGCAGATAACTCAAGCTAAACTTTAGTAAAAGACCCCTTTAGATTGTTATAAATGCATTTAACTAGCGCAAAACGATTGCATTTTTTTTATTTGTACAACTAGTTTAATTTTTTAAATTTTTTTTAGAATTTTATATAGTTGTAATGTCTATTTGTTTTAATGATGTTTGTGATCATAATTATGTTTATTTTATTGGAAACTGTTCAGATGTTATTCAATGTACGGGCTACAAATTTTGTTAAATAAATCAAATCAATCAATCATCAGTGAAGTTTTGAGTCCAATTTTTTGAATGTGGATCTTTGACAGTTTGAGGAGTTCTCCATAAGACACATCCATTATTTTAACATTTGATTTTAACAGACTTGTCCAAGTTCAGTCATTTAGGACCACAAACAGGTCAAATTTTCAGGATACCCCTAAGAGTATGCATGAGCTAGATTTCTCTGCTCACTGCATACAAAATCTCTCTCATGCTTCCTCATTAGGGATACCTGAAAATCTGGCCTGCCTGAGGTCCCCTGAGGACTGATTTTGGGCGCAAGTCTGGATCATATGAAATACATATTTTGGTGAATAGGTCTCTCACATGAAACATTTCTGTTTTTGATTTTGAACCATATGTGACATGTTGGCAAATGATGACTCTCTGTGCAATTCTTCGTAGTAATACAAGTTCAAGTTGTGATATTTAGTTGATTAATTTAATCTCTCATAAGAACTATAGAATAATACATAGATAATGAAAACATCTATAACCAGATTATAGAAAAGAAAAAGCCTCAAAAAAACTGAAGGCAGCACACTGATTTTTTTTTTTAGTGCTGCAGCATTTCAATAAGCAAAAGCCTTCCAAAAAATTGTAAACTCATGAACTGTTCATGACAAAACCATTGACAATGAAAACTTCTGTTATCCAAAGTAAATTCTTCCCCCACTTCCAACAACAGCCAGCTTTTCGACCACCTTCATCAGGGAATATAAGCTGCAAGCTTCTGATTTGAAAAAGAGACTGTTTGCTCGAGGATACTCAAGCAGGATTGTAAAGGGAGTATCTAAGCGAGCACTATTTAATAATCAACAGCTTTTGTTTCACTCACTCAGCCTTGGGATAATGAAGACTTGAGCATCACATGTGTGCTGAGTTTTTCCTAATTGAGTAACAGGGTTACTAAAGTTTTGTGCAGACACTGGTCTATTCTCTCTGTTCACCCAGCTTTTCATGATGTGAAACTTAGAATTATGTTTAGCTATGCTAAAACTGGAAAGAATATTTATGTCAATCATACTTAAAAGATACTGATCAAGAGTTAATGGAAAATGGTCAATTCCATTGTGGACATTGTCAAATTTGCGACATTACACTCCAAATCTAGGAGTTGTCCATCCGGAATCAGGAAAGGCACACTGGCTAAATTCTTTATCGTCTATTTTATTCTCTGCTCATGTCAGAAGTTTACATTGAACAAACTTCTTGAAAATGTCATATCCACAAAGCACAGCATAAAAGGTTTTTGGCTAGGCAAAGACATTTGGGTAAGCAAAGACAAAAGGCACCACTTGTGCCGCGTTGTTTACAATATGATCATAATTTCTATTCTTTGAGATGTTTCATATTAGATAAATGTTACTCCAAAAAGAGGGAAGGTGATCACAAATTACAGCTGCTGCATTTAGAACAATGGATTTTATTGTCTTAATATCGCTAAATCCAGTGGTTTAAATGCCAGAGTGGAACTGCAGCATTTTTTTTCAACAGCCCTGCTTGTTCCCATTTTATTCAGCAAAGTTTATTGTTAAAATAGGAGGAATTTAAAGTTCCCACCATCATGTTTGTCAGGCAAGAACACAGAGTGCTAAGGAGGAAGACAGCGTCATTTTATGTAAGAACTGTGAAATTTCCTTTCCTTGTTTGATATTGAATAAAACTCCAATACAGCACTGAGGGGGTCTTTTACAAAGGCACAGTAGGTGTTTTTAGCACGTGCTAAATGCTAGAGACACCCATATGAATATATGGGCATCTGTAGCATTTAGCTCACACTTATTTTTAGCATGCGCTAAAAACACTAGCGCGCTTTTGTAAAAGGACCCCTGAATATTTTTATAGGCAGTACCTCAAACTTTCCTGATGCAGATTGCTGCAACGCTGGCTGCTACTGGAAACAGGAGAAGAATTTACTTTGTAACAGGATAACTTTTCATTGTTAGTGATTTTGGGCCTAAACCGTTCAAGTTTACAATTTTTGAAAGTTTTTTTTTGCCTATGATTGAAATTTTTGTTCTAGGTCCAGTACAGAAAACCCTAGAAAGCACCTTTCTTTTGTTAATACAATACATAACACTAATAGAGGATGGGCATTTGCAAATTTTTTAAAATTTTATATTCAAAAGACCAAATTAATGTGGTATGGAGATCAAAAAGTTCTTACTAAAATGGTATCTCTTTCTTCAGGATCATCTTTAAAGATTGATTCAACACCTAAAGTGCCTGAAGTAGTTTTAGATCTGGGTCTAACATATAAACATCAGATAAATGCTCTAGTCAGGAAGTTTTGCTTCTATTTGCATAAACTTCGTGTTATTAAATCATCTTTTAACTGGATTTTGTCCTATTGCACGGACAATTTTGATTCCTTTGCTCGATTAATGCACTCATTATATTATACTGTCAACAAACAGCAACTGCGTCGATTGCAGCTTCTGCAAAATACTGCTGCTCGGTTGCTCTTTGGGTTAAGAAAGTATAGCGAAGTTAGTCTTCTTTAAGACAATTACACTGGTTAAGATTAGAGGCCCGTATACAATTTAAAATTGCTTCTCAAGTCTTTAAAATCATTTATGAAATGAACTCGGACATGGTGGGACAATTATTACCATCTCCGGGTTTGAGAGGAAATCTAAGGTTCCAAATACTTAACACTTGGAAACAAATAAAAGAAAAGTCTATTTGGGAACATCTTTCTCCTTCAGGGACCAAAAATCTGGAATAATATTCCAATTTCTATAAGGATGATATCTAGTTATTCTCTATTTTGGAAAGCTTTGAAAACGTATTTGTTCACAAAGTAAGAATTATATTGTTTAAGCTTAGAGAAGTAAACTGCTGATCATATCTTAACACAAGACCTCTACTTCAGGAAGCAGGTGAAAGCTTGGCGCTTCAACCAGGCCTTTAATGGAAGAAGTAACTAACTTGTTATCTCACTCACACAAGGAGTGACTTGGGCTGCATATACTGCAGCAGCACATGTTTTATCCACTGCAAATTGGTGGGAAAATGTGGGATACAAATAAATAAATAATAATAAATTTAACCATCTCTCTGACCTCATGTGCAACTTTCTTTAAATCAATCACCTTACTTTCTAACTCTTCCTAATTTCTTACCTACCTATAGTTTACATCTTTGCTTTAACCCTTCACTATCAATTATAATGTTCTATTACATATTGTGTTTACATTGTAAGTAGCATACCATGCCATACGTTGTATTGTTTTTGAATATTTTTACTGCTGTAATTGGCTATTGCTCATGTTTGATCTATTTTACTGTACAAACACCGCCTTGAGTGAATTCGTTTCAAAAAGGCGGTAAATAAATCTAATAATAAATAAGTAAATATCTGAGTGAGATATTATCTTTGTTTGTAAACCTCCTTGAAAACTTTGTTAAAGGCGGGATAGAAAATTGAAATAGAACAGAATAGAATTTTTTGCGGTGTTTATCATCAGAGGGTGCCATGTGCAACTATAAAAATCCAGCGAGCACTGTCTCCTGAGGAGAAAAAACTGTAGAGATAGCAGGCTACACAGCGGTCTACTACGGGACCTATAACATCATTAGAACTAGCTAGAATTTCCCATAGCATTTGATGTCATCAGAGGGCGACCTGTGCCACTATAAAATCTGGTGAGCACTAGGGCATGTCCAAAGGTGCACGTCCTGTTCCTTGGAGCACCAAGAATGGCAAGAAAGACTGTTAATCCTATAAGCATTTTTTTCTGTCCAGTGAGTGAATTCTAAATTTTACTTTGGAAGATAATGGGCAAGAGAAAAATTAAGACTAAATAGCGGTGACATCGACATCTACCATTGGGGGGGGGGGGGGGGGGGGGGGGGGGGGGGGGGGGGGGGGGGGGGGGGGGGGGGGGGGGGGAGTGGGAGTCCTATGGACAAACATGTACTCAGAGCACAAACAATTCCTACTTCCATATTAGTCTACCGTTAGGAGAAGTTTGTTTTGGTCAGTCGATAGAACTCCTCCACCTCAATCAGCACTGCAAATCGACACCTCAGTTTTTTGAAGGTGGAACGCAGAGAATATCTAATTCTGCTGTTTTCTGCCTTCTTTTCTATGGAAATACTTTTTCCATTTGGATTAATTATTGAAACTATTAGAGGCCCTTTTACAAGTGGCAGTAAGCCCAATATGGCTTACATGCTTTATCTGGAGATACCGTGGGCGCCGGCGGTAGTTCCAGTCCTGGCGTGCACCATTTCTCGCATTAGGAAAATTGTCCCATATTTTTTAGCACAGCGCTAACCCAGCAATAATCGGGCACTGCCACACACTACCCGTACCAACGGGTTAGCGCAGAAGCCCTTACCACTACCTCAATGGGGGTGGTAAGTGCTCCCCCTCACACAGCCACGCGGTAAACAATCTTACCACATGACCATAGCTATTTTCAGCTTCAGCCTTTTTTACCCACTGTGGTAAAAGGGAAAGGAAATGGGACTTGATATATCGCCTTTCTGTGGTATTTTGCAACTACATTCAACGGTGTTTATATGTATACAGGTACTTATTTCGTACTGGGGCAATGGAGGGTTAAGTGACTTGCCCACAGTCACAAAGGACTGCGTGGGAATCAAACCCAGTTCCCCAGGATCAAAGTCCACTGAACTAACCACTAGGCTACTCCCCACTAATAAGGGCCTCCACTAAGGCCTCAGCGCATGGCAAAAATGGTCCCCACCACTACCTCTCAGCTTGGTAAAGGACCCCTTAATGCAGTACGGGAAACTACTTTTAAAGATATTTAGGCGGTTATTTCCCCGAACAGAAGGATTTCTTAAACAAGCTGTGCCTCAGCTATGTCAGTTTACCTCAGACTCTATTATTAAGTTTAGGGAAGTAGATAATATGTCTTTTTACATGAGATACAAATATTTGAAAGGTATTAATCCCAAAATGAACATTTTCCAGAAACGGGAAGTTGTAGAACTAGAGGACATGAATTGAAGTTGAAAGGGGGCTGACTCAGGAATGTCAGGAAGTTATTTTTTCACCGAGAGGGTGGTAGATACCTGGCATGCCTCCTACGGGAGGTGGTAGAGATGCAAACAGTAACAGAATTCAAAAACGCATGGGACAAACACAAAGGAACCTTGTTTAGAAGGAATGGATCCAAATAAGTTTAAAGGACATTAGGTAAGAAAGCCAGTACTGGGCAGACTTCTACGGTCTGCACCCTGATCGAGGCTGAATAGATTTGGATAGGCTGGAGTGTAACTGTTTAGGGGCTTTGACAAGAACGTCAGAAATTTTAGAACAAGGCCAGTGCCATGCAGACTTCTACGGTCTATGCCCTAAAAAATGGCAACAATAAATGAAGATCAGATATACATATGATGCATCACATCTTACGATATGTAATGAGTTTATCTTGCTGGGCAGGCTGGATGGATTGAACAGGTATTTTTCTGTCTACTACGTTAGTTTTTTGGATGTTGATTAGTTTATATGTAGCTCTTCTCCTTTTGTTTTGATTTTTTTTTTTTAGTTATGCCAACCCACATATACATTTTTGAATGCTTATGTTACATATCAGCTTACTTCACTTCTGCACTTTGTTCTGTAATCTTTGCACCAGCTCATGGATGACTATATTAAAATCTGTCTTTCCTTTTTCAATTATCTTAAGAATGTGGGAAAGTTAGGCTTAACTTTGTCCTTTCCAGGACTTTCATTCTATTAGAGAACCAATGGCTCAGATGTACTAGGCTTGTTTCCAATAGATAAGTGCCATACTATTGCCCTACACTACTGTACCATTATTTTATGTATCTTGATTCATCATGTTACTTATTGAACCATTTCTAATTCTGTTAAACACAAACATAACATAATTACAAGGATTCCACAACTTCTTCCCTCATGAACCCTCTACATTAATAAAGTTATTAATGTTAATGGTGCTGAATTTTACTTTTCTTAAACATAAATGTGGTTCTAATTTAAAAATGATTCAAGACAACTATAAAGATTTCAAAGTATATGTAATGTATAAATAAATGTGAACTGCATCTGTACTTTATTGGGAATCCATTTTCACTAGTCCAAATATTTACAAACATAGTGATTACCAGCAGTCACACCAAATAAGATGGTTCTTGCTAGCACACTTGCCAAAGAATGTTTTCACTCACGATACAAAAAAGCTCCTGACTTTTTAGATGAGAGTATTATAACACCGCTAGAATAAAGTTGACGCTCCACCTGCTCTAGAAGCAAAACCCACCACATAAAAAAAAAAAGTCCTTCAGTCTCCATAGATACAAAACCCATTCCTAAACAAATATACACCAAGATTCAATGCTCAGTTCTCAGGAGCAGTCCAGCCAGTTTGATTGTCATGCTATCCAAAGGTATGTGATACTTGGGTCTAGGAATCAAGTTTATATTTACAAATTTATCTCATGCATTTGCATTATGGATTCTGGAAAACAAAAGGCAAGCTTTACTGGTATCAATTCTTAAACTACAATAGTAAATAGATGCATATAAATTTGAAATTTTAAGATTCTTAACATACAAACCTGACTTTTTCTTTGTGACATTTAGCCAAAGCTTTACAGAGACTAGGATCAGGACAAAGATCAAGGGGAGACTGTCCTTTTATTACGAATTGTGAGATCGGCTCCTTTTGCAGCAAGGAAACAAGCAATAGATGCTGCACTCTTCTTTTCTGATCCTTGAGTTCCAAGTCCCATTATTAGCTGCAAAAAAAAAAAAAAGTAATATAACAGATTTATCATGAACCTTTATAAAGTGCAAGGTTTTTGCTTCCTTTATTAGTACTCAAAATAAGTACTAAGCGCCTAACTTTTATGACCACTCTATATCCACCTCTACAGCCTCCCAGTTTGGAATTTGTGCCACTATTGTTAGAGTGAAATTTGATAATGGTAATTTAGGCAACTATTGTGAGATATAATAATTATTACAACACACTGTATGTTCTTCTGCAGAAGCAACAGATTATGCAAAATTAGTGCAAAATATTACTGCTAGAATTTGAGTCATTTCACTGTGTGGCTCTAGTTAGGAGAACCACAGGTTGTGGGGAAACTTGAAGCAAAGATTAAAAGTTTGCCTCTGGCCAACAACTGATAAACATGTTGGGGGCCAGGGCAGAAAAGTCAGTAGGTCCATAGCCCATCCAATGGGCTGTTAATTCCTGTAGTTTCAAACAGGTTTGGATTATGGGGGCCTAGGGCAATTATAAACAGAAGGCAAAAGCCATGCAAAAGAAGAGCAACAGAACCTCTCACAGATGGTGTTCAGATAAAACTTATTGAAAAATTTCCCCCAAAAATTATGACGACCCAACAACTCGTGTTTCGGCCTTATCGGCCTGCATCAGAGGTCTAGGATAAAGCATCAATTGCTGTATCTGTGATTGGAAGTTTAACCCTTGTGACAACTAGTTTAGGAATAGTATTGAATAACAAATCCCTAGACCTCTGATTCAGGCCGATAAGGCCGAAACACGAGTCGGTCGGGTCGTCATCATTGTTTTGGAAGAATTTTCAATAAATTTTGATCTGAACACCATCTGTGGAGATTCCGTTGCTCTACTTCTTCGCTTGGCCTTGGGCAATTGCCAGTTTGTACCTCCCCCCCCCCCCCCACCCCCCAAAATGCCAGCTCTGCTCTTAACTTTATAGGAGGGCTGGACTATTTAAAATATAATTTTAGGTTTATTCTCCATCCACAGTATATTCAGTGTATTCTATTAGTTTTGACGACAGATACAGGACATGTTGATATATGAACACAGGTATTCCCTACTCTCTTCCAACAGAAGTCTGGCTGATTTGTGGCAGGTTCTGTAGCTCAGTGGCGTCATTCATTAGTTCAATGCATCAGAGCCTAGCTTTGTCTTTCTTGGGAGTGGAGGAGTAGCTTAATGGTTTGTTCAACAGACATTGGTTCTGGCAACCTAGGTTTGATTCCCACTGCAGCTCCTTGTGACCCTGGGCAAGTCACTTAACCTTCCATTGCTCCAGGTACAAAAACATTGCCCTCTACGGACAGGGAAAGTACCTGCATATAATGTGTACAGCACTACGTACATTTAGTAGTGTTATAGAAATGAATAGTAGTAGTAGTAGTGATTTAAATTAACATTTTTTAAAATATTGTAAAAAGTGATTATTTCAGATGTATGAATAGCAGGTGGAATTACTGGAAGGAAATGTATTATGAGTAGAAATAATATATTCATTATAACAATTTTGTCTGCCATATGTGTAATGCCATTGTACATTATTTTATGGTGTTTAATTTGACTATAGGGCTCATTTTCAAAGCAGACTTACAAAGTTCACAGGTTACTATGAAACTCTAAGTCTAAGAGCTTTGAAAATACACCTCTATGTTCTTATATTGTGGAGTAGAGTACATTCCAGCCACTGCACATCAGTGACATCTAGTTGTCATGCTTGTCATGCAGGGGCACTCAACTTCATTGTAAGGGCCAGGACCAGATTTGTCTTGGATCCCTACATAGACAGAATAAACGAATGCATAGTTTAACTTAATGAATACATTTCAATTGGTTTTGAATTAATTTCTTTAACAACCGAGCCTAAAATCTAGTCATGGGTGCAAAAATATATGCAGCAATTTATATTTATTTATTTTATTCGTTACATTTGTATCCCACATTTTCCCACCTATTTGCAGGCTCAATGTGGCTTACATAGTAATGTACAGTGATCGCCAGTACCGGTATGAACAAATACAGATTGACGTTGTAGTAGAAGACGTTCATGTGTTGCAGAAGAGTAAGGGGAAGAGTTAAGTTATGTCCATACAAGCTTTGGTTTCGTTATGTTGCAGGGTTAAGGCATTTAAGTTGGATCGTTAGGGTATGCCTTTCTGAACAGGTAAGTTTTCAGTAATTTCTGGAATTTTAGGTTGTTGTGTGTGTGTTTTCACGGTGCTTGGTAGTGCATTCCATAGTTGTGTGCTTATATAGGAAAAGCTGGATGAGTAGGTTGATTTGTATTTGACAAAACGTAGGTCTGCAAATACATAGAGAATCCATCTAAACATTGTCAGCCGTAAAACTCTTCCCATACTAATACAGATCAACAAAACAATCATTTCACAACTGATTACAGAAAGTAAAAAAAAAAAAGGAATAAATAATTGTTTACTGTGTTCTTTGATGGTTCCCAAGCGGTATCTACTTTGCCCACATCTTGCATATCTTGGAGTTGGCGGAGCTGTGACAAAGTATGGTGCCTCAAGGCTTCATGCAAAGGAGTGTCCCCATCTTTATCTTGAATGTCTAGCTTAGCACCTGCACGAACTAACAACTGGAAGAAAATGAGAAAAATCTTACTCATGTTACTTAGTATGTTAACACAACAGAGACAAGACACTAGTTTGGAGAACATGAAGTTATAAAATCAAATTTTCTCAATGATGTCAACACTGACTTAAATTGACAAAAATCTCCCTAATCTCGTTAATGATTTCTTAAGACCACAAATTTTCAAACTTGGAATAAAATACTTGCCCTCCATCCTGCATTGGGACAGATTTGAGTGCCCCAGTGAGGGAAGAGATTTCCAAACTGAGCAAGTCCTGGTGCTAAGTAAGCATGAAAGCTCGTTTTGAGTTATTTCTGATGAATATAAGATTTGCTATAATGAGTCAGACCAAGCATCTATCAAGCCAAGCATTCTGCTTCAAAAAGTTGGAAATCCAGGTTACATGCACCTCATTGGATCCCAAAAGGTAGATAGTCTGTGATAAGCAATGGAATTTATCTTAATGGTTTGAACTTTTCCTCCAGAACTTGTCCAAAACAAACTCAGCTACAAACAAGTTATACCATGTTCTCCAGCAACGAATTCCAAACTTAATTATATTGAGTGAAAAAAGAATAATTCTCTTATTTTAAATGTACTACTTACTCATATGAAAGTACGTTCCCCTCACCTCCTGATTTCCCCTACTATTGCATACAGGTCACACAGAATGATTTCTGATCTTTGAACAAAATGTAATAGATACAAATCAAGGTCAGGTATACATATAAAGTAGCACATATGAGTTTATCTTGTTGGGCAGACTGGATGGACCGTACAGGTCTTTCTCTGCTGTCATCTACTATGTTACTATTAGACAAGGGAACCTGAGTAAGAACATAAATGAAGTAATTTAAAAACCCATATCACCCTTGTGAAAAGTAACTGCCCCTAAACTTAAAAAACTGGTTCTAGCATCTTTAGCAGCAATAATTGCTGCCGAGCGCTTCCTATAATTTGATTATGTCTTTCACATTGCTGAGGAATCTTAGCTCATTCTTCTTTGTAGAACTGCTTTACCTCTGACATATTTGTATAATTTTATGCATGAACTACTTGTTTCAGAGCCTGCCAGAGCGTTTCCACTGCATTTAAGTCAGGACGTTGACTAGGCCAATCCAAAACTTTAGTTTTTCCCCAGTTATTTAGATGTAGACTTGCTTTTGTGTTTTGAATCATTATTTTGCTGCATAACCCAATTATTTTTCAGTTTATAGACAGACGACCTGACACTCTACTTAAATATTTTCTGGTACAATGCAAAATTTATGGTTTAATAATGGGAAGTTTTCCAGGTCCTGAGGCAGCAATGCATCCCCATACCATCACACTGCTGCCACGTTTGACTGTTGGTATGATGTTATTACTGTGGAGTGTTGTGCTTGATTTATGACAGACATAATGGGACCTGTGCCATCTACAGAGTTCCACTTTGACTCATTTGTCCATAGAATATTATCCAAGAAGCCCTGGGGATCATCTGGGGTTGTTTCTGCAAATGTGAGACAAACATTGACGTTACTCTTGGGGAATCCCATTTTTGCCCAGTCTCTTTCTTATTGTAGAGTCATGAACCCTGACCTTAGTTGAAGCTAGATAAGCCTCCAGTTCTTTGGAATGTTCTTCTGGGATGTTTTGTGACTTCTTGGATGAATTTTGCTGCACCGTTGGAGTAATGTTGGCAAATTGGCTACTCCTGGGAAGATTCATCACTGTTCCAAGTCTTCTCTATTTGGAAATAATGGATCTCATGGTGGTTTAGTGGAGTCCCAGAACTTTAGAAACGACTTTGTAATCCTTTCCAGACTGATATTTCAGCAACTTTTTTCTCATCCCTTCTGGAATTTCCATTGATTGTGGTGTAGTGTTTTTGTAAAAACTCTGTGGTTACTCTCATGGTAAGGTTCAATATAGTGAGGTTTAGAGTCAACAGGGCTGGCTGCAATCAAGCCTGACTGTACTTAAACTAAGGGCCCTGTTTACAAAGGTGCTCTAGTGTCCATTAGCGCATGCTGTGTAGGTGCCCACAATATTCCTATGGGCGCCTACACAGCGCAAACTAACGAATGCTAGCGTGCCTTTGTAAACAGGGCCCCGAGTATCTAAGGGAAGTTTCTTTTTCACATGGGTGACATGGGTGTAGGAATTCATTTTAAGGAACAAAGTTATCCTACACCCATATCACCCATGTGTACCAATTTAGTAACTGTGAAAGGTGTTTCAGGTTCTCTGTCTAATATTACATTTTGTTTAAAAAAAAAAAAAAAATCAGAAACCATTCAGTGTGACATCTCTACTATAATAAAAAGCACCTCCAACGTTCTGAAGCTGACTCCATGGCTTCACTGAAGTGAAGGGTTCGTAAGGTTCGTCAGATTGTCAGTCTGTCACCATCTCTCTTGGCCCCGCCCTCGACGTCATCACGTTTTGACGCCGAGGGCGGCGGACCTATCAGAGGCGCGAGGGCGGGGCCGAGAGAGATGGTGACAGACTGACAAATCTGACGAACCTTACGAACCCTTCACTTCAGTGAAGCCACGGAGTCAGCTTCACAACGTTGCAGGTGTGTTTTATTACACTACACAGCTCCCTAATTTTGCACTTAAACATTGCAGGGTGGCTGGGGGGGGGGGGGGGGGGGGAAGAGAGGGGCAACTACCCTGGAACTGGGAGGGAGAAGGGGGCAACAACCCTGGAACCGGGTGGGTGGGAGGGAGGGCGACCCTGGAACTTGGGGGGGGGGGGATCGGACCCTGGAACTGGGAGGGAGGGAGGGGGCCCCTGGCACACACTCTCATTCACACACACACTCTCACACCCAGTCTCACTCTCTCTGTCACACACACTCATACATTCACTCTCTGTCACACACATTCACACATTCACTCTCTCTCTATCACACACTCACTCTCACACACACTCAGAGGAAAACCTTGCTAGCGCCCGTTTCATTTGTGTCAGAAACGGGCCTTTTTTCCTAGTATATAATAAGGGAGATGAGGGGGGGGGGGATTTTTCTGATATCACTGTACTAAGATAACCAAGTCATAAATATAGTTCAACACAGATGCAGCTTCGATTATAGGGTGAGTTAAGGTAGCCAAAAACAAAGAAAACCTGAAACAGCAGGGAAAGAATTCTAACCAGTTAGATGAAAAAAAGGACAAAATGAAGGAAGCCTGACTAGAACAAACAGTCTGAATTTTCAAAAAGGCAGAAAGGAATAAGGCTAAAACTGGAGCAGAAATGGTCTGGCAGGAAGCCCTCCAAAGACTAAAAGAAAACCAAAACTGGCAGGTAGGATGGCATGTGGTAAACATCCATAAATAACAAAAGTTTTAGAAATAAAACTGAAGAAAAATTCTCAGACTTCACAAGCAACATGCTACATCAGATTTAGACTGGAACTGTTTTTCAGAAAACAGCTAACAATTTAACTGCAAACTATCCTTGTTAAGATGATGTGAATCCTGAGTTAAGGAAATGATTCTTTGAGAATGTGCTCTTTTTTCTGACCACTAGAAGGGAAGACAAGACCATAAAATCATTGCCCTAGGAAAGTCAGAAATACAAAATACAGGTTGTATACTGGAATCAAAAACACATTGGCAAATCTGTAGCAAAATCATGAAATGCATATAAAATAACCATGGGGGATGCACAGTAAAACAAACCCTAATATTTTATGTTTTTGCTTTGTTAGGACATTCTTTTTTCACATTTCTTTAAAAAAAATCATGTGTTTTCCATATGATCTAAATTTTATATCCTGTACAACTGTTGTAGGCTGTACCCTTGGAACGATGTCTAAGCTTCTGTTTTGTTTTGCTGCTAGTTGAATCACATTTTAACCTACCAATTCACTTTAAATTTACATCTAAAATTTGACACTCCCCAGGTGACCTGGGGTTGAAATGTTGTGGAGTAGAGCACCTTCAGCCACTATACATCAGTGACACCTAGTGGGCCATGCTTGTCATGCAGAAGCACTCACTTCATTGTAAGGCCAGGACCAGATTTGTCGTGATGAACATTAGGCTGGACCTGAAGCGGGGCCCTAAGCAAGGGGGAAATCCCCTTCCAATTTTCTCCCCTCCTTCCCTCGCTTGTCTTTCCCCCCACATAGCTTTCCTTAAACATTCTCCACTAGCTGTATCCCAGCCAGTGGCACCCTCATCCACCATTCTCCAGTAGTATCAGCATGAAGTTTCCATCTTCACCCTTCCAAATCAGTTAACCCCCCCCCCACCCCCTTCACTCCCCAACTTTTCTGGAGGTTGCTACTGCTGGAATTGTAGCTCGTTTTCTTCCTGCACCATTTGGGTTTCACCAGGTTGAGCCCACTCTCCTGCACTGCACTAGTCTCCCAGCATGGGAATTTAGGCACTTTGCAACTCAGACCTCACTTAATGAGAGCCTCACGGTGACAGAACACTACTGAATAAATGTTCCAGTGGAAGTGCTGGCAGCAAACCTCCACAGAAGGTAGGAAAGTGTGTACATCAGAGGACGAGTCATCAGGGAGTTGCACATAAGGGTCAATGAGAACTGCAATTGGTCCCAAGCCTTACAGTAAAGAGCCTAGGGCTAGAAAGAAAGACAAGATTGAGAGAAAAAAAAAAAAGAGGGGGAGGGAAGAGTTATAGGATAATTGCAAATGAAGACTCATGGCACCCTACCCTCACTCAAACGCATTCCAACTGAAATAGGCATCAAAGGAGCTGAAGATAAGACAGTCTCAAAAAGGTCATTTTTAAAGAATGAAATTACTTAAAAATGATACTCAGGACAAAACATAAACAAAAACAATAGGAAACCTCTTACCCTGACTATTTGTGTGTGCTGACGTTCAACTGCCAGGTGCAGTGCTGTTTGCTGGTTTACATTCTGGGTATCCAAGTTAGCACTACCCTGTGAAGCAAATACTATAGTTAGAAAAGTAAATCTTAAAACTAAGGAAAGTCATTATTCATAACTGCAAGCCTTTTTTAAACTCTACATTTCCAAGAACTCCTAGTTTCTTAACCTCAAGGACACTTACAGACACTTAAATAAATAGTGGTTATAAGACGGACTTCCTGGTATACCTACTCTGCCTAGTCACACTCAACTGTCAGCCCTCATCTTAATCTCAGATCTCCTCTTATCTCTGCCCTCTGTATCTGTCCCAAGCATGCTTGAATTATGTCACTATTCTGGATATTATTTCTCTTGGAATGCTATTCTAAGCACTTACTATATCAGGTTTATGGACTATATATTGACCAGGACTGATGAAAGGCTTCTCGATGCCTTGTGCAACTTTAAAAAATTTGGTACCTTCCTTACTCCACTATTCTTGATGCTTCCCCTCCCTCTCTTCCATGCTGGGCCCTATGGCTGTGGATGCTCCCTCCCCCAAATACACACAAATTGTTAACATATCCATTTAGATCTGCAAATTATATGTTCTTATGGCAAACAGGGAACGTGAGCTGCCATGTGCCCTGCCTCCTTTTTTCCTTCAACAGTGTATCTGGGAGGAGGTCGTGGTAGTTGCAGATATAGGAGTCAACTTTTTTTAAATGATTGAGGGTACTCTACTTAGCACACATTGCCATGTGTGTTAAAAGGAAAACAAAGTATGACAGGGTCATGGGCATAACTGGTCAGGTTATATTTAAATACAGAGTATAACAGGTAGTGCACACATGAAGGACTCACGGCTTAAGACCAGCTAGGAAAGCACTGTCTATCTTTCTCCCAACCTCAACTTATCCCCACCAATATACTCCACCTCACTTTCTTCTCCTTCCTCCCACACACAACCCATCTATACCAAAGTCATATCCCTTCCAGACCAGCCTGGACTATCCATATCACCCAAACTCAGGCAGATTGTTTTACTTTTGTGAAAAAGAATACTTATGCTCTTCTCCATTTTGATTATAGCTCCTCTCCATTACAGAACTTTCTCAGACCATGGCATCATGTATTGCCAAAATTCTCTCTGTTCCCCCATGTCCCTTTAGTAAATTAACTTATTTACCCTGGTGACCACAGGGCTGGAGGGGAATGGCAAAATATCAGCTATTTTCCATCCTTGACCAGCCCAGCTAGAACAGAATTTTTTACTTTGCATTTACAGTTTTGTCTTGTATCCTCTGTCTCTGCTTATTCTTGGTCATCTTAATGCTTCTTTTCTGCCTTCATGTTCTTTTATGAATTATTTTCCAGTGTTCTCATTTCTTTCATTTTTATTCCATGTATTTGTATCTCCACCACTTGTCTCTCCATCTTCTCTCATCTCACTTCCTTCTACTGTCACCCACTTGTGCCACTTCTCACCCTTTCTCACCTTCATGTTTCTTCCCCTCCATCATGACCCTCTTTCCTCTCACCTTTCTTTCAGTCCTTCTTTTTCCAAACCCACATAGCTATAGTCTTTTCAGCTCCTCTTTCCTCTGCAGTTTGTATCCCCTCTGCCTATTCTTCTTCCTCTCTCCCACATCATGTATCCTTCCCCCAGCTCCCTTTCCCCAATCACAGCCTATGCGCCGCCTGAGCACTTCTCACCCCTCACAACCTGTTTCTTCTCCACTCACACAGTTCCACTCTCAGTACTGACCCCATCACTCAGCCTTCCCTTTAGAGTTGCATTCAGCCACTTCCAGCTCCTTACAGCAACATTCTCTCTCCCAGCCAGTAACCAGTGGTTCCCAAAACCTATCGTAGGGGGAAACCAAAGCCAGTCAAGTTTTCAGGAAGTCTATAATGAATATTCACGAGTTAGAGGCAATGTTCTGTTGTGGAATAGGAATTAATTGATGGATAGAAAACAGAGGGTAGGGATAAATGGCCAATTCTTTCAGTGGAGGAGGGCGAATAGTAGAGTGCCCCAGGGATCGAGACCGGTGCTATTTAACCTATTTATTAATTATCTGGAAATGGGAACAACGAGGGAGGTAATTAAATTTACAAAACATAAAACTATTCAGATTTGTTAGAACACATGCCCTGTTCAGTCTCTCAGTGGCTCTGGAGGAATGTACAGATAAATGAAAAACAAGACGAGAAAGAAGCATAAAAGGGAAGAAGGAACAGGCACAAAAGTGATGAAATCATCACCAACTGGGTACATGCCTTTTAATGCCTAGCCAGCATAGAAATTACATTATGACCCTACACAATAAGACTTGATGATGGAATATGATGATACAATCAAGGATACACACAAAAATTATAAGGTATGGGCACTGCTTAATTATGATGAGTAATTCCAGGACAAGATGGTGGGTAACAAGTTTATGTCTTGGGGATCGCAGAATGTCCACTTTTGGTTGACATAGATAACAAAAAATCCATGCTGCGAGTGGTGTGGGTAGCAGACAGACTTTTCCTGCAACTAGGAATGCCTGAAATAACAACAGCGCCAACAAACTGGCAAGAGGTTTATTTATTACATTTATAACCCACCTCTCCAGGTGAGGTACAATAAAACATCATTAAAAAAAACACAAATACACAATCTTACAAAATCACAAACTCTAAAAACTCAGAACTCCCATCAGCCAATGCCATAGAAAATAGATGCATAACCAATGGTAACAAATTCCACAACGAGGACCAGCAATAAAAAAATTCGACTATGAATTTCCTCCAAACGTACCAGATGAAAAGATGGAACGTCAAATAAATTCTGATTTTGAGATCGCAATGCCCAAGAAGGACAATAAGACTACAAACTGTGCACTAAGGCCTCAGGAGCAACACCCTGCTGCGCTTGAAACACCAGTAACAAAAGTTTAAATTCAATACACCATGACACAGGCAACCAATGCAACAACCTCAACTGAGGCGTAACATGTGCCTCCTGACCCAAACTCAAAAGAATCCATGAAGCAGAGTTCTGTCCAAGCTGCAAGGCCCGAAAAGTTGTACACGGCAAACCGCACAACAGCGAAGATACTTACCTGTAGCAGGTATTTTCCGAGGACAGCAGGCTAAATGTTCTCACAAGTGGGTGATGTCCGTGTCGGCCCAAGAAATGGCAAATTTCCACAGTAAAATTTAAAAAGTTTTACCAGTCTTCTGGTGCGCAAACAGCTTGTACCGCGCATGCGCGGACGATTTCCCGCCCGTCGCCTGAGCGTGGCTCTTCAATTTAATCAAAAAGCATAGAAACAAACTAACAACAACTCCAAAGGGGAGTGGGAGGGTTGGTGAGAACAATCAGCCTGCTGTCCTCGGAGAAAACCTGCTACAGGTAAGTATCTTCGCTTTCTCTGAGGAAAAGCAGGCTGCTTGTTCTCACACTTGGGGTATCCTTAGCTGCCAGGCTCACTCAAAACAAAGAACATTGGTCAATTGGGCACGCAACTGCGAGGATGTAAGAGATTGACCTGAAAAGAAACACAACTAAGTGAGAGTGCAGCCTTAAACAGAACAGAAATGGGCCTAGGAGATGGATTCTAAACCCCGAACAGATTCTGCAGCACAGACTGTCCAAACCGACTGTTGCGTCGGGTATCCTGCTGAAGGCAGTAATGAGATGTGAATATGTGGACTGATGACCATGTTGCAGCCTTGCAAATCTCTTCAATAGAAGCTGACTTCAAGTGAGCCACTGACGCAGCCATGGCTCTGACATTATGAGCCGTGACATGGCCCTCTAGAGTCAGCCCAGCTTGGGCATAAGTAAAGGATATGCAATCCGCTAGCCAATTAGAGATTGTGCGTTTTCTGATGGCGACGCCCCTCCTGTTGGGATCAAAAGAAACAAACAACTGGGCGGACTGTCTGTAGGGTTTGTCCACTCCATGTAAAAGGCCAATGCTCTCTTACAGTCCAAGGTGTACAACTTGTCTTCACCAGGGCGGGAATGTGGATGGGGAAAAAATGTTGGCAAGACAATTGACTGGTTCAGATGGAACTCTGATACCACCTTCGGCAAGAACTTAGGGTGAGTGCAGAGGACTACTCTGTTATGATGAAACTTGATAAAAGGTGAATGCACTACCAGGGCTTGAAGCTCACTGACCCTATGAGCTGAAGTAACAGCCACCAAGAAAATGACCTTCCAGGTCAAGTACTTCAGATGACAGGAATTCAGTGGCTCAAAAGGAGCTTTCATCAGCTGGGTGAGAATGACGTTGAGATCCCATGACACTGGTGAAGGTTTGACAGGGGGCTTTGACAAAAGCAAACCTCTCCTGAAGCGAACAACTAAAGGCTGTCCAGAGATAGGCTTACCCTCTACACGTTGATGATAAGCACTAATTGCACTAAGGTGAACTCTTACTGAGTTGGTATTGAGACCAGACTCTGGTAAGTGTAGAAGGTATTCAATCAGGGTCCGTGTAGGACAAGAAAAAGGATCTAGGGCCTTGCTGTCACACCAGATGGCAACCCTCCTCCATTTGAAGAATAACACTTTTTCGTGGAATCTTTCCTGGAAGCAAGCAAGACTCGGGAGACACCCTCTGAAAGACCCAAAGAGGCAATTTCTAAGCTCTCAACATCCAGGCCGTGAGAGCCAGACACTGGAGGTTGGGATGTAGAAGTGACCCCGCGATCTGGGTGATGAGGGCTGGAAAACAGTCCAATCTCCACGGTTCTTCGGAGGACAACACCAAAAGAAGAGGGAACCAGATCTGACGAGGCCAGAAGGGAGCAATCAGGATCACTGTTCCTTGGTCTTGCTTCAGTTTCAGCAAAGTCTTCCCTACTAGAGGTATGGGAGAATATGTATGCAGAAGGCCTGTCCCCCAATGCAGGAGAAAGGCATCTGACGCTAGTCTGTCATGGGCCTGAAGTCTGGAACAGAACTGAGGGACTTTGTGATTGATCTGAGTGGCAAAAAGATCCACCGAGGGGGTGCCAAGGTGTGGGTCTCCCACCTGACTCCGTTTTTTTTGTTTTTAAAATTATTCAGGGTTATGACACTCAAAGTTATATAAGATTATAATTTTCTTCATATAAAGGTTGCGCTCCAAGAGAATTTTTACAGGACTATTTTTCTTTCAAGCAACAAAAATTTGGAATTCCTTGCTGATTTCTGTGATCTCTCTTTCTCAGTATGCACCTTTTCATAAATTACTTAAGGCAGCTCTATTTAGAAAATACATGCTTTCAGGTTAAATTTTGATGAATGATTCTTGCTCTATTACTGTCAGACTCTCGCGGGAAATCCGGACTCGTGAGCCCTTGGGCCACTGCCAAGAAGCGGCAGCAGCAGGAAACCCACCCAAACAAGAGACAAGGCAGAATTCAGATGGACTGGTAGAAACAGGACTGGAACCGCCGGACTGGAGCTACAGCTGAGGCAAAGCTGGCTGGAACAGGCAGGACAGGAGCAGCTAGACTTCACCTGTGCTTGACCGCCGTTCTCCAGGGGTTGAGCCCCTGGGTGCGGGCGGGCAGCCGGCAGGACTACGGGACAGAAGGGAAAACCAGAACTGCAGGGTCCAGCAAACAGTCAAATAGCCCAGGAAACAAGAAGGAACAAAGGCAGGCAGTAACAGTAGAATACTCCAGGAACCAGGCAGGGTCAAAGGCAGGTAGCAACAGTAGAATACTCCAGAAAACAAGCAAGGTCAAAGGCAGGCAGCAACAGTAGAATACTCCAGGAACCAGGCAGGGTCAAAGGCAGGCAGCAACAGTAGAATACTCCAGAAAACAAGTAGGGTCAAAGGCAGGATAAGAAGTAACAGGGTAGCACTGCAACAACACTCACCGACGAGAAGCTCATCAGACCTCTGTTGCAAAGGCAACCAGAAAGTTCCCAGGTGCTTGATAAAGGCAGTCCCAGCTGAGCTCACAAATAAGGGAGAGGCTTGATTGCAGGAACAGCAGAGCACTGCTTGGCAAGAACAGGATCCAGGAACGGATTTGGCTGGACTGGAATGGGATTCAGGATTTTCACCCAGGTTTCAGGATTTTCAAGCAGGCTTGGCTTGGCTGGAGAAACCCCAAAGCAAGTCCAGCATGGAATAAAGTCACAATCGTGAGAATTACTTTAAGATTGTATTTCTTGCTTTGTAAGCTCCCAGTTTATTGTACTGTTTTTTCTTATAATGTAATCCGCTCCAAACTAAATTTGGGGATGAGTGGAATAGAAATCTATGGAAATGTAAACGAACAGCACTTGAAGCCACTGGGAACCTTTTGGGACACGAAGGGGAAAACAGTAAGGGAAGGAAAAACCCACACATACCCACAAAAGGCTGATGCTACCCAGCTCGAATTCCAGCCTAAGTAGGCCACTGGAGCCAGAAAAGAAAATTAAACATGGGAAAAAAATTCATACTAAGTACACTAAGGAAGTAGCGAAAAAAAAACCCAAACAAACAAAACAAAAAAAACCTAAAAACAAAAAAAAGAGACAAAAATATACCAGCAGGGAAGGCACCACAAAAACACTAAAAGTTGACATGCTGAGGAGAGATCACAGATACAACTTCTCTGCTTCACAGAAAACTAAAGACTGCTGGTCCCAGTGAGATGCTGCCAAAGGCTTCTTAAAGTGATATAAAGTGACAGTACACCGGGCAGCATCCGCACCGGGCTCTGTCAGATGATGTCACCCAGCTGTGAGAATATTTGGTCTGTTTGTCCTCAGAGAATGATATTTCTTTTCTCCACTGCTTTACTGTATATTGGTCTTGGACCCTGCCTCTTGTCTTCCCCTTTCCCCTGTATCTACCACATGTGAAGGAGGGTACACTCCCTCCTGTCATTCGTCTTTGTGTCCCACACTCTTCTCTTCCTCTCTCACTCACTTTCCTCCTCTCAGGCTTCATTTTCTTGCTGGTGAGGCACTGGAAATCCCATCAACCTTTTCATCACCATCGCCATGTCTTCATCTTCAATTGGCAAGGCATGGACATTTGCCTTTCTACTGTTACCATGTCCCCTATTCTACCACTCACAGGGAAACAATGCTTCTCTCCTCCTCTACAGACTGCAGGTTGTAGTTTAAATATCTCTGCTCCAAGGTTTACATATTTTGGCCCCTAAATCTCACCTCATAGCCCTCTTCTGGACCTGCTTACAGAAGCTACATTTCAAAACCAATGCCTAAATCAAATGTGGTGGGCATATTTTATAGTATGTGTGTGTGCGTATGTATGTGCACCTGAGGCAACGGAGGGTTAAGTGACTTGCCCAAGATCAGAAGGAGCAGCAGTGGGAATTGAACCGGGAACTGGAAGTCAAGCCGGGTGCTCTAACCACTAAGCCACTCCTTCACGCCTTAATTTTGGCCCTAGACGTTTTCATTTGTTCCATTATTGCAGAAAAACATCTATTTTTGTGCAGGCCATGTCCCACTCTGAACACACCTCATTGTAATTTGGACGAACTGTGGAGAAAAACATCTAAAATCAGGGAGTTGAAAATTGCAACTTGGGCATTTTTGAGAGAAAAACATCCTTCTGTCAATTTATGACTTTTTAAAATGTTTTTCTCCTTTGAATATGTGCCCCACAGTGTATTAGCACCATGCCTATTTAAATAGGGCCACAGTGCAACAAAATTTTTTTTATCGCAATTAAAGCCGGGGCAAAGCCAGCTGTACATTTGGGGGGGGGGGGGGGGGGGCATAGGGATGGAATGGGGGATATATATATATATATATATATATATATATATATATATATGATAGGCATGTTATATAGTGTGTGTGGGGGTATATTTATCTATATATGTACCTTCTGTCCAATTTATGAAAAAAAATGGATACAAATATGAGAAAGGCATTTAATGAAACCATGTATACAAGTAGTTTGCAATCAGTATTTTGCCTTACATGCATAACTGAAATAGTCACCAAAGTAAACTTACCTGATGTACTAATAGTTCAGCCACTTCAACATGATTATTCAGTGCAGCCAAATGTAATGCAGTATAACCATCATCCTTCTTCTCATCCACAATCCATGGCCTTGGAAGTTTTGACAGTAGTACACGCATTGCACTGAAGGAATGAAAGTCAATATGAAGGCAGCAGTGGAAATCAAATTAAGCAGATGGCAATTACACAATTGATTCACCAGAAGGAAACTATGGGGTCTTGAAAGCTCATATTGAATGTTCTTTGGGGGGTCAACATGGTCACATCTTGTTTGGCTGGCAGGGCCCAGACTTCCTGCAAACCATATTGCTGCCCTTGGATTGGTAGACCACACCTAGCACTGTGAGCTTGCTTTCACATGTACACATGGCGCCCTCATGTAGCATTCACAGAAAACTGCCTTTTACATGTGGAGGGGCATTTTCGATATGATATCTAAATCCATTTTGGGACATTCCAGTAGCGTACATGGCCATTTTCAAACCAGGAAAATGCCCAACTTTTTGTTTCGAAAATGGCCATTTGCTAGACGTTTTGTGCTCAGTGCATGTATCTTTTAGGACCATTCAAAAAAAAAAAAAAAAAAACATACAAAAACAAATCATTGGGATGTAAGGGGGGGGGGGGGCAGCATTCTTAGTAACTGAGGCCCACACACATCCCAGCAGAACAGTGAGGCACCTAGGGGGCACTGCAGTGGACTTCACATAAAAGGTCCCAGGGACACATGTCCACCAATTACCCATTAAACTGTATGGTGAGCCCTTCAAAACACACCAACAACCTACTGTACCCCACTGTACACCACTACAAGTATGCCTGCAGGTGTCATCTCTATGTAGGTTCTGTAGTTTTTTTGGTGGGTTTTGGAGAGATCACACTTTCCACCACAAGTGTAACAGAGTGGGATATGGGCCTGGGTCCCCTTCTCTACAGTGCACTGCACCACTAGACTTCTCCAGGAACCTGCTTGCTGTTCTAATAGGACTGGCCATAACATCTGAAGCTGTCAGAGGCTGGTATGTACTGTTTCTTTCACAGCTTTGGGGGGGAGGGACGGAGTCAGCGCCACTGGGGAGTAAGGGGGTTTATATGCCTTAATCCCTCCAGTGGTCATTTGGTCATTTAGGGCACCTTTTGGTCATTAAATGTGATTGAAACAGATCTAGCCAAAAATCTTAATTTGGCCCTAGACGTTTAACTGAATTCCATTACTGCAGAAAAACATCATCTTTGTGCCACCCATGTCCCACCCAAAACACGCCTCCTTAAAATTTTATTTGGATTTTGCTCACACCTTTCCAGTGGTAGCTCAAGATGAGTTACATTCAGATACACTATTGGCTCATTTTCGAAGAGAAGGGCGCCCATCTTTCGACACAAATTGGGAGATGGGCGTCCTTCTCACAGGGTCGCCCAGATCAGCATAATCAAAAAACGAGTCCTCAGCCGATAATGGAAAAAAGGAGATCCCTGACGAACGCTTGGCCGACTTTACTTGGTCCTTTTTTTTTATGACCAAGCCACAAAAATGTGCCCTAAATGACCAGATGACCACCGAAGGAATCGGGATGACCTCCCCCTACTCCCCCCAGTGGTCACTAACTCCCCTCCACCCTAAAAAACAATATAAAATATTTTTTCCAGTCTCTATGCCAGCCTCAAATATCATACCCAGCTCCATGACAGAAGTATGCAGGTCCCTGGAGCAGTTTTACTGGGTACTGCAGTGCACTTCAGGCAGGCGGACCCCAGGCCCATCCCCCTCTACCTGTTAAACTTGTCATGGTAAATGTGAGCCCTCTAAAACCCACCAGAAACCCACTGTACCCACATCTAGGTGCCCCCCCTTCATCCCTAAGGGCTATGGTAGTGGTGTACAGTTGTGGGGAGTGGGTTGTGGGATGGGAGGGGGGGGCTCAGCACACAAGATAAGGGAGCTATGCACCTGGGAGCTTTTTCTGAAGTCCATTGCAGTGCCCCCTAGGGAGCCCTGTTGGTGTCCTGGCATGTCAGGGGGACCCGTGCACTACGAATGCTGGCTCCTTGCTTGCATTTGGTCATTTCTGAGATGGGCGTCCTCGGGTTCCATTATTGGCCGAAAATGGGGAGCAACCATCTCTAGGGATGACCATCTCTAAGGTCGACCTAAATATGGAGATTTGGGCATCCCCGGCCGTATTAGCGAAACGATAGATGGCCACCCATCTTGTTTCGATAATACGGGTTTCCCCACCCCTTTGCGGGGGACGTCCTGCGAGGATGCCCTCAGGAAACCTTGGGCGCCCCATTAGATTATGCCCCTCTTGTATTTCCCTGTACCTAGAGAGCTCAAAATCTAAGTTGGTACCTGAGGCAACGAAGGGTTAAGTGATTTGCCCAAGATCAAAAGGAGCAGCAGTGGGAATTGAACCGGGAACTGGAAGTCAAGCCGGGTGCTCTAACCATTAAGCCACTCCTTCACGCCTTAATTTTGGCCCTAGACGTTTTCATTTTGTTCCATTATTGCAGAAAAACATCTATTTTTGTGCAACCCATGTGGCACTCTAACCACGCCTCATTGTAATTTGGACGAACTGTGAGGAAAAAAAATCTAAAATCAGGGAGTTGAAAATTGCAACTTGGGCATTTTTGAGAGAAAAACATCCTTCTGTCAATTTATGTCTTTTTAAAATGGTTTTCTCTTTTGAAAATGTGCCCCACAGGGTATTAGCACCATGCCTATTTAAATAGGGCCACAGTGCGAGTAAACATTTTTTTAATCGCGATTAAACACGGGGCATAGCCAGCTGTACATTTGGGGGGGGGGGGGCACAGGGATGGAATGGGGGGGGGCACAGGGATGGAATGGGGGGGGGGACGCATTTCCTCTCCGTCCCCCCACATTAGATATCATACCTTTGTTGATGAGGATGCCAAAGCCAGTCAATGAAATCCACTGCAAAAAAGCATCCCCCTTCCTTCTTGTGCTGTCTCAGGAGCAAGGAAGTCTTTAGGGTGTCTCCAGCCACTGATGCCAGCACTCCCTAAGCATGCTGACTTCCTTGCTACTGAGGAAGTACGAGGAAGAGGGTGAATCAGGCAGTAGATTTGTTCAGCTGGCAGGGCTTCAGCTACCCCACCAGCCACTGAACAGGTACCGTGGCTTTGGAGGGGGCCTTCACCCATTCTCCCTCATGTGCTCCCGTGTCTTCACCCATTTTCTCATGTGCCCCACTGTGCACCCTTCTCTCATGTGCCTCCTTGTGCCTTCACTCCTTCTCATTCTCTCTTTCAATGTGCCTCCCCTCCCTCAATTCCCCCCCTCCCACCTGCATTCTCTCCTCAATTCCCCCCTGTCCTCTCTCCCTTGCTATCTTCTGGACTGCCGGTGGCTCCCCCTCCCCTTTCCAATTATCTTGAAGTCTTTGCTCTGCAGCAGCAGCGTATTGAAACGCTGCCTGGGCCTGTATCAACCTTCCTTCTGACCCGGCGTTCTCTTCTGAAAACAGGAAGTTGCATCTGAAGCGGGTGGAGTGGAAGAGGGCAGGTCAGAAGGAAAGGTCCAGTGCAGACCAAGGAAGCATTTCAATATGCAGCCGCTACATGGCAAAGATTTACTGAAAATAACAAGGTAAACTGGGAGGGGAGGTGAAAACCACCAGCGGTCCAGGAGGGGAGAAACAGATGCCAGACCTGGCGTGAAGACAGAAATGGGAGGGCAGCTAATCATTAAGCATAATTAAGTTTTTTAAATTGCGATTAACGGTCGTCCCTATATTTAAATAATCTTTTTGTTTACCTTCAAACTAGGTTTTCCCACATGCATAATGTGAGCAATTCAAAACCAGCAGTGCAAGTTAGGTGCCCAAATTCTAGGGGCTAAGCTCGTATTTTATAACAGCAAATTTGTGCACCTAATGTTATAGAATACTAGCATAAGACAGCAATTGGCACCAAAATTTAGGTCCCATCACTTACGCCAGCTCTATGGCAGGTGCTGCTTTTAACTCCTAACCCTTATTCACTTGTTCAGAACCCTTATTTTATCATCCTCACTTTAATATTCCCTTATCTCTTGTTTGTCCTGTTTGTCTGTTCTAATTAGATTGTAAGCTCTGTCGAGCAGGGACTGTCTTTGATGTTCAAGTGTACAGCGCTGTGTACATCTAGTAGCGCTTTAGAAATAAGCAGTAGTAGTAAATGTGAACATCTAAATACAGCAGTTAGATGCCGAAGTGACAGTATTCAGTAAAGTGCATGCGGAAATAGTTGTGAACGGCCCATGACCTGCCCAGCTCCTTCCGCAGGTGAAACGCGTGCCCTTGCAGTTACACACTAGAACAGCTTAGGTTGCCCAGTTACAGAATAGTGGCCTACGGATTACTTAGATGCCTGCCAATTTGTCCTCCCTCATTTTAGTACGTAACTACATTAACTCTGTTGAGCACCCACAGTTATGCGCCAAACAGTTGGCACACTAATACAGAATTACCCCCAATTATATGTAAAAATTAGCAGAAACAAACACTGGACACAAACAATAAGCTTAAATGATCACAGCTAGCACTATATGCTCGAAAGAAATATTATATCTACCTTTGTTAAGAAATTAAGCATGAACAGTATTTTATTCTTGTAAAAATTCCAGTTGATATATTAAATTCAATGATATGTACAGCATTGCATATAATGTTTAGTAGACATACCTAAAAGATAAACTAAATTCAAGGTCATTAAAGACCAGGCTTTAGTAAATCAAGATAAATGTCCTTAAAACACTTTATGCTGCCTAAATAAAACACTGCTTAAACGAATTTTCTGAACTTGAAATATAGTGCTTCTGTCGTGGAATTCATATTTTCCTCTTTACTATCTTGGAAGTGTCAACCAAGTTTTAAAATCCATTAATAAGGAAAAGCTAACTAGGTCTTCAGAACCTGCTGCTAACCATCTCAGCCTTCACTGCACTTAACACTTATAAAATCTAAACTTTTCTATTCCTTTGGGGGTGGGGGAGCTGAAGGTCAGTGAGAACCAAAAAACACCCTTATGCACAAGCTTAAACATTCCCAGAACCAGTCACTAAAAGACATATACTGATATATAGTGTCTCTCACTCCTCAGTGATCAAATCAGCTTTCACAACCTGTTGTGGCAGAGAGAGATGCATTTGTTCCACAGTTCCCTTTTTTTCTCATTTTCACTCTGCATCATTCTATGTATAGTGATGGCCACATTAAGTTCTACCAGTATGCGCAAGCTCGGTAAAAATCTTGGATAATTAAGTGGAATATGAGAGACCGCTTTATTTGGCTGTGCTAAAATAGCACAACAAATGGCAAAGCAGTGCTTACACCACAGGATGAAGAATCAATAGCAGAGAAAAAGATAGAGGCTCCCTGATCTCTTGGATCGACAGCTGAGAGACTATTTTTTGCTATGTTGACTAATATGTCAGGGAAGAGAGAGGCACAAGCGAGCCCATTTGCCTGTGAGTGAATGTTTCAAATGCTGAGCTGCCTATAAAGCTGTAACAGTTTTGCTGGTGCTTTCTGAGTGGGAAATAGTGTTAAGTGTCTATGGTGTTTAAGTTGGAGACCTGACCCTGTTAAATGGACACGACTTCTGGAGAAGGAAAAGTAGCTTCAACACAGATGTGTCTGCAGCTGAGCCTGGAACTAAACAAACAAACAAAAAAAAACCAAAACAAAAACACAAACCAAAAAACTCTCTGAAGAAAAGATGCAGCGCTCTATGTCTAAGGATCTTGAAAAAAAAAAAAACTCAACAGTTGCTGTCCTTTTAAAGAACTATTTTCTCTGCAAACTTAGTCCTCTACAGATTCTTTGCATCTGTGCATGGGTTAGCGTCACCTAAGCATCCTTCTTGAGCGCTTTGGGTTCGGCCTGCCACAAGGTGACTCTTTTCTCTACTGCATTAACAGTAATTTTCTGCCTCCCAAGAAAGGGTGTTGCAAGTATTAACTGAAAATCTGTTTTTTTAAAATTGTATTTTGAGGAATGTGCAAGTACTCCGTTTTTCTAAACAATCTCACCCTCCCCCCACTACCATCCATCCTGAGCTGAATCAGCAAAAAGGGTAAACACTTGAGATGGGGGTCTCTCTCTCTTCTCCAGGTCATTACCCTCTTTCCAACTGCAAATGCTGCAGGATACTAACACGTAAAAGGTAACAGTACGGGAGGCCTCTGCAAATTGCACTTCTAAGAATGCCTGTGATTCTCAGTATGCTTATTCTTTGCTAATTGTTTGAAATAATATTCTCCCTTTTATATTTCATCTTGCAAAATTTTATTAGTTTACATAATACTAAATTATAATTTTCATTCCCCACCCCCCCACCGGACTTGGTCTAAAACTTTATTACATGTCATAGCGGGTAACTTGTTTATAGTGCTATTATTGAAGGCCATTCAAGTTACATTCCAAAGATTCATAAAAATGGGAATGTTCACTGTTATAGTTTTTGTAATAAATTCATCACCTTTTGCAGAGAACTTGAACTGATTAAATCCATTTCCAACATTATTTTTCAAAAAAGCACATTGTTTTTCTCAATGCTGTGCAATGTATATTTATTAGAGCAAAAATGCATTTGACTAGACAATATAAAACTTAAGTGCAGACAATCGAGTTGAGCACCAGATTGTATATACTGTCATTCTAATGCTGCATTGCTGCCTCCTCCCTGTACTGCGGTGCTAACTACAGCTACACACTGATTTGTTCCTCTCTCTGCTGCACTAGGTTTTTTTTTTTTTTTTTTTGCCATAGGCTGCAGGAATTCTGCCTCCTCCAAATCCCTCTTTATCCATTCTGTAATGCTTTAATTTATCTATAAAATAATTTTGTTTAATCCATCTAACCACTGCCAATAGTTGGAATTCATTATTGTAGTGTAAGTTTAATCTCTTACAACCCATTTTAGCTAATAAAAATGTTGCAACAAAAGAACAGCATACTGAAGAGATATTGGCCCCTCCAATGCCTTTGATATATACAGGAGAAAAGGAGGAATGTGCACTTGTGCACATTTATGTATTCAAAGCACTATGCTATAAACTGTTTAAAAAAAAGGGGGGGGGGGCGGGACATAATAGAGAGAGGAGGCAAGTGATTGACTCAGGCAGAGTTTTTAAACCATTCAGAAGTCTCAAATAGGCAGGATCTAGCACAGACATCTGGTCTAAAAGAAGCGTAAAGCCACTAAAAACGCTTTATATGTGCTTGTGCTTTTTTACCCTTTCAAAACTCTGGGACAATAGTTAAAATGTTGTACAGTGCACTGTTATATGACCATGCAAGGGGAAAACAAGAAATATATTTTGCATGAAAATATTCTCTAGGCTTTAAACTAACTAAATTCTCCTCCTAGGATGCTACAATAAATTATAAACTAGTCAGACAACAAACCCTGGTGGAATAACCTCAGGAACTGTACAGCAGCATGAAACTACAATTTCCAAAAAGCATCTAGCAGGTATCAGATCTGAACAGAAGGAAAAGGAAACCAGCAAGACAAAGGACCCTACAACTCAAAGTTGAAAGTTTGGAACATAGTTCATTTGTTCTATCTATTACATTCTGGAACAAACAGGCCTGAAGGAATTCTGAAAGGTAAAACTAAATGTAAAAACCTTAATTTGGAATGACAAGAGCATCTTAAATGTAAGCAATCATATTAATTTAGTGAATCTAACAAGCATTTTTCAGCTCCAGAAAGAAGCAAGACTCGAAAATTAAAGATGCACTTTCTCATCCAACAGATAAATGACCTGCAACCTGCCCAGAGAACATACTTCTTATGTACCCATATTATCATACAGTGCTATGGAATGTAAAGAAAGTATGTATTTTTGGCAGCACAACAACAACTTTAATACCACTGAAGTCATTCGTCTTATTTCATCTGAAAGATTGGACCTTGGGATAGTAAAAGTGCAAGTCAGTCATCACTATTTGAAGGTGCCATAATAAATATCATAGTTATTTTTATGAGTCACATAATATTAAAGTTATCACAAATTAAAAATTGGGGGGGGGGGGGGAGGGGCAGAACAGGAGACTGAAAATCCTGGTCTTAGTGAAAATGTGTTACAGAAGACTGTTAGGCCATGATGCCTTTCTGTTCTACAAACTTTGTGTAATCTTAACACCGTTCATAAATATGTATACAGTTTTTGAATGCATACACATTTACGGCCTCTTATCAAGCAGCGCTAGCAGTTCACACATGGCAATGCTGACGGAGCCCATCCAAAGTGAATGGGCTTTGTCGGCATTACCACACTGGGAGCTGCTAGCATGGCTTGATATACGAGGCCCTTAGGTCTTGAACATCAACAGAATTCAAATCATTACTACAAAAAAGGTAAGGGGAAATATTTTTTGACATAATCTATTTTGAAGTACAAACACAAAACTCTTAAGTCCATAAAATTAATTAGGACTATTTGAAAAGAAGCCACAAAAAGGTAGTAAACTATGAATATGTTTTCCCCCAAACATATTACACTGATGTAATTCCAAATAAGCTTCAGTCTCAGAATTTTGACTACAGACCTATAATTAAAAATATGGAATAGGTCTAAGTTTGTTTCTCCCAACCTACTAAAGATCTGAAGTCCTCATGAGAGCAAAAACGTCGAACTATATACTGTCACCTAACATGCTTAATGTGATGCCACAGAAATTACTTAACCACCTCTTTTCCCCTAGGTCTGACAGATCTTCCTCAAATTAACGCTTGCTAAGCTTGCTGATCACTTTGCTGGCAAAGGGTATTGCATGAAAAGTACATATGCAAAGATTCCTTGAGGCTATGATGAGCCAATGCACATTACAAATCAGAATCTCAATTAAAAATATAGGAATAGTGTAGAACTGTCCATAGATATTAGTTTGAAAAGTCTTTTTTCCTTCTTTTACTGTGAATTCCTTCTCTAATGTTCACAAATTAACTTGTCTACTGATAAAAAGGTATCAACAATAATTTCTTGCTGTTCTAGCATTTTGCTAATTTTCCAATTATAAAGCTGCAAAATGCACTCTGCAAGATAATTCTAAAAAAGATATGATATGCAAGAAGCCTCAGTAACTAAAATATGCCTAAATAGTGCAAATTACGCTGATAATGCATGTTAACTGAGTAAGCAGTAAAGTTTTCTACTGTACAGTTTGGCTCTTAAAGACTCAAGTCATGTTAACAGCTCTTCAAAAATTAATCTATCATTACTATGATTTTTCCCCTTGAGAGAGAGACAAAATTCATTAACATAAAATAACACTGCTGACCTGTGGCTTACAAAAGTTAGAATTTACTACTGGCATTATTACTTGCTGCTTCATGTCAAGGCATCTCTAAAACTGCACCAAGTCACTCTCAAATGTCACACCCATCACTTAGATCAGCTGTTCATTTTTAACTGAGCACACAGTGAACTCAGGGCATGTGCTGACACTGTTGTAACTCAAACATTTCAACCATCTGAGTGACATGGAAAACAGATGCTGACATTATCAAATGCTACATTGCTTTTTTCCATGGTTGCCTCTTGCCCTGATATGGCTAATACATGAAACTGTTTTGCCATCCAAAAGTGCACTTGAGCAGCTGGATCTGAAGAACAGTTCCCATATAACTGGTAAAAATAGCAGCTAGTTTTAGAACTGCCTTTATTGCTTAAGACTAGGCGCAATAACACCTGCTAGGTTTCCATAAGAATACATGGCGTAAAGAACACATATACATAAATCTCACCATGGTCATCAGACAAACAACTGCAACATTCCATGCCATGAGGGTTGCTAGTGAGAGTTTCAGCTAATATCAGCCCTGCAGCCTGCATCAAGAATCTGAGCACAAGTTTCAAATCAACCTTTAAATGCAGAGCACACACACAAGATTACAATAAGTTTTATCAGCTGTTTGCATGAGAACTATTCATTTTAAAAAAATAATTCAATGAGTTTTAGCTGTAAAGGTACGCAGATATTGAATATCTTGGGCTAACAGCGTAGTGAATGCTCATAGATAAGCACTATGTTCCACTTAGTCCTACCAGACACTGTGTGTCCATTACCAATTTTTTGAACCCAGAGGAGAGTCCAGATGTGTACAGAATCCAATCACCACTATATCTGAATACCAGAGCTCTCATGAGCTTGTGGGGATGTCAAAATGGGTTTGCTCATGTCATGACAGGCTACCTTCACTGTCTAAGTAAGATTCCATTTCTTTCAACAGGCAGCCAATTTTTTTTATTTAAAATACTATTTCACAGAACAATCTAAAACATTAGAATAGTTCCTTAATCCAGAGCAATTTACAACACACACAGATAATTCTCTCCACCCAGGCTATTAATTTTCAAAAATCAATTTGATCAAAACTATCATGTTAGTGGTATAAGCTAGCCAACACAAAAATAACTTGCTTATTAAATAACTAAATAACTGTATACTCTAGTTAATGTTTGTTCTTTCATAAGAGATACTAAAAGATAGTTTAATAATTTAAAGATTGCTATCTTTAGGTACAGTGGAACCCAGATATAATGCTATGATTGGGATCTATAAAATATCATCACGTTAAATGCAGGGCCGCGTTATAGCAGGGTCAACAGAACATGAACACAACTGAACCAAAAACTGATCTGTTGCAAAATGAGCTGTATGTAAAAAAAAAAAAAAAAACCAAGACATGATTGCATTATATGCGGATTTGTGTTATTGTGGGCACGTTAAATCAGGGTTCCACTGTGTTGTTCTTTTTTTCTGATTGTGATATTTAAATAAGAGCATTAACAAGAGGAGTTATCTATAAGATCAGATTAGAGGGTTGACCTTATGGCTCACTGGCAGCATTGTCATATTGAAGCCACTTTCCACTGCTCCTTGGTGTGCAGGTGATGGATTCTTAGAAGCAGCACTCACAGCCCAGGAACAGGAAGTTTCACACAATGGTGATACAATGAATAGACTCAAGGTTCCAAAGTGAGCTGCTATCTGTGGTCCCCGGTACAGGGCTGTCGTTACTATGGCTGAGGTAGCCAAAAAGTAGGAGAGGGATGAAAAGTGAGCAAAACTTATTGTACAGTTGTAACTGAAGATTCATAAGCCTACAGCCCAGTAGAAGCCAGCTCTCATGAAAATAGGAAGAAACTGTCAGGCAAAATATCTATCTATCTATAAGACGTATAAATAGTTCTCTTTAATAGTACATTCAGAGACAAAATTTGTTTCTGAATACTGCATGTGAACTGTACATTTTTAGGACAATCCCCTGTGAAGGTGGTTATCATGCAACTTAGTACAATTGTAATATCCACCCCAAAAAATAAATACTGAACACACAGAAATCTATTTTAACATCTTATATAATAAAACGCACCTCCAACATTCTGAAGCTGACTGCATGGCTGAGGCATTCCTGCTCTCTGTATCAATCTCCTGAATTGACATCACGTACTTCCGAGTTCGTCACAAGCAGAAGTGACCAACCACACGAGGTTTCTCGGCTTCAGAATGTTGGAGGTGCATTCTATTAAATAGGATTGGTCAGTTCCTTGAAGCACAGCCAGAGCTCAGCATCCTGCACAGTAACGCTCAGACACCTGAGAGAGAGGGGGGGGGGGGGGGGGGGGGGGGCTGACACCAGAGAGAGGGAGGGAGGGAGGGGGGGAGGTATCTCTGTCACACATACACTCTCTCTCTCTCACAGTCAATGTCTTTCTCTCTCTCACTCTCACACACTGTATGTCTCACACTGTATCACATTCACTCTCTATGTGTCACAAGGTCACTCACACACTCTCTTGGTCTCATACGTTCAGTCTCACAGAGAGTCTGTGTCTCACACACACTCTCTCTCTCTCGTACACACTGTATCTGTGTGAAACACACTCTCTCTCACACTGTGTCTCACATACGCACTTGCACACACTCTCATTCTCACACACACACTCGCACCCAGACTCACTCTCTCTTTCTCTCACACACACACTCGCACATTCACTCTCTTTCTCATACAGTCACTCTCATATACACTCTCTCAAACATACACACTCCGAGGAAAACCTTACTAGCGCCCGTTTCATTTGTGTCAGAAACGGGCCTTTTTTTACTAGTATGTAAATAAAAATGTCATACAAATTTTGTAGCACTAAAGACATACAGAAATACCGTATGGATACCCCATTTATTATGTGCCACTATACGAACATTTGAAAAAGAAATGTAGAGAAAATTATTCTATATGCAAACATTTGTGACATGATTTACTGAATGCCAATGTTTTGCTGAAGCTGGTAAAATGGAACCAAATCACCTCTTCAATGGATTTGGTCCCCTTCAACCAGCTGTAGCTATGCATTGATCACGACGAGAGGCCACTGTCTAATGCTGGACATAAACAAAGGGAACGAACAGCTTCTGGGAAATGAACTCTACAGGTGAAACTACAGAAAAGCATTTGCCACACTATTACTATTTTATTATTATTATTTTTACTTTTATCACTATGATTACATGCAACTGTCACAAAGTAGCTGCTATTCTGTGATGAAAAAGGTTCAATAAACTATTTAAAAATACTGGTTCTCCATATCTGTTCCTAACAAAGTCTGCAACAATATTCCACAGTATATACATTTGCTAAACATACTATTTCACAACCAATCACTCTCCATGCAACAGTGTTTCAGTACTATTTATTTTTTGCTACTGACCCTGGTCTTGTTGCTCTTACTAGCTTTCTCACTAGTGCACTGTAGAGTTCTAACAGCTGTACTGGTCCTGGAGAGTTATAATACCTTTAACTGAACCACATCTGTACAGAAAAGATTCTGGTTCAAAACGTGTATCTGCACTTTCTGTAACATGTTTATGGGAACTTTTTATACTGCATACTCCAAGCAACTGGATCTAAGCAGTGAACAATTAACTAGAATGTCACAAGTGGTGTTTTGACACATTGGCCTTACAGATTTGTATTACAAAACTCAGGTTCAAAGTTACTACAGAATATTCTTCACCTTAAAAGAAACATTCTATCATATGTAGTACACATACAAAATTATTTTTCTAGATCCCTAACAAATTAAACTGTAAAAGAAAAGTCAAGTGTAGTTCTTTAATCTACTTAACACTGTTAAGTATGTGCTAGAGAGGAAATTTACATTAAAAAATAATCATGGAAATACACAAACCTGGTTTAGTTTCAGTATTTAGAGCACTAAAGCTTTGCATCTAAATTATTAAAAGTATCAAATGCATAAACTGCTACTAATTGAACGTACACATAACTATGGATAAATGTACAGAGGCAGAGGTTCTCCAACAAGATGTTGTGACACATAAGTTGTCACAAGAGCTGAGAGGTGTGTTGCCAAAAGTTTGACAGACATTAAGCCTGCACTTTCCATAAAAGCCAATGTGCCTGTTGTCTGAAGAGTGCAGAAAACCAGGTACTTAAAATTCCTGTCACCTCTTCCAATGATGCCCCCCCCCCTCCACCCCCCAAGGTCTGATTGAAAATGTGGGCTCCTTCTTCCTTCCTCTGCTCTGGATAGGGCATATTTTAAAAGGGGAATCAGCAGAGGGTAGAGAGAGGTTTGAAAAGGGAAAAAGATTGGGTGAGAGGAAAAGAATGTAAACCGCTGTGATCTGTTCACCAGGCAGTATATCAAGATTTTAATAAACAAACATAAACAAGAGCGTGTGTTTTACGAGTGTGTAAGAGGACTGGCAAGTTGCATTATAAAAGGGGCACACCCCCACCCTCATGGTAGCTTGTGCAGTGTGTCACACACACGAGGCTGTCCGGTTGTGTCACAAAAAAAAATCACTTTACTAGGGGACCAAACCACAACAGAACAAACTAAACTTCTGTGTAAATGGATTGAGTATCCTAATTTAACACACATTTTAATGAAACAGTTGACAGTATAAGTTAACTGGCTAATAAATCAAAGATAAGCCCATGTAGTTAAACAATAAAACACTTCAGTACTGTAAATACTACCAAAACTTTAACTGAGCACCATTAAAGACAGAGAAATAAACAGAACAAAGAGGTGGGATAAGGTGGGATACAAATGCAACAAATAATAATAACACACAAAACACAATAATAAAAATAATAAGAGGTACTGTGAGAGTATATACAAGAGAGAGGATAACTGGAGAGGGAGAACACTTTACTAGTGTGAGCATTTTACCTTCTGGGACACTGCCTAATAAACTTGGGAAAAGGTAGAGAAACAGATAAATCTCAGCATCTCTATTTTAAATTACTCTGATACAGACGATTTGAATACTTGAAGTGTATTATTTATTTATTAGAATTTATTTACCACCTTTTGAAGAAATTCACTCAAGGCGGTAATACAGAAACAAATATTTTCCAGAGAAGGGAAAATGGTAGAACTAGAGGACATAAATTGAGGTTGCAGGGTGGTAAATTTAGGAGTAATGTCAGAAAAATCTTTTTCACGGAGAAGGTGGTTGATGCCTGGAATGCCCTCCTGAGAAAACTGTGGCGGAATTTAAAATGGCATGGGATAATCACAGAGGATCTCTAATTAGAAAATGAATGGTATAAAAAACAAAACTTAAAAGGGTTGCAAATGTGTTTGCTTGTCAAGTGGTGCTTAGATGGCAACTCTGGCTGTATCAACTAAGGCTAGTGCTGGGCTAGCTTGTACAGTCTGAGTCCCGCATGTAGCGATCCAGTTTAGGAAGGGCTGTAGGGAGCATCGATGGAAACTCCAGTAATTCTGAACATGAGAACAGTGCCGGGCAGACTTTATTGTCTGAGTCCTGCAAATGACAAGATGGATTCGGATAGGCTGGAGTGGACTTTGAGGTGGCCTTCTATGGTCTATGTCCCAGAAACAGCAAAGAAAGACCATGAACAAGTAATATAATATTACATTCATTGTTGATTTAATCTTGAATTGAGAACGAATGTGACTGTTGGGGAACTGGATGGACCATTCAGGTCTTCATCTGCTGTCACTTATATAACAAAGGCAGTTTAGGGACTTTTTTTTTTTTTTTTTAGTATTTGAAGTCCTTGTTTCAGTTTCATAGGTTAGCATTTAAAGGGATTAGAGTTTACTATAGCACAGCAAACCACAATTTAGAGTTTCTTTCCCATCTATCCCAACAAATACCCACCCTGGCCTGATCTCTGGTTATAGGACTTTGAATCAATGAGGAGGTTAGGAAGCTAGACGTTTAATTAAAGCATCTCTATCAGCCAGTAACTTACGCTTAGAAATACTGACTACTTAGGCCTATAGAGGGGAACCTAAAAATAACAATAAAGCGAAGTTACTTACCTGTAACAGGCATTCTCCGAGGACAGCAGGCTGATTGTTCTCACATATTGGTGACGTCCACGGCAGTCCCAGGTCCGGAAAATCTTTCTAGCAACAAAAGTTGCTACAGCCTTCGAGCGCACGGGTTCGCGCATGCGCGGCCATCTTCCCACCCATCACGCGAGAGTCCCGCTTCAGTCAACTTATGAAGCAAAACCAAAGAAAGGAACAACTCCAAAGGGGAGGCAGGCGCGTTGGTGAAAACAATCAGCCTGCTGTCCTCGGAGAATACCTGCTACAGGTAAGTAACTTCGCTCTTTTTTTCTCTGAGGACAAGCAGGCTGCTTGTTCTCACATATGGGTATCCCTAGCCCCCCAGGCTCACTCAAAACAACAAACAGGATCAATTGGGCCTCGCAACGGTGAGGACATAACATAAATTGACCTACGAAGAAACATCTAACTGAGAGTGCAGCCTGGAACAGAATAAAAATGGGCCTGGGGGGTGGAGTTGGATTCTAAACCCCAAACAGATTCTGCAACACCGACTGCCCAAACCGACTGTCGCGTTGGCTATCCTGCTGAAGGCAGTAATGAGCTGTGAATGTGTGGACAGATGACCACGTCGCAGCCTTGCAAATCTATTCAATAGTGGCTGACTTCAAGTGGGCCACTGATGCTGCCATGGCTCTAACACTATGAGCCGTGACATGACCCTCAAGAGTCAGCCCAGCTTGGGCGTAAGTGAAGGAAATGCAATCTGCTAGCCAATTAGAAATAGTGCGTTTCCCAACAGCCACTCCCCTTCTGTTGGGGTCGAAAGAAACAAACATTTGGACGGACTGTCTGAAGGGGCTTGTCCGCTCCACATAGAAGGCCAATGCTCTCTTGCAATCCAATGTATGCAACTGACATTCAGCAACGCGGGTATGAGGATGGGGAAAGAATGTTGGCAAGACAATTGACTGGTTCAGATGGAACTCCGACACCACCTTCGGCAAGAACTTAGGGTGAGTGCAGAGGACTACTCTGTTATGATGAAATTTAGTATAGGGAGCATGGGCTACCAAGGCTTGAAGCTCACTGACTCTACGAGCTGAAGTAACAGCCACCAAGAAAATAACCTTCCAGGTCAACTTCAGATGGCAGGAATCCAGTGGCTCAAAAGGAACTTTCATCAGCTGGGTGAGAACGACGTTAAGATCCCATGACACCGTAGGAGGTTTGACAGGGGGCTTTGACAAAAGCAAACCTCTCATGAATCGAACAACTAAAGGCTGTCCAGAGATAGGCTTACCCTCTACACGATAATGATAAGCACTAATAGCACTAAGATGAACTCTTACGGAGTTGGTCTTAAGACCAGACTCTGACAAGTGCAGAAGGTATTCAAGCAGGGTCTATGTAGGACAAGAGCGAGGATCTAGGGCCTTGCTGTCACACCAGACGGCAAACCTCCTCCATTTAAAAGAGTAACACCTCTTCGTGGAATCTTTCCTGGAAGCAAGCAAGATTCAGGAGACACCCTCATAAAGACCCAAGGAGGCGAAATTTACACCCTCAAAATCCAGGCCATGAGAGCCAGAGACTGGAGGTTGGGATGCAAAAGCGCCCCCTCGTTCTGAGTGATGAGGGTTGGAAAACACTCCAATATCCACGGTTCTTCGGAGGACAACTCCAGAAGAAGAGGGAACCAAATCTGACGCGGCCAAAATGGCGCAATCAGAATCATGGTTCCGTGGTCTTGCTGGAGTTTCAGCAAAGTCTTCCCCACCACAGGTATGGGATGATACGCATACAGAAGGCCTGAACCCCAATGTAGGAGAAAGGCATCTGAGGCTAACCTGTCATAGGTTCAAGTCTGGAACAGAACTGAGGGATCATGTGATTGATCTGAGTAGCAAAAAGATACACACCAAGGGGGTGCCCCACGCTTGGAAGATCTTGCGGACACTGCCCTGTTGAGAGATCACTCGTGAGGTTGCATTATCCTGCTCAACCTGTTGGCTAGACTGTTGTTTACGCCTGCCAGATACGTGGCCTGGAGAAACATGCCGTGACGGCGGGCCCAAAGCCACAACTGGACGGCTTCCCGACACAGGGGGCGAGATCCGGTGCCCCCTTACTTGTTGACATAGTACATGGCAACCTGGTTGTCTGTCTGAATTTGGATAATTTGATTGGACAGCCGATCTCTGAAAGCCTTTAGAGCATTCCAGATCGCTCGCAACTCCAAGAAATTGATCTGAAGACCTGATTCCTGAAGGGACCAAGCTCCCTGAGTGTACAGCCCATCTACATGAGCTCTCCACCCTAGGAGAGATGCATCCGTAGTCAGCACTTTTTGAGGCTAGGGAATTTGGAAGGGACGTCCCAAGGTCAAATTGGAGCGAATTGTCCACCATAGCAGGGAATTGTGAAAAACGGTGGACAACTGGACTACATCCTCTAGATCCCCAGCTACTTGAAACCACTGGGAAGCCAAGGTCCATTGAGCTGATCTCATGTGAAGACGGGCCATGGGAGTCACATGAACTGTGGAGGCCATATGGCCCAGAAGTCTCAACATCTTCCGAGCTGTGATCTGCTGAGACGCTCTGGCCAAGGAAACCAGGGACAGAAGGTTGTCCGCCCTCGCCTCGGAAAGATAGGCCCGAGCTCTCTGAGAGTCCAGCAGAGCTCCTATGAATTCTAGTTGTTGAACTGGAAGGAGATGGGACTTTGGGTAATTTATAACAAACCTGAGTAACTCCAGGAGTTTGAGAGTCATCTGCATGGACTGTAGAGCTCCTGCCTCCGAGGTGTTCTTTACCAGCCAATCATCGAGATAAGGGAACACCAGCCTGCGTAGCGATGCTGCAATGACTGCCAGGCATTTGGTGAACTCATTGGGTGCAGAGGTGAGCACAAAAGGCAGCACACAATACTGAAAGTGCTGTGTTCCCAGACGGAATCGAAGATACTGCCTGTGAGCTGGCAGTATCGGGATGTATGTATAAGCATCCTTCAAGTCCAGGGAGCATAGCCAGTCGTTTTTCTGAATCATGGGAAGAAGGGTGCCCAGGGAAACCATCCTGAACTTTTCTCAAATCAGATATTTGTTCAGGGTCCTTAGGTCTAGAATGGGACGCATCCCCCTGTTTTCTTTTGCACAAGGAAGTACCTGGAATAGAATCCCAGCCCTTCTTGCCCCAGTGGCATGGGCTCGACTGCATTGGCGCTGAGAAGAGCGGAGAGTTCCTCTGCAAGTACCTGCCTGTGCTGGAAGCTGAAGGACTGAGCTCCCGGTGGGCAATTTGGAGGTTTGGAGATCAAATTGAGGGAGTTTCCCCGCCGGACTATTTGAAGAACCCACCGATCGGAGGTTACAAGAGGCCACCTTTGGTGAAAAAATTTTAACCCCCCCCCCCCGACCGGTAGATCATCCGGCACGGACACTTTTATTGCGGCTATGCTCACCTGGAGCCAGTCAAAAGCCCGTCCCTTGCTTTTGCTGGGGAGCTGCAGGGGCCTGTCGAGGCGCACGCTGTTGAGGTGAACCGGCGCGCTGGGGTTGACCTTGAGCAGGCTGGCGGGAAGGTGGATTGTACCTACGCTTATTGAAAGCATAGGGAGCATTCCTCCTTCCCTCGTAAAAACGTCTACCAGATGAGGTAGATGCTGAAAGCGCCCGGTGGGAGAGTTTGTCGAATGCGATTTCCCGCTGGTGGAGCTGCTCTACCACCTGTTCGACTTTCTCGTCGAAAATATTATCCCCCCCCCCCCCCCCCCCCCGGCAAGGAACATCCGCAAGCCGCTGCTGGACCTGATTGTCAAGGTCAGAGGCACGCAGCCATGAGAGTCTGCACATCACTATACCCTGAGCAGCAGCTCTGGACGCCACATCAAAAGAATCGTGAGTACCCCTGGACAGGAATTTACGACACGCCTTCAGCTGCCTGACCACCTCCTGAAAAGGCCTGGCCTGCTCCAAAGGGAGCTGATCGACCAAGTCCGCCAGTTGCTTCACATTGTTCCGCAAGTGAATGCTCGTGTAGAGCTGGTAAGACTGGATTTTGGAGATGAGCATAGCTAACTGGTAGGCCTTCCTCCCAAAAGAGTCCAAAGTCCGAGCTTCCCGTCCCAGGGGCGCCGAGACAAAATCTCTCGTACTTTTGGCTCTCTTGAGAGCGGAATCCACAACCCCCGAGTCAAGAGGCAACTGGGCCCTCATCAACTCCGGGTCCTCGTGAATCCGATACTGGGACTCAACCTTCTTAGGAATGGTGGAGTTAGATAATGGTTTCATCCAGTTCCTTAACAATGTCTGTTTGAGGACATTATGTAGAGGAACAGTGGATGACTCCTTAGGTGACGAAGGATAGTCCAGGACCTCGAACATCTCTGCCCTGGGCTCATCCTCAGTTACCACCGGGAAGGGAATGGCCGTAGACATTTCCCGGACAAAAGACGAGAAAGACAAACTCTCCGGGGCAGAAAGCTTTCTCTCTGGCGAAGGAGTAGGGTCATAGGGAAGGCCACAAGACTCCTCAGAAGAGAAATATCTTGGGTCTTCCTCTGCCTCCCACGAGGCCTCGAGGCCTCTCCTTCGGTATCAGACAGGAGTTCTCTGACTGCAGTCCGCAGCCGAGCCCGTCTCGATGCCAAGAAGCTATGTCCTCGATGGCGATGCCGAGAAGTTGACTCCCGTGCCGGCGGCAATGAAGCTCCCTCCTTCGATGTCGATGGAGAGTCAACTTGGGTGGCAGCCGAGGCCAATGCAGCAAGCGGCACCGGCGTCGAAGGCCTCACCACAGGTGGGGAGACAGCTGCCGCATCTATCGACGATACCGACAGCGCAAGCACCCCCAGTACCAGAACAGACGGTTGTAGCAGCCCTTCCAGGATCCCTGGAAGAATGGCTCGGAGGCGCTCGTCAAGAGTGCCTGTCGAGAAAAGCTGTGGAATCGGTGCAGGAGTTGAGGCCAAAATCTGCCGAGGAGGAGGAGGAGGCAGTACCGGGCTGTCCGGAGACCGGCGCATCAACACCTCTTGTATGGAGGGTGAGCGGTCCTCCCAGCGTCGACGCTTCACGGGTGCCGATTCCCTTGATGCCCCGGAGCTCTCGGTACCGTGACGAGAAGGGGACCGATGACGGTGCTTCTTTGCCTTCGCTCGAGGCACGTCACCGGTACCCCTCGGTACCGACGAGGAGGACATGGAATCCACACGCCTCCTCGGGGTCGGGTCCGAAAGGGGTCGGTCCCGAAGGGCCTGTATCGCAGGAGCCCTTGAGGGAGGTGGAGACCCACTCGATGGTTCACTGCTGCCAGCGTGTGATGGTCTCTGGACAGCCATTACCAGCGCTCCTGAGGTCGATGCACTCTCCGGTGCCGACACAGACACCGCCGCGGACCTCGGTACCACTGTCGAAGTACTGGGCAAAGCTCCAAACAGGCATTCTCGTTGAGCTTGTCTCGATGCTTATGTCCGCTTTTTAAGGCTAAGACACAACTTACATGAGTCTGGGCGATGGTCGGGCCCAAGGCACTGGATACACCACGCGTGAGGGTCGGTGCCTGAGATTGCCCGGTTGCACCAAGTGCATTTCTTGAAGCCGTTGGCGAGCCTCAATGTCATCAACGGAAAAATAGCGGTGGTGAAATCAAAATTCGCAATGGTGCCAAAGGAAGGGCACAAAAAAGGGGAGAAAATCCTTAAGGGCGGCCAAAATGGCCACACACAAAAACGAAAGGAAACTTACTTGAGGGCTTAACTAAAGAAAAAATAAGGAAACTTTTTTTTTTTTTTTAAAGAAAAACGGAACAGCTCAAACCCGAGCACAAAAACAAAGAAGAAAATCGGCGAAAAGACGGCTAAGTAGAAGGCTCTTCTTTTCTGGGGCAACAGAATCGCCGTAAACAGCCGCTCTTGACCGCAAAAAAAGAAGACTGAAGCGGGACTCTCGCGCGACAGGCGGGAAGATGGCCGCGCATGCGCGCTCAAACACTTTAGCAACCTTTGTTGCTAGGAAGATTTTCCGGACCTGGGGCTGCCGTGGATGTCACCCATATGTGAGAACAAGCACCCTACTTGTCCTCGGAGAATACAATGAAACCTTCTGCTCAGTGTGCTGCTGCGGCTAGGAAAGCGAATAGAATGCTGGGTATTATTAGGAAAGGTATGGAGAACAGATGTGAGGATGTTATAATGCCGTTGTATCGCTCCATGGTGCGACCGCACCTTGATTATTGTGTTCAATTCTGGTCGCCGCATCTCAAGAAAGATATAGTAGAATTGGAAAAGGTGCAGCGAAGGGCGACGAAAATGATAGTGGGAACAGGACGACTTCCCTATGAAAAAGACTATGGAGGCTAGGGCTTTTCAGCTTGGAGAAGAGACGGCTGAGGGGAGACATGATAGAGGTATATAAAATAATGAGTGCAGTGGAACAGGTGGATGTGAAGCGTCTGTTCATGCTTTCCAAAAATACTAGGACTAGGGGGCATGCGATGAAACTACAGTGTAGTAAATGTAAAACAAATAGAAAAAAATGTTTCTTCACCCAACGCGTAATTAAACTCTGGAATTCGTTGCCGGAGAACGTAGTGAAGGAGGTTAGCTTGGCAGAGTTTAAAAAGGGGTTGGACGGTTTCCTAAAGGACAAGTCCATACACCACTACTAAATGGACTTGGGAAAAATCCACAATTTCAGGAATAACATGTATAAAATGTTTGTACATTTGGGTAGCTTGCCAGGTGCCCTTGACCTGGATTGACCGCTGTCGTGGACAGGATGCTGGGCTCGATGGACTTTTGGTCTTTTCCCAGTATGGCATTACTTATGTACTTATGATTCCCGCCCCTCCCCCGTCTTTATCCTGGCAATCTTACTTTCCAGGTTATACCCTCCCCAGCTCTCTCCCTCCCTTCCTGATAGGTTCAACTACCATCTTTCTAGTCAAATTTGCCTTGTCTAATTTACTGGATTCGACATATTGCCTTTCTGGAATGTGTCAAAGCAGATTTACAGTCAAGAATGACATGGGAACTAAGTTTGCCCCCTCCCATCCCGCAAGCTCTTTCTGTTCCCATCCGAACAGGCTTTGAGCACTTATGATTTTATATTTAAATAATTTTATTAATGTATAAAAAGAAACAATATTTTGTACAACTGTCATTTTAAAAATCACAAACAATACTGAACAAGAATCAACAAATCCCCTGTCTCTCCTACCCCCTTCACAAATATCCACTCCACTATCAGGAAAATTGAACAAGCCAGATTACTACAGAATGCTACATAGAAAATTCATGCTAACAGAACAACTCAGTCACACACACAGAACACAAATGCCAAATACATAATAGCTAACCAAAAATGATAAACATAAATTAAACCAAAATCCCAAACAGCCACACCAAAGAAACAGAAAGAGATGCATTTCCTCCTATACTGTGCAAATTAAATTACAAAGATCACACATGCCAGGGATGGTGTTAGGAGAGTGCAACTAGGACAACTGACCCCTGGCCAGAGAGAGACCTAAGCCTGTTGGAAGCTGAAGAAGGCCCGGCCCGGTAGTAGGCTTTGGAGGTCCCCTCCCAAATTAATGCCCTGGCTTCCGCTATGTCTAACACCAGCTCTGACAGGATACACATTTCAAATCTGACATTCTAATCAGAAAATAGAAAATACATTTATTTTTTCTACCTTTTTTCGTCTGGTCATTTTATTTTTCAAATCACGTTGGTCCCAGGCTCTGGTTTCTGTTTCCCTATATCTTGTCTTACCTCACTCGCCAGAGTCTCCTGCCCATTTGACATTTCTTCTTTCTCCAAGCTCACCATCCATCTTCCTTCTCTGTGTACCTATCTTTCCCCATGTTCAATATCTCCCTTCTCTATGCCCCCTATACTTTCCTGCTCAGCATTTCCCCTGTGTCTGTCTATCTCCTCGCATTCATCATCACCACTCTAAGTCTGTCTCCTCCCTCTGTGTCCAGCATCTCCCTTCTGTGTTCCTATGTCCCCCCCCCCCCCCCCCACCAAGACCAGCATCTCCCTTCTGTGTTCCTATTCTCCCTCTTGTCTAGCATCTTCCCTCCGAGTCCATATACCCCCGCCCATGTCTGGCATTGTTCCTCTGTGTTCATATACCATTCGCATGCAGCATCTCCCTTTTGTTTTCCTGTCCCTATGCTCCCCTCCATGCCCATCACCTCCCCTCTGTTTCTGTATACCTTCCTATGTCCAGCTTCTCCCCTCTCTATCTCCCCCATGCCAATGTGTTTCTCTCCCCTCCCTCCACTGTGTGCAGTATTTTACTCCCTCTTCCTTCATCCCCATGGTTCAGCATCTCTCTTTCCTTCCCTCCCCCTTGCAGGTCCAGTACCTCTCCCCCTTCTCTCCAGCAGCCCCTCACAGGTCCAGCACCTCTCTCTTCCTTCCAGCATCCCCCTCATAGGTCTAGCACCTCTTTCCCTTCCCTCCAGCCCTCCCCCACGCCATAACCTCTTTACCTTCCCACAAGCAGCTCATCTCCCATGAATCTAGCACCTCTCTACCTTCCCTCCAGCAGCCCCCCCTCCCACGGTTCCAGCACTTCTTTCTCCTCCCCCCAACACTTCCTCCCACAGGTCCATCACCTCTCTACCTCCCTCCAGCAGCCCCCTCCCTCACAGATCCGACACGTCTACCTTCCCTCCAGCAGCTCCACCATGGATCCAGCACCTTTGTCCCTTCCCTCCAGCCCCCCTCCCAAACAGGTCCAGCAGCTCTCTCCCTTCCCATCAGCGCGCCCCCCCCCCCCCATAGGTCCAGCACCTCTCTCCCTTCCCTCCAGCAACCCCCTCCCCCATAGGTCCGGCACTCTGTCTTCCTCCCCCTTCCGCCGTGGTATCTTCCTTATGCAGCCAGCAACCACCAACGGGATCTCCACAGGTCTGCCCTGTGGCCTTCCATCTGTCAAGTCCCACCTTCTGATGCAACTTCCTGTTTTCACAAAAACAGAAAGTTGCATCAGAAGGCAGGACCCAGCAGACGGAAGGCCCCAGGGCAGACCTATTAGTGGCTGCTGGCTGCATAAGGTAGGTACCGCGGCAAGAGGGGTAGGAAGACACAGAAATGCCAGGACCCGTGAACACAGTGATTGTGTTTGTTTTTTGTTACAGCAGGAGCAAGGCTTTTTACCATTCCCTTGAGGTGGAAAAAAGTCTTACCGCATCTGCAGTAAATGTAACAATATTTTTTTTTTTACCATGGTTTACCACAGGTCCCCATCTCTGTGTCATTCTCTCCTTTACAGTCTATCAAGTTATGTATGGGGCAGAAAGAACAAAAGGAAAAAAATGTTTTACACAAGGACAAGTAACATACACAAAACGGGAACCATTAGAATCTACTGTTGTAATGCATAGAAAAAAGAGGTATAGGAAAAAGAATCCTCAGGCCATCTCTACCTGAAGCCCATCTTCAAAAGGCCAGCAATAGTATCTTGCTGGGGAAGGTGGCAATTTGTATGAAAGGCCTGAGAAAGGAAGCCACACCTTCAAAGCCTACTTGAAAGTAAAACTAATTATTTTTGGTAGATGGACATGGAGTTCTAACAGAAAGCAGTGCAGTATGCAAATTTGAACAATATAACTGTGTTCATCCCATGTTTTTCTGAATTCCATCACCGTTTTCAACCCTATCACTTCCCATGGAACAGCATTCCAAGCATCCATACCACCCTTTTCCCTGGAGAGGTTGGTGGATGCAGCAGACTGTTCTTCCTCTGGAGCAAGTGAAATTGAAAACAACTGAATACAAAAAGGTATGAGTTAAACAACTTCCCTATGGCAACATAGTTTATCCAGTCTGTCCAACAAGATAAACTCCTAGTATATGATATTATACATGCATATTTAATCTTGAGCTGTCCTTACCATTTTCAGGGCACAGACCATAGAAGTAGAAGTTGCATTGAAACTCCGTTCCAGGCCAACTAGATCTATCTAGCCATAAGTTATATAGAATGAAAATGGAATAAAAGTATAGAGCACTTCCACTCACAATAAAACTTAACAACTTTCACATGTGTCAAGATTTTTTTTTTTTTAATGGCAAAGGGAGGTAGACTGCACTGGGTGTCACTCTAAAGACAAAAGGGGGGGGGGGGGGGGGGTTGTAGCGAGTTGCAGGTACAACCCTGGCTACCTTTCTAGACAGAATGGATGGGTCATACTACACCTTTATGTGCCATCATTTACAAAGTTACTATGAGAATCAGCAAACTAGTTTGAGGTGACCATAAATTTCTATTCACTGCACAGAGGATAGCTACGTTATCCTGTTAACTGAGTGAAATAAGAAGCCAGTGACGTGATCATGCTGAGAAAAGAAGCTTAATGCTGTATTTTGCATTAATTGAAAATGCTGCAGGTAAGTGCTGGTGTTGCCAGGCAGGAGGGCATTTGCATAATTTTAATTGGTGTATACTAGTGAGAGAAGAAGGGAACATATATTTTTAGGATCAAGAAGGGACCAGATTCTCCAAATCTTGTCAAGAAGAACAATTTCAGTAGAGTTACACAAAAAACAAGTGTTAACACATTCTTGATTGGAAAGGTTGCAAAAAGATTGCAGCTGTGGTAGTTAAGTTCACAAGAAGCAGGGGTATCAAACTGCAATCCTGGAGGGCCAGAAAGCAATCAGATATTCAGGATATCCTCAATGCATACTGTCATGGTAACATCGGCTATGGTACTGATGACACAAGTTCAGAGAAACCGCTCTTTCCGCTTCAAACAACGCCAAGTTTATTATACTTTTTTCAAAATAAAACACAGACTTAACTTAAGCAGTGGAGTTAGCCCAGCAGTATCCAGGATAATACATTTACTAATACAGCAGGTAGTCTTCTCTTTATGGCCTGATATTTACCCACTTCTGGAACAGCTTTTTAAGATCAGGTTTCCCTTCTCTCAAGGGTTGTCATGCCTCATGCAAACTTCTGTTCCTGTGGGACCTTTACAGAAGCATAGAGGAAGGCTCCTTTGCTTTATCTGGGAATCCTCCTCATTGCCTTAGACAGAAAACAAATACAGGCTTCCTTTTGCCTTGGTATTTCAAACCACAGTCCAAGATTAACTTTAAGCACGGCTCTCAGTGTATCTTGCCAAACAAACAAATATCCCAGCTCATTTCAGGGAATACGCAACTCTTGTCCAGTTGATACTTTGGGGTCCTCACTGCCCAGGATTAGAGAGCTTGCTTGCACTCTCGCTGGTCAGCTCTTAGGGAGGTCCCGCCTCCCTTCTCTCTTTTGTCTGAATAAATCCTTTTTGCTAGGGCTAAGGACTGCCAGATGCTTTCTGAACCCCACCCTTCTGTCTCAGGGAGATGACATCATCAGCCCTATTCCCTAGGCTCTAGCTATTGTGGAGTTCTGAAAGTTTATTTGCCCCTCCCCCACTGATCCCAGACATGCAGCTTTCTCCTATAAGATTAGAACTCTCTTGCTGCTGTCCCAGGCAGGAATCCTTAAACCTGAACTCTAGTTGGGCTAACCCCCATCTCCATTCACCATGTGACCACTTAGGTGTCACAATATTCATAGTATTTGAATGCACTGTCTCCATTATGTCCTGGCAGCATTTGGCAGACATATTAAGCAGTTGGCTCTTGAGGAAGTAGCAAAACAAGGCAGCTGCATTGTTATGAAGAATGTTGAGCTGTCTTCCATTATTTCAGATAAGCTCTTAGGATTGGAGCTATCTTTGAATTGGCAATAAATTGAACCAAAATGAACTGAACGTATACTGAACAATTTTTCGATATTCTGAACGGGACATGGGCCTTTTGCTATCACACTATGAACATTTGTGAATATTTGAGCAAATTACGCGATTATATATAAATCTGAAAAGTCAATTGAGTCCTGGGATGTTACAGCATGGCAGCACCGTATATGTGCTAAAGCAGTCTGGACTTATGTCTATGTTTATATTGCTTGTATAGCACTAGCAACACCTGTGAGTACTCTGTGCTGATTTACTGAGGACTATATCTATTAAAAAAAATTTTTTTTTAATGTATCCTTTCGTTCTATGACTCTTGACTGGTTTGTAGCCCTCCACTCCTAGTTTAAATGAACCGCTAAATGAACTACTGTTAATTCTATACAGGCTTTACATAGTCTGAGAGCAGCAGCAGTAACCACCATGAACATCCTGTATAACTGGATATGGGGATTTACGAAACCCTACCTTTCAAGCAAACCAACTGGTATATATTTCTTTTCCAAATTAAGGGCCTGATTCACCAAGGTACTCTCCCCACAGAGATTTGGGATCAAGCCCTAAATAGACAAATTCTCTAATGAAGCCCTAGGAGAGATTGTGTGGCTAGGCCAGCTTCTTCACTGCAAAGCCCAGGGGCCAGTATTGGCTCCCCATTTACCCTACATAAGGCTCCATAACTCTCTCCTCTCAATACAGACTTTCCCTCACATTGCCCAGAGGATATCTGCTGGCACTCTCTCTAGAACAACTGCTCTGATTTTCTTCAGAACCGTGCCGCTCTAAGAGAGACTGAGTCACATACCACTTCCACGCAATTTTGTGAGATTGTGTGAACAGTGAAAAGGTTTGGACACCATATGGCAGGATGATGGCAACTGGCTGGCAAGAGAAGCTGGTGGGAGTTGAGTGATTGGGATAGAATGTGTATTGGGAGAAGAGAGCGTTGGGGGAGATAAGATGGGCAGAGGGAAGAACAAATTACACTTGCACACATTGCTCTGAGACAGTCCTTGAAGACTGCAACCCTGTCAGGATTTCAGCATTTCCCCAATGAATATGCATGAGATCTATTTGCATACAATGGAGGCAGTGTATGCAAATATATCATACATATTCATTGAGGAAATTCTGAAAACCTGACAGAGTTGCAGTCCTTGAGGACCGAGGTTGTCCATCCCTGCTCTGACAGCACCTGAGCAGCCGAACTGGCTACATCACTGGTATATTTTGTTTGCTCTTTTCTGCCAGGTAGGTGGCCCTGAGTGTCATCCCATACTAGATGGCCCAGTTCCACATACTGACAGTTTCCCTAACACAGGAAGTACAATTTTGCTCCTCCTTGCTTGCTCACACAGAACTTATTGTCCAGATGAACAATCTCTGAACATCTTTAGAGCATTTCAGCTCAACCATAGTTCTTGGAAGTTTATCTGTTGAAGTTATGCCTGAGTAGCATAGGTCCTGTGTGTACAGCTCCTCTACAGCAGGTTCCCTGCCCAGTCTGGATGCATCCATTGTTAAGACAATCTGAGTTTGACGAATCTAGAGTGAGATGCCATGGACCAGCCACAAAGTGGGTAACCAAGATGGTGTCTCACAAGATCTCAGTGGCTAACATGTCAAGGGAGTGACATGTACTTTTGAAATCACAAGGCCAAACCAACTCAACCCTATGCTGATGTCTGTTGATTCTTGCTCATTCCCACCACAATAGATAAGTTATGTTACACCAAACTTATATTCTGCAAATACCTTAGCAGTTCTATGCAGATTACACAGATTAAGAAGGCTGGATAAATAATATTTCAGGAATCAACAAATATACTAACAAATGATCTGGTCCGGGGCCACTTGAGAACAGTGATCATAACAAGATCGCCTTTGAAATTTGCTTTCAAAAAGGTAAGCATAGGAAGTCAAATATGTTATCGTTTAACACCTCTTTGTGGAATATTTCCTGGAAGCAAGCAAGACTTGGTAGACACCCTCTGAAAGACCCAAGGAGGTGAATTCTATGCTCTCAACATCCAGGCCGTGAGAGCCAGAGTCTGGAGGTTGAGATGCAGAAGCAACCCCTCGTTCTGGGTGATGAGGGTTGGAGAACATTCCAATCTCCACGGTTCTTCAGAGGACAACTCCAGAAGAAGAGGGAACCAAATCTGACGAGGCCAAAAGGGAACAATCAGAATCATGGTTCCACGATCTTGCTTGAGTTTCAGCAAAGTCTTCCCTACTAACGGTATGGGAGGATATGCGTACAGAAGGCCTATTCCCCAATGTAGGAGAAAGGCATTTGATGCTAGTCTGTCGTGGGCCTGAAGCCTGGAACAAAACCTAGGGACCTTGTGATTGATCTGAGTGGCAAAAAGATCCACCGAGGGTTTCCCCACACTCGGAAGATCTTGCAAACTATGCCCACTCGTGAGGTTGCATTATCCTGCTCAGCCTGTCGGCTAGACCGTTGTTAACGCCTGCCAGATAAGTGGCTTGGAGAAACATGCTGCGACGGCGAGCCCAAAGCCACATCTGGACGGCTTCCTGGACCAGAGGGTGAGGTCCGGTGCCCCCTTGCTTGCTGGTGTAATACATGGCAACCTGTCTGTCTGAATTAAAATTACTCGGTTGGACAGCCGATATCTGAAAGCCTGTACAGTGTTCCAGATCGCTCTTAATTCCAGGAGGTTGATCTGCAGACCTTTTTCCTGAAAGGACCAGGCTCCCTGAGTGAGGTGTCCATCTACATGAGCTCCCCACCCCAGGAGAGATGCATCTGTCGTCAGCACTTTTTGTGGCTGAGGAGTTTGGAATGATCGCCCCATGGTCAAATTGGATCGAATCATCCACCACTGAAGAGAATTCCGAAAGTCGGTGGACAGTTGGATTACATCCTCTAGATCCCCTGCAGCTTGATACCACTGGGAAGCTAGGGTCCACTGATGATCTCATATGTAGACGTGCTATGGGCGTTACATGAACTGTAGAGGCCATGTGCCCCAGAAGTCTCAATATCTGCCGAGCCATGACCTGCTGAGACGCTCGAACCATGGACACCAGGGACAGAAGGTTATCTGCCCGTGCCTCGGGGAGATAAGCTCGAGCTGTCTGAGTGTACAGCAGAGCTCCAATGAATTCCAATTTTTGGACTGGGGTGAGATGGGACTTGGGATAACTGAGACCTCATCAATCCAGGTTCACCGTGGATCAGATACTGGGATTCAGTTTTCTTCGGGATCACGGGACCAGACAGAGGGAATGACCAGTTCTGCATAAGGACTTCCTTCAGTACCTTATGTAGAGGAGCCCTCATAGCCTCTCTAGGTGGAGAAGGATAATCCAGAACCTCGAGCATCTCAGCCCTGGGCTCATCTTCAGCCTCCATAGGGAAAGGAATAGCTGTAGCCGTTTCCCGGACAAAAGATGTAAAGGACAGACTCTCTGGTGGAGATAATCTCCTTTCTGGTGGAGGTAAAGGTTCAGAGGGAATCCCAAAGGACTCATCAGAAGAAAAGTACCTGGGGTCCTCCTCTGACTCCCACGAACGCTCCTCTTCAGTATCGGATAAGACCTCCCTCAGGGCACTCCGAGACTGAGCCTGCCTCGAAGCCGAGGAACGACGTCAAGAAGTCGACGCCTGCCTAGACTGCGGTGAAGTTTCCTCCACCAACGTCGAAGGGGAGTCAACCTGGGGACCTCACCGCAGGAGAAGGGCCAGACTCCGCTGCAGCCGGCGGCACGGAAGGCGCAAGCGGCCCCGACACCGAAGCGGACTGGCGCAGCAATCCCTCCAGAAGCAGGACCCGGATGCATTCGTCGAGAGCCGCCATCGGAGAAGGCTGCGGGGTCGGTGGAGCAGCCGGTAGCAGAATTTATCGAGGCTCGGAAGGAGGTATTGGGCTGCCAAGAGATTGACGCATCGGCACCTCCTGTATAGAGGGGGAGCGGTCCTCTTGACACCAATGCTTCTCGGGTGCCAACTCTCTTGACACCCCAGAGCTCCCGGCATTGTGTGTCGAAGGAGAACGATGACGGTGCTTCTTTGCCTTCACTCGACGCCCATCACTGAGATTCCTCAGTACCGATGAGGACGTGGAATCTTCACGTCTCCTCAGGGCCAGGTCCGATGAAGGTCGATCCCGGGGGGCCTGCTTAACAGGAAGCCTCGAGGCAGATGGAGACCCACTCGATGCCTCACTTCTCCCAGAATGAGTTGGTCTTGGGGCAGCCATTACCTCTCCTTCCGACATCGATGCTCCTCTCGATATCGACGCCCTCGGTATCAATGTCGTTGTCGACGTCGAGGGACCAGACAGAGCCTCAAAAAGCTTTTCTCGCTGGGCTTCTCAAGACACTTGAGTCCGTTTCTTCATACAAAGACACAGACTACAAGTGGCTGGGATATGGTCAGGCCCAAGGCACTGGATACACCAGGCGTGGGCATCGGTACCTGAGATGGTCCGGTAGCACAGAGTACAACGCTTGAAGCCGCTGGGTGTCCTCGATGACATGGAAGGAAAAATACGGCTTCGGCGAAATCAAACGACGCGATTGTGCCCAAAAAGTGAAGGGCACAAAAAGGGGGAAAACCGGCCATGTCGAAAAGAAAGTAAACTTAAAAATAGGCCAAAAAACACTAAAGGAAACTACGGGAGTAAAAAATTTAAAAGAAATAGAAAAAATAGAGAAAAAAGTAGTCAGATTCTTGTTCCTGGGCCAAAAAACGAAGAAAGCAGAAAAAAAATGAGATCACTTCGTCCGGACAAAAAAGAGCTGAGGAGAGAGACACGCTTGCAACGGGTGGGAAGTTGTCCGCGCATGCGCGGTGCGCACTGCTCACACGCCGGAAGACTCTGGCAAAGTTTTATATTTCTGCTGGGAAAATTTTGCCGCTTCCTGGGCTGATGCGGACGTCGACCCACTTGTGAGAACAAGCAACCTGCTGTCCTCAGAGAAAGGCAGTAATACAGTAATATCGTCTGCATATGTTAAAAAAAACATTACTTTAAGTTTGTCCAAAACCAATCCCAGGGATTGAAGTAACACATTGAAGAGAGATGGAAATAGAGCGGAACCTTGTTGGACCCCGCAATTAGCATTCCAAGTGGCTGACCAAGAAAGACTTTTGCCCAAGTCATATCCAGCAGAGTTTGTATAAATGAGAGGTTTGAATGGGATTTAGGATATTTTATAAGAGGTCTTAGTGACTAACATCTGAATGACTATGCTCACCAAGTCTGTGGTCTCTTACGGAGATGTGTTATTGATTATCTAACTGTCCAGACCGGGGGTGCATAAAAGCATCCCAAGTTTGAATACTACCATCTGGACTAACTTTCCACACACCTTGTAACTAGACTAGTTCTATATACTTCATTCAACTGTACATATTATTTGCTTTCAGTTTAGCCACCCATTTATCCAATGACTTTGTCCTACCCATCTTGTCTGTCTATATATCTCAACTGCCTATTAAGATGTTTCATTGTATTGTACTAACACTATGAGAAATGTATCTTATGCTATTTGAATGTTCTAACACATTGTTTATTAAGGGGTTTCATTTGTATTGTGATGATATCATAAGTATATTCATGTTAATATCTTTCCAATGCTATCTATTATGATTTATCATTTGTATTCTGCAGACATTTATCATAATTTTGTTATAGGACTGTCTTGCTATACAGTCTTACCATGTATATTTCTGACACTATATTATATTATTCTTATTCCTAGGATTAAATTGCCTATCACCAGGTTTACTTCATTGAATGTATTTATGTCTATATTTGGTCATTTTACTATGCAGTTAAACTTAAGTTTTATACACCTCCTTGGGTTGATTTCTTCATAAAAACAGTTAAAACCCATTGAATAAAGAAAAGGCATACATATATACAAATGGCTAGGCATTTTGTGAATATATGGAACTGAGGCTAGGCCTAAGGGCAGTACGTAATCTTAAAAATGGGTTCTTCTTAGTTTGAATGAGAGATATTTCTGGTAACTTAGCTGTATCTCTATGTAGCTTACCTCCATGTAGATTTAAACTTCCTTCAGATCCAGAAAACATAAGTCCTGTTTTTGAAGGAATGGTATTAAGGTGCCTACGGAAACCATCCTGAACTTTTCTTTTAAAAGAAATGTAATGCCCTTAGTCTACAACAGAATGGAGTATACCTGTTTTCTTTGGTATCAGAAAATAATTTGAATAAAATCCCTACCCTCCAGGGCCCACGCAACCTATGGACCAGGTGAGGCACTGGCTCAAAGCGCCAGCGATAAAGGGCATCAAAATCCCAGTCTGGTCTCCCTTCAGACTCCTAGAGGGATAGATGCTGGACTGGGATAGGGGGGTTGGGCTTGAGAGAGGGGGAAAACCAGATCACAAGATAACAGATGAGGGAGGGGGGATAAGTGGAGAAATACTATATTGAAGGTGGGGTGGGGGGGCACTAAAGCAAATGTTGGCTTAGGGTGCCACAGTTCCCACTGGTGGAACAGGTTTAACTGTATGGGTCTCTATAAAGAAATAGAGTTCTTTCAAGTACCTCCTGATATTTAAAGTGATCTGGCAGATTTTCCATCCACACTATGCTGAGAACACAAGTGTCTGAGGTTACAATAGGCCAATGCTTTACATAAAACCTTAGACTTTACTGCCTGGATCTCATCAAAACCCTATCTCAGGTTTTGGGCAGGGTGCCTGCTGTGCTTTTAGGGCCCTCTGCTGGCTATGCTGAAAGAATGAGATCCCAGTTGCCACTGACAACATCAAGGGGAAAGAAGATATTACCTCTCTGGACAGTAGATGAGAAAAGGCTACAGGGAAAAACTGGAGAGGAGCACAGTGATCTTTAACGTGATGTACCACCTACTTGAACTTCTCTCAAGTAGGTGGTATCGCCCCTGTACAGCATGTCAATGAGCTTCTCTAAGTCATACCTGAGATCCAAAATCAGCAGCCATGAGAGTCTGCAGGCCCTGATACCCAATGGAAGAAGCATATGATACAGTCTCAAAATCATAGGTTGGCCTGACCATATATTTTCTTGTACCTAGTCATCACATTTCTTTTGAGAGAGAGAAAAAAAAAACCTGACTGACCTACCTTGTCCAGAGTGTTTCACTTCAGTGGCAGAAGTTCAAATTATGTACCCACATGCAACATACAGAACAGTGTCCCTGAGCACGGAAATCCACTTCTGACGACACAGAACAACCATATGTCTAACTCCTCATTCCCAGGGTCCCCTTGCACTGTAGAGGCTGCTTGGACGGAAATTATGTTGCCGTTTGCAAATGCTGAGACCAGATGGAGTGCAAAAAAAACCAAAGTGATGTCTTCCTGGGTCATTTAAGGCACCAGTGACTAGATCCCAAACTCTTGGAGACTAATATACTACCCAGCTGTCATCTAAAATGAGCAGGGATTCTGTGGCAATGTCTGGGAGATCGAATGACAACTGTCAACATATCCCTTGTTTGTGGCTGAGGACCAATTGTGATGTCTCTATATTCACTCAATATCACAATACCTAGATACTGGTATCAAAGTGGTGGAATCTTTCACTTTCTCTGAGTGGAACTTTAACAGTGGTCAGTCTTCATGGCCTCTTATCAATGCACAGCTTCAAGAAGAACCTATGTCTTCATGATGCTGAGACATTCCCACATCTGCTGCAGCTCCAAAATAGTTGAGAGGAGGGATCAATGCCTTTGGGCCAGACCTGGCTACAAAAAAGACCTTTTCTTTCCATTCTTGCTATGCATTATTATTCTGAGAAGTGACACAATTAGAGAAGCCATATTCATACTCAAGGCATACCATGCACAATTTGTGGATGTCTGACTAGCAACGTCATGGCGCAACACCTACACTTCTTGAAACTAGTGAAAGTATTCCATTTTTGGAAATCAATAAAAAAACACCCGATGCAAAATCAAATGACTAAATGGTAAACATCACAACCACTGCTGCTCAATACACCAAACCTAAAACCCTTACTACAGATTTCTAACAGGGGAATTCTGTGGGCTCTGAGGAAAAACAAACTGAGTAAGTTCAGTGTGACAATAACAGTGCAGAAAGCCTTCATTATCCTGCTTGTTTTCTGAGAACTTCTCTTCTGACTCTATGAATTTAGAAGAATTCCAACCATTACTTTCAAAAGATAAAAAAATAAAATCATGCAGCAGATAGGCAAATAAAAAAAAGGAGCTACACATCCATTGTATTATAAAACTACTAATATCAAAAAAGTTCAAGAAAAAAGTCTGTATTACCTAGGATTTCCTCGCAGTGCAGCATGATGAAGAGCATTGAATCCATTGTTGTTTGTAATGGTAACATCTGCAGCCGCCTCTAAGAGCACAGCCAGTATATCATCACGTTTCTTACTTATTGCATCATGTAAAGGAGTATCTCCTTCAGAATCCTTAAACAACAAAGAAATTGGGGGGGGGGGGGGGGGGGGGGGGAGAAAATAGTGCAGTTTTTACTCAATCACTCAAATAACAAGTTTTTTCTCTACTACCTCTTCCAACTTCAAAACAAACATTAACTGTAAGTTGGAAAACAAAGAAGACTAAATTGCCTTTTCATAAAAAGCTAGTAAGGAATTGCCTCTAGATAACCAAAAGCAAACAGATACTCAGACAATGTGCAATTTACAGATAAGGAGACAGCATAAAGCAGCCTATAAATCAAATATGCTAAATGGGATGGCTCTTCCCTAGTAAATTCATCATGGTTCCCAATCTGAAAATAATCAACTTTATTTTATTTATTTGAAATGAAAAATGTATTACTTACTATTTTGTATTACCACCAAGGTACACAAAAATAATAAGAAAAATAAAACATAAATTTCCAAGTACAGCACATTGGCAAAATCAAAATGCATAGTAAAATACAAACCATAACAAATCACCATAAAAATCTAAAATAAACTCAAAGATGATGACATTCAGCCAGCAGTGGTCAGCGGGGGGGGGGGGGGGGGGGGGGGGGGGGGGTCTGTTGCTGGTTTTATGCCCAGATATTCAATGCCTCACCATATTCAAGCACCGACATTGAATATCAAGTTATATATGGCTGGGTAAAACTTATATGGTTAAGTGCAATATTCAGCGCTTAACCACAAAAGAATGGCATAAAGATAGGACTGTGTTTTATGCGGTCCTATTTATGCAGTCACCTTATGTAGTTAAATGCTAAATATTGGCACTTAAATGCATGTGCCGACTCTGCCTCCAGACTGCCCACAAAATAGCCAGTTTTATGTAAGGCGGTTAGTGCTAATATTCAGCAGCACTAACCAGTTAAGTGCAGCTAAATATCGGTGGATAGCCTGGAACAGAATAAAACAGGGCAGGTGTGGCTTGAGGAATGGCTACCGACCACATTGAAACTTAATCGAGGACCGACTGCGTTCCAGATAGAACAGGTGCACCGCATGGGTCAGCGCCCAGAGGCAGATCATCGCCCTAGGCCAGTCATCTTTCACTAGCTAAATTATGCAGACAAGGAGCGCATCTTACTAAACTATAGATCTGTTCAACCTCTCCACTACAATAGCGGCATGGTGAATGGAGATGGTGCCCTATTGTACAGTCTGGTATAAACGGGGGTTTAAAGTCTCCATGCAATACTCAGCGAAGGTGCAGCTTCAATACCATGGTAAACTTGTCCTTTTTGAAGATCCGAAGGAGTTGGGAGTCTTTCATACAAAAACTGACTGGTAGTGATCCCAGTGAGTAATACACGTTTATTTATTACATTTGTGCCCCGCGCTTTCCCACTCAAAGCAGGTTCAATGCGGCTTACATAGTAATTGGGATTACAAAGTACTGGTGGAGAGAAATAAGTTGAGTATTATCAGAGTAATAAAAGAAATAGGAATGTAGAAATGCAGGGATGAGGGGAGTAGGAGAAGTATGAGCAAGGGTAAGTGAGCAATTGGAGGGTAGATGAGGCGGAGGGGAAAGGGCAAGAGTGAAGGAGGTAGGAGAGGTGTGAGTAAGGGTAGGTGAGCATTGGGGGAGGGGTCAATGAGGCGAAAACAAATAGAACAGGGGATAAGTGGATCAGGCGACCCTAAGGGGGAGGAATGCTGGCTTCGGCCTAACCCCTGGTAAGTCTTTCCTCAGCTGAGAGGTGCCCAGCTCTACCACCGGCTGCCTTTCAGGTGCTGTGGAGGACTTGCAGCTCATCTGCATATCCTTACAGCCTTCTCCGGGGTGACACCCAGGTCCACTCCGATCCACTCAGGGCCTCCGCTCTAGGTGCCCAGCGCTCCCACCAGGTGCTGTGGAGGACTTGCAGCCCTTCTGCATTTCCTCACAGCTGTATCCGGGGTGACTCCAGTTCCATCCCGATCTTCCCAGGGCCTTCGCTCCAAGTGCACAAAGTTTCCAGGTGCTTTTTGGCTAGGATCAGGCGACCCTCAGGGGGAGGAATGCTGGCTTTGGCCTAACCCCTGGTAAGCCTTTCCTCAGCTGAGAGCTGCCCAGCTCTACCACCGGCTGCCTTTCAGGTGCTGTGAAGGACTTGCAGCTCATCTGCACATCCTTACAGCCTTCTCCGGGGTGACACCCAGGTCCACTCCGATCCACTCAGGGCCTCCACTCTAGGTGCCATTTTTTCTCTTTACATCTAATCTTCTTCCCAGTTGCTAAAGTACCTCAGTCATTTATGGCCCCTATTCACATTCTCTTCCTAGCCCTGTCCCTTCCTAATCTTTTCCCTCACCCCCTACCTCTCTCCGCTACAGGAACTCACTGCCCATCCATCAACTTCATCACCTCACCTTCTCTCCTACCCTCTTGGCTTTTAATCTCTGCCTCTTTCTTCCGTCCATTTTGCCTTCCTCATTCCACCTAAATACCTCTCGCCTTCGACGCCTTCGTGGCCACACCTCTCCTACTCTCCTCCGCTCTCTTTTACTCCTTCTCTTACTCTCAGCTGGTGACATCAATCCCAATCCTGGCCCCCCTCACCAACTATTATCCCAACTCTACAGATCTCACCGCGACCTCTCTAACCTCATCTCTATTTCTCTACTCCCCTCCTCTTCTCTGCCCTTCTCTTGCGCCCTATGGAATGCCCGCTCTATCTGTAACAAACTCGCCTATATCCAGGACCTCTTTATCTCGCGTCACCTCCATCTGCTCGCAATAACAGAAACCTGGCTCTGCCCTGATGACTCTGCTTCAGTCGCAGCCCTGTGCCATGGTGGTTATCTATTTTCACATACTCCTCGCCCTGCTGGCCGTGGGGGCGGTGTTGGACTACTTCTCTCTCCCTCCTCCAGATTTCAACTCCTTCTTCCACCTCAATCTCACTGTTTTTCCTCCTTTGAAGTCCACTCTATCCGCCTTTTCTCTCCTCTGCCTCTTCGAATAGCGGTCATTTATCGTCCCCCTGATAAGTCCCTTTCATCCTTTCTCAGTGACTTTGACGCCTGGCTTGCCTTCTTCCATGATCCTTCCTCTCCCTCTCTCATCCTTGGTGACTTACCATGCACAATTTGTGGATGTCTGACTAGCAACGTCATGGCGCAACACCTACACTTCTTGAAACTCTTATATTTCCAAGTTACTCGCTTTAACGCCCTCCTTTAATCTCAAACTATGCTCCACCTCCCCCACTCATCAAAATGGTCACTGTCTTGATCTCATCTTCTCCTCCAACTGTTCACCCTCTAGTTTCCTTGCCTCTGATCTTCCCTCCTCTGATCACCATCTTATAACTTTCACACTTAAATCTCCTCCCTCCCAGTCCCGTCCTATCTTATCTAATTTATCTAGGAATTTTCACGATATTGACCCTTCATCTCTATCCTGGCACCATCCACGTCTGTCAACGAGGCTGTTTCATCTTACAACAATACTCTATCCTCTGCCTTAGACACTCTTGCACCTTTGATGACCCGCCCTGTAAAGCGTACAAAACCCCAACCTTGGCTGACTTCTAATATCCGCTACCTACGTTCCTGTACCCGCTCCGCCGAACGCCTCTGGCGGAAATCTCGGGCCCTTGCTGATTTCTTACACTTTAAGTTCATGCTGACCTCCTTCCAATCTGCTCTTTTACATGCCAAACAGGATTATTATATCCAACTGACCAACTCTCTTGGCTCTAATCCTCAACTTCTCTTCACCACATTGAACTCTCTCCTCAAGGTGCCCCCTCCCCCAACTCCCCCTTCATTATCTCCTCAGACCCTTGCTGAATTCTTTCACAAGGTTCAAAAGAAAAACCTTGCTTTCTCTACCTCACCACCGCTCCCTCCACTAGTCCGTTCCCCTCTCTCTCCTTCCCCTCATTCCCTTTCCTCCTTTCCTGCAGTTACTATTAAGGAAACTACACTTCTCCTTTCTGCCTCAAAATGTACCACCTGTTCCTCTGATCCCATTCCCACCCACCTTCTTAATGCCATCTCTCCTGCTCTTATTCCTTTTATCTGTCACATTCTCAACCTCTCACTTTCCACTGCGACTGTGCCTGCTGCCTTTAAACATGCTGTGGTCACACCTCTCCTTAAGAAGCCTTCACTCGACCCTACTTGTCCCTCTAATTACCGACCCATCTCCCTCCTTCCTTTTCTCTCCAAATTACTTGAGCGTGCTGTTCACCGCCGCTGCCTTGATTTTCTCTCCTCACATGCTATTCTTGACCCACTACAATCTGGTTTTCGTCCTCTCCACTCAACAGAAACTGCGCTTACTAAAGTCTCCAATGACCTATTACTGGCTAAATCCAGAGGTCAATATTCCATCCTCATTCTTCTTGATCTTTCCGCTGCTTTTGACACTGTCGATCACAGCATACTTCTCAATACCCTGTCCTCACTTGGATTCCAGGGCTCTATCCTTTCCTGGTTCTCTTCCTACCTCTCCCTCCGCACCTTTAGTGTTCACTCTGGTGGATCCTCTTCTACTTCTATCCCTCTGCCTGTCGGCGTACCTCAGGGTTCTGTTCTTGGTCCCCTCCTCTTTTCTATCTACACTTCTTCCCTTGGTTCATTAATCTCATCCCATGGCTTTTCCTACCCTCTCTATGCTGATGACTCCCAAATCTACCTTTCTACCCCTGATATCTCACCTTGCATCCAAACCAAAGTTTCAGCGTGCTTGTCTGACATTGCTGTCTGGATGTCTCAACGCCACCTGAAATTAAATATGACCAAAACCGAGCTTCTCATTTTCCCCCCCAAACCCACCTCCCCGCTCCCCCCATTTTCTATTTCTGTTGATGGCTCTCTCATTCTCCCTGTCTCCTCGGCTCGAAACCTTGGGGTCATCTTTGACTCTTCTCTCTCCTTCTCTGCTCATATCCAGCAGATTGCCAAGACCTGTCATTTCTTTCTTTACAACATCCGTAAAATCCGCCCCTTTCTTTCCGAGCACTCTACCAAAACCCTCATCCACACCCTTGTCACCTCTCGTTTAGACTACTGCAATCTGCTTCTTGCTGGCCTCCCACTTAGTCACCTCTCCCCTCTCCAGTCGGTTCAAAACTCTGCTGCCCGTCTCATCTTCCGCCAGGGTCGCTTTACTCATACTACCCCTCTCCTCAAGACCCTTCACTGGCTCCCTATCCGTTTTCGCATCCTCTTCAAACTTCTTCTACTAACCTATAAATGTACTCACTCTGCTACTCCCCAGTATCTCTCCACACTCGTCCTTCCCTACACCCCATCCCGTGCACTCCGCTCCATGGATAAATCCTTCTTATCTGTTCCCTTCTCCACTACTACCAACTCCAGACTTCGCGCCTTCTGTCTCGTTGCACCCTACGCCTGGAATAAACTTCCTGAGCCCCTACGTCTTGCCCCATCCTTGGCCACCTTTAAATCTAGACTGAAAGCCCACCTCTTTAACATTGCTTCTGACTTGTAACCACTCGCCTCCACCTACCCTCCTCTCTTCCTTCCCGATCACATTAATTGATTTGATTACTTTATTTTTTGTCTATTAGATTGTAAGCTCTTTGAGCAGGGACTGTCTTTCTTCTATGTTTGTGCAGCGCTGCGTACACCTTGTAGCGCTATAGAAATGCTAAATAGTAGTAGTAAATAGTAGTAATAAGCAGGGGAAAATGAGGCGGCAGATGTAGACTAGGTTGTTGTCATTGTCTGCTGGATGTGTGATGATTAGATGGGTTTGTGGGAATTAATCTGGATCGTTTGGATAGGTTTGCCTGAACAGATGGGTTTTTAGTAATTTCCAAAACGGCAGGTGGTCACTGAGTGATCAGATTGGTCTGGGGAGGGCATTCCAGAGTTGGCTGCCTAAGAAGGAGAAGTTGGATCCATAATAGGTTTTGTACTTGAGTCCTTTGCAATTGGGGTAGTGTAGGTTGAGGTAAGTTTGTGAGGTTGTAGACATGTTCCTGGTGGGGAGCTCGATCAGGTTGAGCATATAGCCTGGAGATTCACTGTGGATAATCTTGTGGATTAGTGTGTGGACTTTGAAATTGATTCGTTCTTTGGATAGGGAGCCAATGAAGTTTTTTTCGAAGAGGTGTTGCACTTTCAATTCTTGGTTTGCCAAAAATGAGTCTAGCTGCTGTATTTTGGACAGTCTGAAGTTTTTTCAGGATGTGTTTCTTGCAGCCTAAGAAAATACTGTTGCATTAGTCGGCATGGGTAAGTACTGTGGATTGCACCAAGTTCCAGAATGTTTTCAGGGGGAGATATGGTTTTACGCATTTCAGTATCCACATCATGTTGAACATTTTCTTTGTAGTGGATCTTGCGTGATCTTCGAGTGAGAGATGGTTATCTAATGTCACTCCGAGGATTTTTAAGTTGTCAGATATGGGGATTGTGGTGCCGGAGATGTTAAGGTTGGTAGGGAGGGGCGCGGAGTGCTGGGAAGAGAGGATTAGGAATTGCGTTTTTTTCTTTATTCATTTTCATCATAAAGGCGTTGGCCCAAGTGGTTAAGATTTTTATTTATTTATTTATTTATTGCACTTGTATCCCACATTTTCCCACCTATTTGCGGGCTCAATGTGGCTTACAAAGATCTGTTATGGCATCGCCATTCCAGGGTAGAGATACAATTGGTGTTACAAAGAGATCGAGGATGACAAAAAAGAGCTAGGCAAATAGTGTAGAAGGAAGACGTTCAGAGAAGGGGAGCGTGGTGAAGTATTATAATTAAGCTATGGATTCTCGTGGTAGGCCTTGTTGAAGAGATAGGTTTTCAGAGATTTACGAAAGTGAGTTATATCGTTAATTGTTTTCAAGTTAATTGGTAGTGCATTCCACAACTGCGTGCTCATGTAGGAAAAGCTGGATGCATGTGCTACTCTGTATTTTAATCCTTTACAGTTGGGGAAGTGTAGATTAAGAAATGTACGGGCAGATTTTTTGGCATTTCTGGGAGGCAGGTCCACAAGATCTAGCACGTAGGTCGGTGCATCTCTGTAAATGATTTTATGAACAATCGTGCATATCTTGAATGTAGTCCGTTCTTTTAGTGGGAGCCAATGCAGTTTCTCTCTTAGGGGTTTTGCGCTTTCATATTTTGACTTTCCAAATATGAGCCTGGCTGCAGTATTCTGGGCTGTCTGAAGTTTCTTGATGGTCTGTTCTTTACAGCCAGCGTAGAGTGCGTTGCAATAGTCTAGGTGGCTTAGTACCTTTGATTGTACCAGGTTGCGAAAAATGGCTCTTGGGAAGAAAGGTTTTACTCTTTTGAGTTTTCACATGGAGTAGAATATCTTCTTCGTTGTATTCTTCACGTGGTTTTCGAGTATGAGATTTCAATCAATGGTAACTCCCAGAATTTTCAAAGTATTTGAGACGGGAAGGGAAAAGTTTGGTATGTTTTTTCTGCGTTAAGTTTTAGCTGAAATGCATCAGCCCAGGAGTGCATGATTTGGAAACTTTGGTTGATGTCGTTGGTGATTTATTTTAGATCATGTTTGAACAGGATGTAGATTGTGACATCATCTGCATATATGTATGGATTGAGGTTTTGATCGGCTAGTAACTTGGCTAAGGGTATCATCATTAGGTTTAAGAGGGTTGGTGAGAGGGGGGATCCTTGAGGAACTCCACATTCAGGTGTCCATGGGCTAGATATAGCCGCATTAGTTGTTACTTGGTATGATCTTGTGGTCATAGACATGAGACGCTGCCCTGATCTTTTCCGCTCGACATTGCTTCGAGCATGATTTAGCGATACAAAATCAATAAAGAGATATACATATTCCTCTCATAATTGGATAGAATTAATAACCAACATACGGTGAGAAGACTCCTGACGCAGGCCTGAACGGCCGAAACACAGCTGTGTCGAGTCCCTTTCTCCCTACTATTTTATGGCTAATAAACATTTTTTAATTTTTACAACCAGTGTCGTCTTTTTTATGTATTTATATTTTCAAATACATATTTTATGATTATTTTTAAATTTTGTTGATTTTTCTACATATTTTAGATTTTTTATTTGTTGTTTTTGTTTTTGATAGTCATCCTCGCTGTTTTGCTTTCTGTTGTTTTCCTTGCGAAGACTGGTTTCTTCTGTTTTTTGCACCAGGAATCCTTTAAACCAGTTGAGAACGTTACCTCCGACTCCAAAGTATTCTAGGATATGTAGTAATATTCCATGGTTGACCATGTCAAAGGCACTGGACATGTCAAATTGTATGTTGCTGCCAGTTGCAATTGTTTGTTTAAGTTTATTCATTAAAGTCACTAGTACTGTTTCAGTGCTGTGGTTCGACCGAAATCCTGATTGAGATTCGTGAAGAATTGAGAATCTATTTAAGTAGTTAGTGAGCTGTGTTGTCACCAAGCCCCCCATAAGTTTGGTTATCAGCAGGATAGATGCTACTGGAAGATAGTTGGTTAAGTCATTTTTCTTTGCGTCTTTGGGTAGCGGAGTAAGCAAAATATTTCCTTTATCCTTTGGGAAAAGACCATTTTGCAGCATGTAGTTCAGGTGATTCGTGAGGTTTATTTTGAGTTATTGTGGGACAGATCTTATGAGGTTATTAGGGCAGATGTCTAATTTGCATTGCGATTTGGCGTATCTTCCAAGCGCTTGGGAGATGTTATCGATCTGTGTCAAAGTTGGTCCATGATCGGTCTGCTGGGAATTCCCCAGGTATTGGATCTAAACACTCAAGGAGGTTTACATAGTCAGTTGCGTTGGTAGGTATCGTGAGTTGTAGTTTTATAATTTTCTCTTTGAAGTAATTTGCAAGCTTGTTTGCTGATGGGGTGTCTATGTTGTTAGAGGTAACCGGTGTGGTATTTAGTAGTTTGTTTACGAGTTGGAAGAGTTTGTGTGTATCCTTGTAGTCTGGTCCGATTTTAGTTTTATAATATGATCTTTTAGTTTGTCTGATGGTATATTTGTATTTTCTTTGTGGTTGTTTCCAGTCGCTGAGTGTGCATGCTCAAGGATATTTTGTCGGAAATTTCAGTTAGATTAGATTTGAAGGGAATAAATATGGTGACGTCGTCAGCATATATGAAAGGGTTGAGACCATGTCTGAATAGAGCTTTTGCTAGTGGGATCATCATAAGATTGAAAAGGATCGGGGATAGAGGGGAACCTTGAGGTACACCGCAGTTTGATGACCAGGGAGATGAGATAGTTGAGGTTGATTTGACTTGGTAAGATCTTGAGGTGATGAAGCCTTTTATCCAATTAATGATGTTTCCGCCGATTCCAAGTTTATCCAGTAGTTTGGTTAGGATATTGTGATTTACCATATCGAATGCACTGGATAAATCGAATTGTAAGAGGAGGATGTTGTTTCCAAGTGAAATTTCCTGTTTGAATTTGGATATTAGGGTGAGTAGGACGGTTTCTGTACTGTGGGCTGAATGGAACGTTCCACCAGAAGGTGACTGTTTTTTTGTCACTCTTTGGCAGGAGAAGCTATGCTTTTTCTACTTTCTTCTCCAACGACTCAGAGCAGTGGTCAGAGTGTTTTATTTGGGTACCTGGCTCAAATCTTTTGATGTCGGCTCAGAATTTTTTCCTTTTTTGAATCTTAATGAACTTTTTTTGAGCTTTGTTGATGGCAGCCGGCGAGTGACCTGTGTACCTTTGGTGGGACTGGCTTGCAGATTTTCTTGCAGCTGGCCTTGACATGGCTATTTTTAGACTTACCCGATGGCATATTATTGGTTTGCTGCCTTATGGCTCCTGTGATACCTGACTATGTGTTTGTGATCTAAGAGAATGTTAGTTATTCAGGGATATGGGTGGGGGGGGGGGGTGGAGAAGGGTGCAGGGGTTTCTTATTGTAGGGTGGGGATGGAAGCTGGGACTGGAACGCTTGTATGATGGAGAAGGAGTAGGTAATCTGAGTGAGTGGTTTGTGAGGCTGGAATTTTTCATAAGAGTATGTGATATGGGTGTTGGGGACCCGGGGTTTTTGAATGGTTGGAAAATGTTACCAACGGGAGGGGGAAGGATGTTTTTCTTTCCAAAGGGGCCTAGCTGGAGGGCTTTTCTGGCAGTTGTAGATTTTTTTTTTTTTTTTTTTTTGGGGGGGGGGGGGGGGGGGGGGATCTGCACCTCTTTATTTTGGTCTGGGATCATGGTTAAGCTCAAAAATGTTACCTTAAATGTTGATGACTTTAACTCACCTGTGAAGAGAACTAAGGTCCTTGCTATGCTCCGCAAGCTGGGGACAGATATAGCTTTTCTGCTAGGAACTCACTTAACTGCACTGGAGCATGAAAAACTCAAAATGATCATGAGTGGGAGAGGTTTTCTATTCTGCTTTCAGTGGGCGCCAACAGAGCTCTGCCATTCTGCTGCATAAACAGTTATCATTCCATCTGCATAAAAATATGTTGGATAAAGAGAGCAGATTTATTTTTGTGTTGGGAGAGCTCTGGGGACAGAAACTATTATTGTGCTCAGTGTATGCACCAAATGTATAGTCATAAGATTTTCTCCAATTTGGTCACCAACTTGGCTGCGTATCCAGATTATCAATTACTGGTGGGAGGGGATTTTAGTATTACTGCGAATCTATTGATGGATTGTAAACCACTCAAATCAAGTGGGGGGGGGGGGGGGGGGGGGCGGGGGGACCATACAGCTAAGGGTGTAAATTTTCTCATGCAGCAATTTGGGACTGTGGATATGTCTGACTTTACCTATTATTCTCATGCACATATGAATATGCTTGTCTACATTACTTGCTATTCTCTCAACAGACACTGGCACATATTGACAAAGTCCATATTGATGTGTCTACTGTGTCAGATCATGGCCGGTGATTGCCATTTAAAATTTTTTGAATAAGAACACTGATTTTGTTTGGAGACTCTCCCCTCATCTTCATCAAGATCCAGAGTTTCATATTTATCTTAGAAATAAGTAGCAGGCATACAAAGCTACTAACTCCCTGCTGAGGTTGGTCCTGTGGTATAGTGGGAGGCTTCCAAGGCTGTTTTCAGGGGGCATACTATGGCCTACCAAGCTCACATTAAGGGAATCCAGGGAAGGAAGTTAGTTTCTCTGTCTAAAGAGCTGTAGGAGTTGAGGAGTACGCATGTCACTAAAATGGACTCCTCTACTTAACAACAACTAGCAAAGGTTAGGAAGGAAATTGATGAGTTGCTGACTCAGCATGCTGAGCAGCAGCTTTATTTCCAATGTTAGAAACTGTATAATTGGGGAGGGAAAACTGGCAACTTACTTGCTAACTTGATTCGCCCCTTTAGGAAAAAAACAGATGATTACGAGTATAAAAGATGGGCAGGGGAGGCGACTTGTTAATAATTGATCATATACCCAGCAATCTGTTAAGTTTTATGAGCAGCTATATAGTGAGGGGTCTATAGATGAGGCTGCCCAATATTCTGTTTTTCAAAATTGCAACTACCCCAATTTAGTGACAAACAGATTCAGGAGTTCAATAAATCTATAGATAACTTGTAACTCCAGGCTGTCACTAAGAGTTTTAAGCTGACCAAGGCTCCAGGACACGCTGGTTTAGGTCCTGCATATTATAACATTTTGAATAGGGTCTGTGGCTCCTTCCCTTCCCTACGGTTTATGTGCAATGGCCTTTTACAGTCTCCAAAATCTGCCCAGTCGAATTTGACTCATGTGATCCTTTTCCTCAAACCAAGAAAAGATCTGAAGCAACCTGGTCCTTCTAGTAGTGTAGGCTAGTAGACTGAACAGCTATCTGCCCTTGGATATTCAAGAGGTTCAGGTGGGTTTCATCCCTGGTTGATACACCTCTATGAATTTATGTAAGGTTATGATGGCTTCGCATGATAAGGGAAAAGTTAAACCAAGCGGTTATTGTCAGCTTAGATTTTGTGAAGGTTTTGACACTGTCCTCTGGCCGTATTTGTTCTGGGCCTTAGAAAGATTTGGCCTCAATAGACACTTCATGACGTGGGTCCACATGCTGTATACTGCCCCTCAAGTGTAGTTGATTATTAATGGGAAGTTGTCCCTCCCTTGAGTTTGCGAGGGGGAACATGTAAGGGTTGCCCTCTCTCACATTGCTTTTTCTTTTAGCTTTGTAACCCCTGTCTGCACGGATTAGGCAGGAGCCAGATATTCAGGGTATATGGATTGGGGGATTGGAGAACCGACTGAGTATGTTTGCTGATGATATGCTTTTGTATGTGAATAGGGCACCTGAGAATCTGGTTAAGTTCCTGGATTTGGTTCATCAGTTAGTACTTTCTCTGGACTCCCTGTCAATTGTGCCAAGTCAGATGTCATGCCTCTGCAGGGTAATGGGGGAGTGAGTTGGTATAGTCGGCTCCCGATCAAGTCTATTACACACATCATAAAGTATTTGGATACTTTTTTAAATCTTTCATTTTCGGTGATGTAATATAGTGGATGGTATTGCTAAAATCAAATCTCTTTGCCAGAAAAGGACAGAGCTTCCATGGTCTCTTTTGGGTAGGGTGGTCCTTATTAAGATGATCACGATGCCTAAGCTGCTTTACCAGTTACAGGCCCTACCCATTTGGGTTCAGCATAGAAAGGAAATTACTTAAAAAACTATTTTTTGTAAATTTATTTGAAGGGGATGGACGGTTTGTATTGGCTAATCTAAATTAATATTGGATACGACACGGGGCGGAGTCAACTTTCCGGATCTCCATATTTATAATACGGTGGTGTTGTTGCATTGGATTCATGAAATGGTGATGGAGTGCAGAAATTTCTCTCTCTTACCTGGCGGTCCAGATATTAACCATATTCCTCAATTGACTTACTGCATGGAGACCCTCCTAATAACAGGGACTATCAGGGGAGGCTCAAATTATTGTGACCATTTAGACAGGCCTGGAAGTGCTGGAGGATGCGACTGGAGGGAAATAGCACAAGCATCTTGATTTTTCGGTCATGGGTAATTCAGTCTTTCCTTCGGGGGGTGGGAGTGTCCAGCTTTCAGCTATGGGACCATTGTGACTGCTTGGCCTTTTATCAGTTGCTGCAGGGAGGGGAGGAAGGATTTCCCTCATTTGACCAACTTCAGCGGAGGTGGGATCTTCCCCATAACCACCGATGGGCTTTTTTTCAGGCCCATTACTATTTTGATTGTTTAACCTGCAAGTATGGTAATGCATAGGCTCCTATCAAATTGGATGCCCAATTTGCTTCTGTTCCCCCCTTCTTTAACAGCCTTTTGACTTGGACCCACATGATGTGGGATACCTTGGATAGACAGGGCATCCTTAAACTTTGGGAGCGACGGCGAGAGGACCTGGGGCAGGATTTCGCTGATACACTTTTACCTGACCTTTTTAGTTTCTACCGTCTCTTTTTTAAAAACTGTGGAACTCCGGGAGACACTGAATATTACACAGAGTGTAAATTGCTAGGGCACAAGGAGTCATCTGAAAATGTGGGATGATGATAGTTGTATCAAATGTAAGACTCATCTGGGTGCTTTGTTACATTCCTTCTTGGAGCGTCCAAAACTTACTCTGTAGGCTCCGGCTCTACATGCCTTGAAAACCACTATCCAGCAGGAGGTGTCATGGGAATATAGTGTGTTGCTCCTGAGATTTTCACAGCCCTTGCTAGATCGGGGTTTGTCTCCCATTACATGCAAGTTTATCTGCATTGCTCTAGTCTTGCTTAAAAAACTTATTTTACAGTTTTGGACTCCGGAGGATAGCCCTGCTGTGGAGCTTTGGTACTGAAAAATGAGGGATGGTGCGGCATTCGAGATCAGGCGAGAGGCGACAGAAGCCGGACCGAAGTCGCTATATATACCTCTGGTCTCAATATAAAACTAAGGCATTACCGTAGTTTTGTTATTCCACTGGCTGGTTTGCAGTTACTTGTTTTACGATACTGTTTTCCTTGGTGTCCCTTTGAGGTATGCATATGGTTGTGTGTGCTGAGAGTGTGTGTAGATGTCTCTTGGAACACAGAAAATGCACAATCTCTGAGGATTGTTAAGCGAGTATGCTAGCATAAAGACCAATCCAAAGATTTTGAACATTGAAATAAACTTACGGCCAACCCCAAATCGCAGTCGCCTGGATTCGTTGTTATGCATCATTCACACAACAAGCACAGTCTTGCGCACATCTTTCAAATCAAAGGGATGGACAGAATAGGAGAAAGAAAAAAAAAGGTGAGAAAAAACAGTACAGAATATAGAAAGACAGAAACGAAGGTTTGACCACAAATAGAGATCAGCATAGACAAGGGCAGAGAAGCAGGTGTGTTAGGTCAGTGCAAGGCATGAAGACATTCAGGGAAGAAAGTAAAAAGACAGAAGAATAGAGGAGTATTTAAAGTAGGGGTGAGAACGGACAGAACATTGGTGCCCAATACCCCTGAAGTGGGCAGTGTCCGTGATAGGGGAAAAATGAAGGAATAACAGCAGGGAGATTGGGGAAGGAAAGATGAGAAAAAAAAAGAGAAAAAAGTGAGAGAAAGATAACATAGAACATTTGAACGCACAAAATAAGTATCCCCTCTTGCGTTCAAATGGGGGTTAAGAAAGGAAGCGAGTATGGACAGCGTTCGGGGTCCACCACTGTTTTAATTCCCCCCTCTTGGACCTCTTTCTGACTCCAGATCACACGGGGGACTAAAGATACCTATTTTACATAACAGGTTCTGTATGGTTTCTCCAACCTCCATTGTCACCCAATCACAAGGAGGTCTGCTCTGGGTTTGCATTAGGGGCTGTAATCGAAATCTAATTCCCATAACTACTGCTTTCTGTCTTCCTGGATCTAGGTATACTCTGGGCCATTTATGTTCCCAGATAATGCCTATTAAAAATCTGTCTAAGTTTCTCCAGAGACTGAGTGTATGTGATGTGCCTTGTAAGCTAAAGGTAAGGTAAAGAGAAGATAGAATAAAGACAGAGATAAGTTTAAATAGATAGATACATTTTATTTCTTACCCAAAGACAAGTCTTCAAGTTGGTACAAATACAGACATCAGACTTTAATCAGGTACATTCAGCAGACAGATTCTTGGTACAACCGGACAGAGCTTCGCCGTCTGACGGAAGCGTTGGGGAGGATTCCAAAGCTATGGCAAATTGTCCCCTCTTTTATACACAAACCTCTCCATAGAAGTCAATGGTGAGATACCTAGCTCTCAATTTCTGAGATGATACTTTCCCACGCAGTCTTATCAGCATGTTTTGGGAAGCGTTGAGATAACAGTTCCACATCTCTCTGTGTCGCAATACTTTTCACACCATCTTAAGAACTCTGTATAACCTCTGTAGCCTTCTATACAAAACTAATAGACTCCATTTTGTTCATCTGATTTAAAGTGACAGTTGTACCAGTTTGTGTTAGGACTCATTGTTCAGACCTGCTTTTTACAGATTCTGAAATATTAAATCATGTACCTGTTATTTGGCCTAGTCAGTACTTCTTCAGTTATTTTAGCTGTTAAAGGTATGTAAATTGACCCATCACTATTCCAGTGGATGGATCCCAAGCGGGGACGCATATTAACTTACAGGAAAAGCAAGTCCTTGCGCAGCCAGTCATAGATTTTTAAACCTAGCTGGTATTTTTACAGCCTGAGTCCTAAAATCTGGCCTTCCCACCCTTCCGGTGGATCCAGTGAGGGTCTCTTGCTGTACTATAATTATACAGTATGAAGGATGTGTGAGGACTGGTTCTGCATGTTCTTGGGTTACATATATATATATACATTATTATTATTATTTATTGCACTTGTATCTCACATTTTCCCACCTATTTGCAGGCTCAATGTGACTTACAGAGATCTGTTATGGCATCGCCGAAACAGAGAAGGAATACACTTGGTGTTACAAAGGGATAAAGAAGACAAGGGGATCAGGTTATGCAGTTATACAGTGAGACATTCTGAATAAAGGAGTGTAAGGGTTGTGTTCTAGTCATTATGGGTTTTCGTGGTAGGCTTTGTTAAAGAGATAGGTTTTCAAAGCTTTGCGGAAGCTATTTAATTCGGTGATCGTTTTCAAGTGAGTTGGTAGTGCATTGCACATCTTCGTGCTCATGTAAGAGAAGCTGGACGTATGTGTTAGTTTGTATTTGACCCCTTTACAGCTGGGGAAGTGTAGGTTGAGAAAGGTGCGAGAGGATCGTTTGGCATTTCTAGATGGGAGGTCCACAAGATCTAGCATGTAGGTCGGGGCATCTCCATAAATGACCTTAGTTAATTGGAAGGCTGGGCATACAAATAGCAGATGAAATTTAATGTGGACAAATGAAAAAGTGATGCACATTGGTAAAAATAATCCAAAACACAGTTACCCAGTGATGTGCTGGAGCCGGCTCGCACCGGCTCGCAAGAGCCGGTTGTTAATCTTTCAACCGACTTGCGAGCCGGTTGTTAAATATAGCGAGCCGCCTCTGGCTCTCCTCCCTCCCTCCGGATCCTCCCCGACGCCTTGTTCTTCTAATTCTTCGGGGCAGGCAGTCTTGCCTGCCCGCTGCCAGCTCACACTCCCCCACTGCCGATTTGTGCTTTAAAAATGGCCGCCGAGACTTCCAGAAGCGGCCTCGCGAGACTTCTGAAGTCTCGGTGGTCATTTTGAAACGCGAATCGGAGTCGGACGGCAGCGGGGGAGAGTCAGCTGGCAGGCAAGACTGCCTGCCCCGAAGAATTAGAATGACGAGGCAGGTAGACCCAAAGCATACTTGGGGTGAGAGTGAGGGTGCTGTCTATGTTTGGGGGGGGGAGGGGAAGTTGGGTGGAGGAATTGGAAGGGATTTTTGTGACGTTTGGAGGGTAGGGGGGATTAGAAGGGGTTTGCATGATGTTTCTGGGTGTGGGGAGAGAGGGAGATTGGAATCTTGGGGGAGGGGACGTTGGGACCCGGGGGGGTGACGTTGGGACCCGGGGGGGGGGGGGAGTTGGGTGGAGGAATTGGAAGGGATTTTTGTGACGTTTGGAGGGTAGGGGGGATTAGAAGGAGTTTGCATGATGTTTCTGGGTGTGGGAGAGAGGGAGATTGGAATCTTGGGGGAGGGGGACGTTGGGACCCGGGGGAGTTGGGTGGAGGAATTGGAAAGGATTTTTGTGACGTTTGGAGGGTAGGGGGGATTAGAAGGGGTTTGCATGATGTTTCTGGGTGTGGGAGAGAGGGAGATTGGAATCTTGGGGGAGGGGGACGCTGGGACGGGGGGGGGAGTTGGGTGGAGGAATTGGAAGGGATTTTTGTGACGTTTGGAGGGTAGGGGGGATTAGAAGGGGTTTGCATGATGTTTCTGGGTGTGGGAGAGAGGGAGATTGGAATCTTGGGGGAGGGGGGCGTTGGGACCCAGCCAGATATTCTTAACAGGTCCCGACTGAATATCAGATGGTCAGTATTTAAAAAAAAAAGTGCTAACTGCTGCAGGCTCAATATTGACTTTGAGCTTTTGGAAATAGAAGTAAATAGCAGAGAGAGTGATCCCAGGGGCCCATGGAGGGCATGGGAGAGGAGGATCGCTGGGTATGGGTGCATGCAGGACAGGGGGAGAGAAGGGTCCCTGGACATGGGTGAATGGAGGGCAGGGGAGAGAGAAGAAATACTGGACATAGATGGAGGGGAGGGAAGAGTGAGGAAGGAGATGTTGAGGGGAAAGGAAGAGAGGAGAAAAACTGCACATGGATGAAGAAAATAGGCAGAAGCTGAGGACCCGAAATGAAGAAGAAATAAATGGTAAGGAAGCCCTGGAAACGGAGTTAAGAGGACAGATAGCAGCAGAATCGGATACTGGGCCAGCATGATCAGAAAAACAGTCACCAGACAAAAAAGGTAGAAAAAAATCATTTTATTTTCATTATAGTGTTTGGAATATGTTCACTTTGAGAATCAGGTGCTCAACATTAAAAGTTTATATTTATTTACGGCATTTATGGCATTTTATCGCACATTAAACATGAATTAGATTGGAACCTGGGATCATTTAATTTTTTTTTTCCTGGAGGAATGCATTGCCACCCCCCCCCCCCCCCCACCCGGCTCTCTCCCTGGCTATAGCCAGCTCTGCAATTGGGGGGGGGGGGGGGGCGCAGAGGGGGACCAGGGAGAGAGCCTGTTGTTAAACATTTACCAGCACACCACTGCAGTTACCTGATGTTAGGTGCCGACTCCTAAAGTGGAACCTAAGAAAAAGGTCTAGGTGTCATCATGGACAATACATTGCTCTCTTTTGCTCGGTGTACAGCGGCAGCCAAAAAATCAAACAGAATGCTAGGAATTATTAGGAAAAGGATTAAGAAAATACTATAATACCTCTCTATCACTCCACAGTGCAACCTGACCTTGAGTACTGTGCGTAATTCTGGTCGCCGTATCTCAAAAAAGATACAGTGGAATTAGAAAAGGTTCAAAGAAGGGCAACCAAAATGATTAAGGAAATGGCTGAGGGGGGATATGATAGAGGTCTACAAAATCCTGAGTGGTGTAGAATGGGTAAAACGAATCGATTGTGTATTCTTTTGAAAAGTAATAAGATTAGGGGAACACTCAATGAAATTACATGGTAATACTTTTAAAATGAATAGGAGGAAATATTTTTTCACTCAACAAATAGTTAAGCTCTGGAACTCATTGCCAGAGGATGTGATAACAGTGGTTAGAATATCTGGATTTAAGAAAGGTTTGGACAATTTCCTGGGAAAAAAGTCCATAGTCTGCTATCGAGACAGACATGGGAAAGCCATTGCTGTCCCTGGAATTTGTTGCATGGAATCTTGCTACTATTTGGGATTCTGCCAGGTACTTGTGACCTGGATTGACCACTGTTTGAAGTAGAATACAAGGCTAGACCATCGGTCTGACCCAGTATGGCTATTCTTATGTTCTTATGTTTGTATATGCAAAAACATTCTTATGCATACAAGGTACACAAAAATATGCTGAGGGATAAACACAGCACACACACAAACATTGCTAAACTTTGATTAAAAATGAAAACGAATCAAAATTTCTTTTGGCTGTGCACATTCCTATGAAAAAGCATAACATTAGTCAAATATATCCTAAATAATAATCAAACTTTCTGAATTAATATAAATGGTTTTACCTGAAGACTAGGGTGGCTGCTATAAACCAGTAACGTTTTCACAACCTGAAGATGGCCTTTGTTGACAGCAATATGGAGTGGAGTCTGTCTGCGCTTGTTGCGAGCATTCAGATCTGAACCACCCCTGTGTAAGACTTCAATAACCGCGCCTTCATCACCAAAAGCTGCATGATGTACTGCTCGGTCTCCATCTTTATCCTGAGTAGAGAGGTGTGATAGACGTGTTAGTCCACTTTTAAAGGTAATCAATAGAAATAAAACAAAATAAAACATGGAAAAGAAAATAAGATGATACCTTTTTTATTGGACATAACTTAATACATTTCTTAATACATTTCGAAGGCTGCCCTTCTTCGTCAGATCGGAAATAAGCAAATGTTGGTAGATGACAGTATATATAAGTGAAACATCAAGTATTTCAGTGACAATCTAACAGGATGGGGGTGGATAGGTGAAAGACAGGAAGAGTCAGGTGGATGAGGGACAGGGAGATATGCATAGAGACAGGAGGGTGACAAAGCAGTATACATTTATGGTTTATAATGGGTTAGAAAACCCAGATCTTTGTTAAGTCCTGTCTGGTGGGTGTAAAAGTATTTAATCATTCTGACTTCAAAGGTCTTACGTTCCTGTATTGTTTTAAAGTTCCCTTTCAGGACTCTTACCATGAAATCACTGGTACAGTGTTCTGGTTTTGTAAAGTGCTGCCCCACAGGCGTGACATCTTTTTTGGTACTAGCATTTTTCATATGGTGTCTATGTAAATTAAATCTTTTCTTTAGCATCTGACTTGTTTCTCCAATGTAGCAGCCTTCCTTGCATTTTTTTTTTACACTGAATGATATATACCACATTGGAAGATGAGCACGTGAAAGATTCCTTAATGTTGAATATTTTTCCTTTGTGAATGAACATGGGGTCCTGTGAACTGTTTTGGCATACTTTGCAGCTGAATATATTGCAAGGATGTGTGCCATTCTTTTCTTTTTGAGTCTGTGTTGGGAGCTTACTTCAAATTAGCTTGTGTTTTAAGTTGGGTGGCTGTCGGAAGGCCAGCACTGGTGGGGATGGGAATATCTCTTTCAGTAACCTTGGAGTCATCTTTGACTCCGCTCTCTCCTTCTCTGCTCATATTCAGCAGATTGCCAAAGCTTGTCGTTTCTTTCTCTGTAATATTAACAAAATTCACCCTTTCCTTTCCGAGGACGCTGCCAGGGCCCTTACCCACACCCTTATCACCTCTCGCCTAGACTACTGCAATTTGCTTCTCGCTGGTCTCCCGCTCAGCCATCTATCTCCTCTTCAATCTGTCCAAAACTCTGCTGCGCGTCTTATATTCCGCCAGAGTCGCTATACTCACGTTAGCCCTCTCCTCAAGTCGCTTCACTGGCTCCCTATCCGCTTCCGCATACGGTTCAAACTTCTGCTTTTGACCTACAAGTGCATCCACTCCGCAGCTCCTCAGTACCTTTCCGCTCTCCCTACACTCCTCCCTGTGAACTCCGTTCGCTGGGTAAATGTCTCCTGTCGTCCCCCTTCTCCCCCACTGCTAACTCCCGGTTCCGTTCCTTCTATCTCGCTGCTCCCTATGCCTGGAATAGACTCCCTGAGCTACTACGTCAGGCTCAGTCTCTGGCTGTCTTCAAGTCTAGGCTTAAAGCCCACCTCTTTGCTACTGCTTTCGACTCCTAACCATGACTCTCTTACTCAACACCCTCACTTATCACCCCTGAAATTTCCCCACCCCTAGCTGTCTGTTCGTCTGTCCAATTTAGATTGTAAGCTCTGTTGAGCAGGGACTGTCTTTTTCATGTTGATTTGTACAGCACTGCGAAAGTCTAGTAGCGCTATAGAAATGTTTAATAGTAGTAGTAGTAGTAATTCATCCTCCTGGAGTAGAGGCTGCAGATCTTTTAATATTTTTCTTAATTTTTCCAGCTCTGGGTTGTATGTCACTATAAGGGGGATTCTGTCTGTGGCTTTTTTTTTTTTGTACTGTAGCAGATTTTCTCTGGGTGTTTTGAGGGAGGAGGCAATATTCTTGGAGACTATTTTGGGGTTGTAGCCTTTCTGTTTGCAGGATGCAGTCAGGATTTCAAGGTGTCTGTCTCTGTCCCCTGGGTCAGAGCATATACGGTGGTATCTTATGGCTTGGCTGTAAATAATGAATCTTTTTGTATGTGACGGGTGGAAGCTGGAGTTGTGGAGGTAGCTGCATTTGTCTGTGGGTTTCTTGTATATGGATGTTTGTATATAGCCATCGCTGATTGAGACTATGGTGTCCAAAAATTGACTTTTCTGGGGAGTAGTCAATTTTGAATCTGATTGTAGGATGGTATGTATTGAAGGAATTGTAAAATTGTTTCAGAGTTTCTTCCCCCTAAGTCCAAATCATAAAAATGATACCTTCTACTCCCATGCAGCACAGTCATACGCCCGTTTAGACAGGTTGTGGGTGCATCGAAATAGCTGGCATATGGTGGGGGAGGCTGAGATAGAGGCCATTCAAATTTCAGATCATGCGCCAGTATGGATTAGGCTTAAGGGGCTGGGTCAAGGGGAGTGGAGGAGCAGGTGGAAGGTGGATGATTCACTTTTGGGGGATGAGAAAGTGAGGGAAGACATTAAGTTGACTATTCATGGATTTTGTTGCTTTAATGATAATGGTGAGGTCACAGAAGCGGTATTGTGGGATGCATTGAAAGCGGTGGTGCGGGGAACTCTGATCAAGTGGGGGCCCGCAGGAAGAGGGAAAAGGGACAGCGTTCCTTAGACCTTCACTCGCGCTTCGTGTATTTGGAAAAATTGCACAAACGAAAGCCCACATTGCAGGTATGGGAGGAACTTTAAAAAATTAAGGGCGAATTAAGTAGACTTTATGAGAACTAAGCTTAAACAACAATACTTTGAGTTTGCTAATAAATCCAAGTGCAATGCAAGCCAAGTATTTAAGGGCTAGAAGAGTTAAATCCCTTATTCAAAAGATGAGGGATGGTAGGGGAGGATGGAGCTATGCTGATTCTGAGATAGCAAGCTGTTTTTAGAAGTACTATCAAGAATTACATAAGGTCCCGGCGGAGGAACCGGAGGTAGACATAGCTAGTTATTTAGATCAGGTGCAATTGCAACAATTAAGTAAATCAGAAAGAGCACAACTTGGGGAACCCATTAGGCTGGGGGAAGTGCAGGGGGTGATTAAGAGGCTTCCGAACGGGAAGGTTCCAGGGTTGGATGGGTATTCGGCACGGTTTTACAAATGTTTTGTAGGTGAACTAGGGGATCTTTTGGTTCGGGTAGGTAACGGTGTTTTGGAGGGTAAGGAGTTCCTAAAATCTATGTTAGAGGCAGGGGTGACTGTCTTGCCTAAACCGGGGAAGGACCCAGTGGTGTGTGGCTCTTACAGGCCTATTTCTTTGCTGAATGTGGTTGCAAAGATCATGGCCAAGATTTTGGCTAACAGGTTGGGAACGGTTCTACCAAAGCTAATTCATAGGGACCAGTGGGGGTTTGTGCCAGGAAGGCAGGTAGGGGACAATATTAGGCGTATCCTACACTTGATATGGGAAACGCAAAGAAGTGTACCTGGTACGGCCTTGTTGGCCATAGATGCAGAAAAGGCCTTTGACCGGGTAACCTGGGGGTTTCTGAAGGAAGTTCTGAAACGGATGGGAGTGGGCAAAAATTTTAGTACTTGCTTGGCAGCCTTATATAAGGACCCGAGGGCTTGCCTTGATATTAATGGTAGTTACACCACCTTCTTGCCCATTTGTAGAGGAACTAGGCAGGGGTGTCCTTTGTCACCTCTGCTCTTTGCAATATACATTGAGCCTCTAGCGGAATTGGTGCGTCAACATCCAGATATTAGAGGTATAAAGGTGGAGGAGGGGGAACACCGTATTGCTTTGTTTGCGGACGATGTATTGCTTTATGTGGTGGATCCAGGGAGGACGTTGCCTATGATACTACTACTATTTAACATTTCTAAAGCGCTGCTAGGGTTACGCAGCGCTGTACAATTTAACAAAGAAGGACAGTCCCTGCTCAAAGGAGCTTACAATCTAAAGGACAAAAATGCAGTCAATCAAATTGGGGCAATCTGGATTTCCTGGATAGAGGTCCAATGGTTAGGTGCCAAAAGCGACATTGAAGAGGGGCTTTAAGCAAGGATTTGAAGATGGGCAGGAAGGGGGCTTGGCGTATGGGCTCAGAGAGTTTATTCCAAGCATAGGGTGAGGCGAGGCAGAAAGGGCGGAGCCTGGAGTTGGCAGTGGTGGAGAAGGGTACTGAGAGGAGGGATTTGTCCTGTGAGCGGAGGTTACGGGTAGGGGTGTAGGGGAAGATGAAGGTAGAGAGGTAATGGGGGGCTGCAGATTGAGTGCATTTGTAGGTTAGTAGGAGAAGCTTGAATTGTAAGCGGTACCTGATCGGAAGCCAGTGAAGTGACTTGAGGAGAGTGGTGATATGAGCATATCGGTTTAGGCGGAAGATAAGACGGGCAGCAGAGTTCTGAACGGATTGAAGGGAGGATAGATGGTTAAGAGGGAGGCCAGTGAGGAGCAGCTTGCAGTAGTTAAGGCGAGAGGTGATGAAAGAGTGGATGAGAGTTCGGGTGGTATGCTCGGAGAGGAAGGGGCAAATTTTGCTGATGTTATAGAGAAAGAAGCAACAGGTTTTGGCGGTCTGCTGGATATGGGCAGAGAAGGAGAGGGAGGAGTCGAAGGGAGGATATTAAAGATCCTTTGGGAATTTGAAAAACATGCAGGCTTGTGGGTTAATATGGATAAAAGCAAGCTGCTGGTGATCTCTTTGACTCATGGTGAGGAGGAAGTTTTTCTTCACTCAACGCGTGGTTAAGACTCTGGAATTCGTTGCCGGATAAGGTGATTGGGGCAGTTGGCTTAGCAGAGTTTAAAAAAAGGTTAGACGGCTTCCTGGAGGAAAAGGACATAGAATGTTATTGAATGGATGTAGGAATAATCCACTATTTCTGGGATGGGTGGGACGAAATGCTTGTTCTTTTGGCCGATGTCGGAGACAGAGTGCTGGGCTCGATGGACCCTTGGTCTGTCCCAGCATGGCGATGCTTATGTCTTATGTCTTAAATGGGCCAAGCATAGCATCCGATACTTGGGGATTCAGATACTTAAACAACTTCAGGGCTACATATTACAGTTTATTTGGGGTGGCAGACACCCTAGGTTGGCCAGACGGGTGTTATGGGGGCCCTGGAGCGGGAGGGCAGAGCGGTGCCTAATATTGAGTGGTACTATATGGCAGCTCAGCTGTGGCTGATATTGGACTGGGAGAAGGGGAAACTGAAGCCAGCTATTCAGGTGGAGCAGTCATACTACCCTAACCGAGCCCTGAGTTCGTATTTGTGGACAACTGAGGGCACAATGAAGGCGTTGATGGGAATACATAATCGATACATAAGGCATTTAATGGGGTTGTGGGGGGAAGTGCGTAGAAGATGGGGACAGAGGGATAGGGTGTCTTCTCGCGCGTCCATGTGATGGGAACCCAAATTTGGGGCAGGGATAGAGAATGCCACATTTGGGAGGTGGAAGCAGGTAGGGTTATGGTGTTTTAGGGATGTGCTGCAGGGAGGTAGGGTGAAGAGGTTTGAGACGCTGCGCTCTACATATGACCTGCCCGAAGGAGATGTGTTTTCCCACTTACAAGTACAGCATTTTGTGGGGACTTTGGGATAGAGTGGGGAGGCACCTCAAGAGATGGAAAGCCTGGAAAACCTGTGGATGATGTTGAAAAACGTGCCCAGACCCATCTCGGTGATGTATAAATTTTTTCGGGGATGGGATCCACAACCATTTAAGGTTCCAGGGGGCATGGGAACGGGATTTACATTGTAGCTTTACTGATCAAGAATGGGAAATAATCTGTGGGGAGGTCCAAAAGGCTTCAGTATGTGTCTTGGTGCAGGAAAATGCTTATAAGGTGCTCACTCGATGGTACTACACACCGGAGAGATTGGGGCGGATGTACCCGGGTAACCAGATGTATGTTGGAGGTGTGGGGGGCAGTCGGGTACATTCCTGCATATATGGTGGACTTGTCCTAGGGTAGTTCCCTTTTGGCAGGTTATGAAGGCTTTGTTGAAAGTGATGGGTACATCTTTGGTGTGCAGTCCCTCGGTGTGCCTTTTGGGCCTGCATAATGAGAAGGACTCTTGGGAGCAGAGCAAATGGATGCATTGGGGATTGGCAGCAGCTAAATGTCTTATACTGCAGAGCTGGAAATCAATAGATCCCCCCGACACTGGGTGACTGGAAATGCAAAGTGGGACAATTAATAACCATGGAACGCCTTACGGCATAAGACGTAAAGGGGGGGGGGGGGTGGAATCGACTTCAACAATGTCTCGCATGACTTTAAGACGGTTGAGCTCTGGGAGAATGGGGGGGTGCGGAGGGGAGAGAGAAAGTTGGTCTTAAAGGCTTGGGGACATTCCCAAGTATTGTTGTGGTTCATTAGGGTTGGGGAGTTGGGGAGGGGATAGCTGGTTGGGGATACTGTACTGTTTTCTTGCAGAATGACAACTGAAGACAGAAATATTGCTGGTATGCTTTAGGTGGGGAACCATGTATACTAAACATGTATAGGTTCAGTGGGTGTGGAAACAAAAACATTGTTGATTAATGTATGTCAGTTTCTGCGAGGCTTGCAGTGATTAAGTTATTTCTAATAAAGTGTGAATTGGATGTGTTAAAATCACAATAAAATATTTAAAGTGGAAAAAAATGTGGTAATAGAGACTGGATGAAAAATGGAAGGGAAAAGAAGGTGGCGTAGAGTGAGAAAGGAGAAATGGGACAGCTAAGGGGGTGACAGGAGGAGATGGAAAGTTGAAAAACAGATGGAGGAATGGAGAGTAAGGGTGAAATTTGATTAGGGAAAGAAAGAAAGAAAGAAAGAAAGAAAGAAAGAAAGAAAGAAAGAAAGAAAGAAAGAAAGAAAGAAAGAAAGAAAGAAAGAAAGAAAGAAAGAAAGAAGAAAGAAGAAAGAAAGAAAGAAAGAAAGAAAGAAAGAAAGAAAGAAAGAAAGAAAGAAAGAAAGAAAGAAAGAAAGACATACTGAGAGGATGGAAAAAGACAGGAGTAAAGGGGATAAAGGACAAATGAACAGCTGCCACTGGAAAGAGTTAACAGAAGACAGACAGGATAGCATAAAACAGAAACTGGAAAAACATGAATGGAAAATAAAATTCCCAGACAAAATAGGTAGAAAAAAAAGTATTTTATTTTGATTTATTAGCTGGAATAAGTTAGATTTGGGAAATAAAGGTATCAACCATAAAAAATAATAAAAAAAATACTTCACAAGCTCCACAGGCTTAAATAAATCACAGGCTGGTATATAATATTAATTAACTTGTATGGTTTGGCAACAACAAAAGAGGATTGATCCTTGATAAAGCTGCTAGTCGGTGAAACATGAGTCACATCAGACTGAAGAGACCCACTAGTCGTATTATATTGAAGAATTTGTTTGAAAAGAAAGAAGAGTAACGTTTTCACATGAAACATAGTCATACACTAAAGAAACAGTAAAAAAAAAAAAAATATGAATTAAACCGTCTGATCCCCATACTGTGGTCCAAAAATCTTTCACTACAAGTTGTTTAGATACAAGCTACTTTCTAACTTTGACTGATTTAAGTTTTGGGAAATATGCATTATGGATGTCTTTGTAGTTTGTTCACAACAGGAAATTAATTTCTGTTTTTATTTTTTCCAAGTTTGACTTCTTGGGGTTCCCAGTTCAATTTTTGTCAAATTTCTACATCTAACTTGTGAGGGTCTGTATGTATTTTGCGTTTGACCAAGGCGTGGTATTGTTTGCATGTAGTTTCTGTGTAAAATGCTGTAGCAGTCCCAACTCTTCTGTTTTACCAGTAGTAGAACTATTGGTGTTGTAGGGCTCAGTATAATATTTGTGGTGATGCCTATTCATGGGTAGGGTTCAAGCTATTTGAATCACAAGAATTAGTACCAATATATGTTGAGTTAGGATTTTTTTCAGGTTTTGTATTATTTCACAATGCGCCTGGTAGTGGACAGATTTATACTGCTATTACTCAAATAACATGAAAATAAGAATGTTTTTTGTACAGTAACCTGCACCTGTTAAGGGGAGATAGGGTTTTTGTGGATGCACAGCATGTTTACATTTAATTCATAAGAACTGCCATACTGTATCAGACAAAGATCCACAAGAGTCATGTATGCAGTGTGTCACAAACATAGTATGCCAGGTGTATTCCAACTGAAAAAGGTTAAGAACTGGTTTAATGCAGTTCCCCACAACAGAACCAGCCTTCACAGTAATAACTGACCAGCAATGATCTTACCTCATATTTTACCAGCAAAAATAAGCAGTTGAACTAAGTATCTCACCAGCTAAATTAAAACACTTCCCTAGCCCTCTTCCTCCCCCTCCCCCCTCCAAATGCATAACTATCTGGGGACTTATTCAACCAGGCAACAAAGGATAACTCTCCTGAAAGACATAGAGCTGACATCCTACCTTCCTCAATCCTTGCCTAGCAAGAATAAGCCACTAAAAATTAAACTTCCCTTGTGGAAAGGAAACTGCCAATAGCACTAAGTTCTAAAGTGTGGCCCCTACTGAAAGAAAGCTCCCTTGATCAGAATAAGCTGAAAACCTAACAGTAAGTATCTAACATCCCTTTCCTGGGAAAGTTTATAAAACAGTCCATATTCAACTCAAGAACTGGCTACAAAAAAAAAAAAAAAAAGAAAACTGGATAGACCCATTTCAATCTGGATTCAGACATGGGTATGTTTCTCTAGGTGATAGTCTCCATATAAACAGTGACAGGGAAATGACCTGATACTAGTCCCACTGAATTTCTCAGCAGCCGTCAATATGGCTAACAAAAGGTATTGGTAACACTGCATTATTCAAATCCAATCTGTCAAACCAATAATCAGTTCTGCTCAAGAATACTCCACCATGGACACTGAACTATGGGGGTACCACAGGGATCCATACACTGTAATTTCTATTATTTTCTTCCCCAGTTTTTTCAAAATTACAAGTGTTTTCTTCTAGATAGAGCCTCTGAGGTTGCTCTCATCTCCTGAGATAACATGAAAGCAAACATTTACATTTAACAAATACTTACCTCAGCTTCAATATCAACATTATGCTTCAAAAGTAATTTCAAAATGTCAACATGTCCATTTTGACTGGCTGCTTGCATAGCAGTATGTCCAGCACACTGCCCATTCACCTGAAAAAGAATGTATATAATAAATATTACTGAAGAGTTAGGGTGCTAATGAATACAAATATTGATGTCAAATACATTTAGAATGTTTGCAAATGACTACAAATACTTTTATACTCAAAAGTTCTCTTATGCTTGTACAATTCAGCAATAAAAACCCTTGCCACAAATTATGTTTTCTCAAATAAGAAAATTATATACACAGGTATGTGGACCAATTTTCTTATGCAGAGCTTTGCTATTTACAACCTTCCTTAAAATGAAACATCACAGAATTTTGTAAACTACATAAACAGCTTAGGATGATACCAGTAAAACATTTTCCAGCAACTGGTACAAAACATCTCTGCGTATTTTAGCCTAATTTCAAGCACAAGTTATGGCAGGATTTTTATTTATTCAGTTTCAGTGTTTGGGGGGCCTTTGATCCCTGTAGTTTCCTCCTGCTCCTCCAGGCCTCTAGGTCAATAAGAACCAGGTCTGGGATCCTAGGATGATTTCTTTCCAATCCAACCAATTCTGAATATTTTACAAAATGGTATGAAACCTAGCATGAAGTGGGGGGGGACAAACAATATTTGTTATTTTGTTACATTTGTACCCCGCGCTTTCCCACTCATGGCAGGCTCAATGCGGCTTACATATTATATACAATATAATGGCAAAAGTTTGAAAATAGGCCAAATTGGACTGGGGGTTCCAGAGATAAAAGTGACTCGATGCATTTCTATGAGAGGAGTTCCAGCTTCTGTAGAATAGAAAAATTAAAAAGAATCAGATGAAACTTGGCATGTAAGGGAAAAAAAAAACAGTAAAAAGACACTGAATTTGAAAATGGGCCAAATCAGACCAGGAGTTCCAAAAAATGAGCCCCCCTGCCCCCAAAAATGACCTAATACATTTCTGAGGGAAAAGGAGTTTCAGTTTCTGCAGCACTGAAACAAGAGTAAAAACTGTGCAAAAGGCAAACTAATAATCAACATATTGCTGAAGAGAGATGTCTTTTTAGACAATTTGACTCAGCTGGCTAAAGTCTAATCATTTCATTGTTGATGATTATATTTTCCAGCAGATATCTGGGGTAGCCACAGGGGCCACCTTTGTGCCTTCAAAAACCATTTTGTACACGGGTCATTTTGAGAAGAAATGAGTATAGTGATTTATAGTAGTAGTAGTAGTATACCCTTCTATTTTTCCTCTGTCCATGTGTGGTGTTCTCATATTGACATTTTTGTAGTATGGACAGAGTATTGACGGGATCAGTTTTCTTTTCCCCAATTTGTTGACATTACTTTTTTGGATATGAAACTGGAGTGTATTGGAACTCAGCTTTTCAACACAGTGTCCCCACGGCTTATCCAATATCCTCTCTGCAAATGCCACACCACCCGTAAACTGCACTTACTCCTAAAACTACCTCCTGCAGTGCAAACCACCCCACTCCTTACAAAAAATTTAAAAAAATCTACCCCAGCTGCACTTATGTATCCCCTCCCTCAAACATGCAAACCCCCTCCCCACCCCAGCTACCTCCCACAATACATGCCCAGCACACACAACACAGAAAAGATATTAATGGGTTTTTTTTTTTTTGGAATGGGGCAGTTTGTATGAGGTAATATTAGGGGGTGGGGCAGTTTTGGGCTGGTGTAGCAGTTGCAGAGTATATTTGAATATTGGATAACCCATAGGACATTACTAGGGTACTTAGTTAAATCGCATGGGTAGGCTGCATCAAATTGGAGGGGGTGGCACTATATATTAAACAGGGAATTGAGTCTAACAGAAAATTCAGCAGGAAACAAAGATATATACACAAACACATGCAGACTCCTTAGATGTACATACAGGGTATGTTACTATTTCTCTATTCTTTTATTTAATTTTCTTTGTTGTTAATTCTATCTGGAAACTACTTCAAGAATCAGTTTTCTTATCAATTGCTATGTGTATTTCTAAGTAACATCTGTTGTCATGGGCAAGGCCAGATTATGCCATTGGCAAACTTTGTGTTCACAAGATTAGGGGGAACCTATGAGATGTTTTCAAGATTCAGGACCTTAGAACTGTCAACTATCTGGTTTCGGTTTGTTTGTTTTTTCCAGAAGTCAGCAGAATTTGACATTTATGTCCAGAAGGCAGAATTATAGGTAATATGTCTGGACATTTTTCTCTTAGTAACCTTCACCACAGAGCACGATAAAATTACAGTTTTGAAAGCTTACTTTCAGCATAAAGGGTTTTTTTTAATGGTATGTTGCTTCAGGGTTTTTCTCGACATCGATTGGGCAACACAACTAAGAAGGAAGGTATTCCTTTTCCTTGCCCTAAAGCCACTTGCCCTTGCATTGGGAGCTTCTTAAGTTTTTTGTTTGGCTGTTTTGTATTTGTTTTTTTATGCAAATACCTTGTGACCCTTGAGGCCAACCGTTATTTATTTATTAGTGACATTTATGTCCCATATTATCCCAAACAAGTTTGAGTTCAATGTGGCTTACAACAAACAGTATAGGATACATAACACAGAATAATGCATAAGAAAGTAATTTGTTGTAAGAATCCAATTTTACAATACAGTATCATAAACATACTGGGATAACTATAGATATTAACATTTATATGTATATGTTTTTAGATTCCACACATTTGAAACAATTTTTGGTGGCAATAATTAGGGTCTGAAAGGAAAGTGGGCCGATATAAGAGAATTTTTCCCCTTTTTTTTATTTTCTTTGATTTCTTTTCTTTCCCCGCTAACATGGGCTAATAGTGATATTACTATATTGCTTCCTGGAGCTATTTCTCCAAAGGGGTTATCTTTGCACATATCATGACAGGATGAACCTCACTCCTAAGCAGGGGTATGTGGAGTATAATCTCAGTCTCTCAAAAAAGGGGAGGCGGACGGGTTTGTGAGAACAATCAGCCTGCTGTCCTCGGAGAATACCTTCTACAGGTATGTAGCATTCACTTTCTCCGAGGACAAGCAGGCTGCTTGTTCTCACTGATGGGGTATCCCTAGCCCCCAGGCTCACTCAAAACAACAAACATGGTCAATTGGACCTCGCAACGGCGAGGACATAACTGAGATTGACCTAACAATTTTTCCAACTAACTGAGAGTGTAGCCTGGAACAGAAAAAACATGGGCCTAGGGGGGTGGAGTTGGATTCTAAACCCCGAACAGATTCTGAAGCACTGACTGCCCGAACCGACTGTCGCGTCGGGTATCCTGCTGCAGGCAGTAATGAGATGTGAATGTGTGGACAGATGACCACGTCGCAGCTTTGCAGATCTCTTCAATAGTGGCTGACTTCAAGTGGGCCACTGACGCAGCCATGGCTCTAACATTATGAGCCGTGACATGACCCTCAAGAGCCAGCCCAGCCTGGGCGTAAGTGAAGGAAATGCAATCTGCTAGCCAATTGGATATGGTGCGTTTGCCCACAGCCACTCCCCTCCTGTTGGGATCAAAAGAAACAAACAATTGGGCGGACTGTCTGTTGGGTTGTGTCCGCTCCAGATAGAAGGCCAATGCTCTCTTGCAGTCCAATGTGTGCAGCTGACGTTCAGCAGGGCAGGAATGAGGACGGGGAAAGAATGTTGGCAAGACAATTGACTGGTCCAGATGGAACTCCAACACAACTTTTGGCAAGAACTTAAGGGTGAGTGCGGAGGACTACTCTGTTATGATGAAATTTGGTGTAAGGGGCCTGAGCTACCAGGGCCTGAAGCTCACTGACTCTACGAGCTGAAGTAACTGCCACCAAGAAAATGACCTTCCAGGTCAAGTACTTCAGATGGCAGGAGTTCAGTGGCTCAAAAGGAGGGTTCATCAGCTGGGTGAGAACGACATCGAGATCCCATGACACTGGAGGAGGCTTGACAGGGGGCTTTGACAAAAGCAAACCTCTCATGAAGCGAACAACTAAAGGCTGTCCTGAGATCGGCTTACCTTCCACACGGTAATGGTATGCACTGATTGCACTAAGGTGAACCCTTACAGAGTTGGTCTTGAGACCAGACTCAGACAAGTGCAGAAGGTATTCAAGCAGGGTCTGTGTAGGACAAGAGCGAGGATCTAGGGCCTTGCTGTCACAACAGACGGCAAACCTCCTCCATAGAAAGAAGTAACTCTTCTTAGTGGAATCTTTCCTGGAAGCAAGATGCGGGAGACACCCTCTGACAGACCCAAAGAGGCAAAGTCTACACTCTCAACATCCAGGCCGTGAGAGCCAGAGACCGGAGGTTGGGATGCAGAAGCGCCCCTTCATCCTGTGTGATGAGGGTCGGAAAACACTCCAATCTCCACAGTTCTTCGGAGGACAACTCCAGAAGAAGAGGGAACCAGATCTGACGCGGCCAAAAAGGAGCAATCAGAATCATGGTGCCTCGGTCTTGCTTGAGTTTCAACAAAGTCTTCCCCACCAGAGGTATGGGAGGATAAGCATACAGCAGACCCTCCCCCCAGTCCAGGAGGAAGGCATCCGATGCCAGTCTGCCGTGGGCCTGAAGCCTGGAACAGAACTGAGGGACTTTGTGGTTGGCTCGAGATGCGAAGAGATCTACCAAGGGGGTGCCCCACACCTGGAAGATCTGTCGCAGTACACGGGAATTGAGCGACCACTCGTGAGGTTGCATAATCCTGCTCAACCTGTCGGCCAGACTGTTGTTTACGCCTGCCAGATATGTGGCTTGGAGCACCATGCCGTGACGGTGAGCCCAGAGCCACATGCTGACGGCTTCCTGACACAGGGGGCGAGATCCGGTGCCCCCCTGCTTGTTGATGTAATACATGGCAACCTGGTTGTCTGTCTGAATTTGGATAATTTGGTGGGACAGCCGATCTCTGAAAGCCTTCACAGCGTTCCAGACCGCTCATAACTCCAGGAGATTGATCTGCAGATCGCGTTCCTGGAGGGACCAGCTTCCTTGGGTGTGAAGCCCATTGACATGAGCTCCCCACCCCAGGAGAGACGCATCCGTGGTCAGCACTTTTTGTGGCTGAGGAATTTGGAAAGGACATCCCAGAGTCAAATTGGACCAAATCATCCACCAATACAGGGATTTGAGAAAACTCGTGGACAGGTGGATCACGTCTTCTAGATCCCCAGCAGCCTGAAACCACTGGGAAGCTAGGGTCCATTGAGCAGATCTCATGTGAAGGCGGGCCATGGGAGTCACATGAACTGTGGAGGCCATGTGGCCCAGCAATCTCGACATCTGCCGAGCTGTGATCTGCTGGGACGTTCGCACCCACAAGACGAGGGACAACAAGTTGTTGGCTCTCGCCTCTGGGTAATAGGCACGAGCCATCCGAGAATCCAGCAGAGCTCCTATGAATTCGAGTCTCTGCACTGGGAGAAGATGGGACTTTGGATAATTTATCACAAACCCCAGTAGCTCCAGGAGGCGAATAGTCATCTGCATGGACTGCAGAGCTCCTGCCTCGGATGTGTTCTTCACCAGCCAATCGTCGAGATATGGGAACACGTGCACCCCCAGCCTGCGAAGTGCCGCTGCTACTACAGCCAAGCACTTCGTGAACACTCTGGGCGCAGAGGCGAGCCCAAAGGGTAGCACACAGTACTGGAAGTGACGTGTGCCCAGCTGAAATCGCAGATACTGTCTGTGAGCTGGCAGTATCGGGATGTGCGTGTAGGTGTCCTTCAAGTCCAGAGAGCATAGCCAATCGTTTTCCTGAATCATGGGGAGAAGGGTGCCCAGGGAAAGCATCCTGAACTTTTCTTTGACCAGATATTTGTTCAGGGCCCTTAGGTCTAGGATGGGACGCATCCCCCCTGTTTTCTTTTCCACAAGGAAGTACCTGGAATAGAATCCCAGCCCTTCCTGCCCGGATGGCACGGGCTCTACCGCATTGGCGCTGAGAAGGGCGGAGAGTTCCTCTGCAAGTACCTGCTTGTGTTGGAAGCTGTAAGACTGAGCTCCCGGTGGACAATTTGGAGGTTTGGAGGCCAAATTGAGGGTGTATCCTTGCCGGACTATTTGGAGAACCCACTGATCGGAGGTTATGAGAGGCCACCTTTGGTGAAAAGCTTTCAACCTCCCTCCGACTGGCAGGTCGCCCGGCACTGACACTTGGATGTCGGCTATGCTCTGCTGGAGCCAGTCAAAAGCTCGTCCCTTGCTTTTGCTGGGGAGCCGAGGGGCCTTGCTGAGGCGCACGCTGCTGACGAGAGCGAGCGCGCTGGGGCTTAGCCTGGGCCGCAGGCTGTCGAGAAGGAGGATTGTACCTACGCTTACCAGAAGAGTAGGGAACAGTCCTCCTTCCCCCAAAAAATCGTCTACCTGTAGAGGTAGAAGCTGAAGTCTGCCGGCGGGAGAACTTGTCGAAAGCAGTATCCCGCTGGTGGAGCTGCTCTACCACCTGCTCGACTTTTTCTCCAAAAATGTTATCCGCACAGCAAGGCGAGTCCGCAATCCACTGCTGGAGTCTATTCTCTAGGTCGGAGGCACGCAGCCATGAGAGTCTGCGCATCACCACACCTTGAGCAGCGGCCCTGGACGCAACATCAAAGGTGTCATACACCCCTCTGGCCAGGAATTTTCTGCACGCCTTCAGCTGCCTGACCACCTCCTGAAAAGGCTTGGCTTGCTCAGGGGGGAGCTTGTCCACCAAGCCCGCCAACTGCCGCACATTGTTCCGCATGTGTATGCTCGTGTAGAGCTGGTAAGACTGAATTTTGGCCACGAGCATAGAGGAATGGTAGGCCTTCCTCCCAAAGGAGTCTAAGGTTCTAGAGTCCTTGCCCGGGGACGCCGAAGCATGCTCCCTAGAACTCTTAGCCTTCTTTAGGGCCAAATCCACAACTCCAGAGTCGTGAGGCAACTGAGTGCGCATCAGCTCTGGGTCCCCATGGATCCGGTACTGGGACTCGATCTTCTTGGGAATGTGGGGATTACTTAGAGGCTTGGTCCAGTTCGCCAGCAATGTCTTTTTGAGGACATGATGCATGGGTACTGTGGACGCTTCCTTAGGTGGAGAAGGATAGTCCAGGAGCTCAAACATTTCAGCCCTGGGCTCGTCCTCCACAACCACCGGGAAGGGGATGGCCGTAGACATCTCCCGGACAAAGGAAGCGAAAGACAGACTCTTGGGAGGAGAAAGCTGCCTTTCAGGAGAGGGAGTGGGATCAGAAGGAAGGCCATCAGACTCCTCGTCAGAGAAATATCTGATGTCCTCCTCCTCCTCCCACGAGGCCTCACCATCGGTATCAGACACAAGTTCACGAACCTGTGTCTGAAGCCGTGCCCGGCTCGACTCCGTGGAACCACGTCCACGATGGGAGCGTCGAGAGGTAGACTCCCTCGCCCGCACCGGCGAAGCTCCCTCCGCCGACGTCGTCGGGGAGCCTTCCTGGGAGTCTACCGCAGTCGGTACCGCAAGCGGCACCGATGTCGGAGACCTCACCCCGGGCAAGGGGCCAGCCGGCGCCTCACTCGACGGTACCGGTGGCGCAAGCACCCCCGGTACCGGAGGGGAAGGGCGCAACAGCTCTCCCAGGATCTCTGGGAGAACGGCCCGGAGACTCTCGTGCAGAGCGGCTGTGGAGAAAGACATGGAAGTCGATACAGGTGTCGATGTCAGAGTCTGTTCCGGGCGTGGAGGCTGTTCCGGGCTGTCCAGAGTGAAACGCATCGACACCTCTTGAACAGAGGGTGAGCGGTCCTCTCGGTGCCGATGCCTGCTGGGTGCCGACTCCCTCGGCGACCCAGAGCTCTCGGTGCCGACACGGGAAGGGGACCGGTGTCGATGCTTCTTCGACTTCTTGGGACGAAGCATGTCACCGGAGCTTCCCGGCACCGACGAGGAGGACGTAGAATCCAGCCGTCGCTTCCTCGGGGCCGAGGCCGAAGAAGGTCGGTCTCGGGGAGGCTGTACCGCAGGAGCCCTCAGGGTAGGGGGAGACCCACCCGAAGGCTCACCGCCACCAGCAGGGGAATGGACAGCCCTCACCTGCACTCCAGACGAAGCACCACCGTCCGACGACATCAGCAGACGAGGAGGTCCCAGTACCACCGACGCCGCCTTCCGAAGTCTCAGCCCCGATGCAGAGGGTCGATGCCTCGATGCAATCGCAGCCGAGGATGAAGGTCTGGACGCTGGCGACGTAGATGCACTCGATACTCCCGGTGCCGATGCCGACGAAGAGCCCGAGAACAAAACGTTCCACTGGGCCAATCTCGCTAACTGAGTCCGCTTTTGTAAAAGAGAGCACAGACTACAGGCCTGCGGGCGGTGCCCAGCCCCCAGACACTGAAGACACGACGCGTGTCTATCAGTGAGCGAGATTACCCGGGCGCACTGGGTGCACTTCTTGAAGCCGCTGGGAGACTTCGATGTCATGGGCGGAAAAATCGCGCCGGCGAGATCAAAACTCGTAATGGCGAAGATGGCACCACAAAAAAGGGGAAGAAAAACTTCGAACCGAGGCCTAAAAAGGGCCTACCCCGACGACGAAAGAAAACTTCACGGGGCAAAAACTAGAAATATAGGAAGGGGAACAGACCGAAAAGGTCTCCTTCCGAATGTTTTTTTTTTTTCTTAGCAAAGTCCAAAAAAAGACGCGCGAGGTCGACTTTCGGGGCGCGAACGGCGTAAACACGACCGTACCAAGCGCGGACAAAAGAAGAATGGCCGGCACGAGCCGGTTTTGGGCGGGAAGACGGCCGCGCATGCGCGGTGCGCGGCCGCGCGTGAGGGCTAGCAAAGGCCTTTGCTAGTAAAGATTCCGATTGGAGGGGCTGCCGTGGACGTCACCCATCAGTGAGAACAAGCAGCCTGCTTGTCCTCGGAGAAATATGGTTATAGCTGTTAAAATTTATTACACGCAGGATGTAAATCAATTTGGTTCAAATTGGTATGCATGCCATGAAACAACATGGTGTTTGTTATGATCTGCATTCTGTTCCTGTACACTGATTCCTATGATATCCTGCGTGTGATAGATTTTAACACCTGTACCCATATTTATATATTGGAATCATGCTTGGCACTTTTATCTGTGTGAGAATATGTCGCCAATTCACCCCTAACCATGTGTGCTTTAGTGAGACCTCCTTGCCTGTGCCAATAGAGATACCTCCTTGGGCTCTGCTGTGACACCTGACGCAGGCGCTGGGCGCCGAAACATGGACCATGTCGGGTCCATTCAAGCATTGTATCATCAACGTATATGATTAAAGACTTTATTCCCCCTTTTTTTTGAAGGGCCTTGGTGCTTTTTGTTTTGTTTCTGGTTTTTTGTGCTTTGCTCCCTCTCTCTGTTACACTTTATTCTCATTCCCATAATGTTTGCCTACACAGAAATGAAATGGTGTTCATTATGATTTGTATCATGCTCTCATCCACCAATTTTGTCTTTCAATTTGTATGTGGCACACTTTGATATTCATATCTTTTTATTTATTAGATTTTATAATTTATTATGCATGTTTTTTATTTTCGTTGTTTTTTATGTGATTTTAATTCTTTTGTTTATTTGTGTATTAGTTTTTAACCCTAATGCAGCCTGAGGGCGAAATGTGACCAGGTAATGTGATTATTGAAACAAACTGCACAGCACTCCAGAACTGGTCAAATTTTTTTTTTTTTAATATTTGAAGATCTTTTCTCTCACTACACAGTTCTCTGAGTAGTTGCTTGGGACCGACACTATTATAATTAATGCTGGTCTAATGTTTCTCTTTTATCACTATGTTCAGTTTCCCAGCGCTCAACTTTTTATCTTTTGGAATGGGGATGTCCTGGGTGATAATGACCTCTTCATTCTCTGTGATTCTAGAGCCATGATCCCAATGCTCTTCTAAGCACAGTGATGTTGAAATGTTTACAAAGTTCCCAATGGATGAGATGTGCCACCTTGTTGTTTTTTTTTTTTAATAGAGATTTTCCGCCATCAAAATTTCACAGCCATAAATGACCATTTTCTTTCCTGTGTATTTCTTTTGTTGATTATGCTTGACAATATATATTTTCTTCTTCTGTTATGTGGAAAATGTTAAAAAATTGCAATTTAAAAAAAAACAACAACTTTGTTTATTACTCCAGGCACAGCAGGCCTACTCAGAATGATTACTCATGCAAAAAGGTTTCTTTGCCAACAAGGAGGATTTCATTTGTTCAGCAATTTATAGCAATTGTGTCAATATTTTTTAACTGATAAAATATGCAATGTGGTGCATATTTCTTCCTGGAACTCTTCTGTCATGCCTTTAGTGAGTGCACTATTAGACAAACGCCCTTTTGCTTCCCTAGAATATTAGCTCGTATTTTACAGGTTATAACCCAAACATGAGAGAAGAGATTTGCTAATGAGACACAAGATAAGTGTTTGGTAAGGAAGATTAAGAGCGAAACAAAAGGTCAGTTTTTGAAATAAAACAAACATTGCTTCTGCTGTAGTATCATGTAACAATTTAAAAGCTTTTTTTTAAATTATTTTGCAATAATTTTGTTGCAAGTCCAAGGGCTTTACTGCACAGACTTGCACCAGATAGCCTCACTGTAGCATGGGGAAATCGAACAGTGATCCACAAAGCCATCTATTCTGATACTACAAATAAATAACCCAAAACAAATATATCAGAGTGATTAAAAAAAAAAAAAAAAACTGGATGTGGTGGCAGAATTTTTCTTTTTGGGGGGGGGGGGGGGGGGGAATATTCATCACTTTAAAATGGCACTAGGCACCTACGATATAATAAACTAAAAAACAAAAGTTTCATACGATCGTACAACCTTAACTTTTATCAATTTTATAAAAACCCATGACAACACGAAAATTATCGAAAATCTCCTCCAAACATACACACATTAATACCTGCTATACAGTATGCACAAAACATTTGAGATGACTTACATGAATACTTTTGGACATCCAAAAAGCATGCATTTATTTAAGTCCAAATCCTGCCCCAACTCTGTGAAATATTACACATACACTTTCACTCATATATAATTCATGCACAGATTTGAAAATTAGACCCTATGAGGATTATTTTATAAGGAGGCGCATAGTTCAAGTGGTAAGGTATGTGCCTATTTTGTTGGTATTTTAAGGGGCCTTTTAGTAAAACTTAGTGCACACTAAATGATGTGCATCCTATTTTATACCTATGGGTCATGTAGCACTTAGCGCATGCTAATGTCTGCTAGTGCACGCTAAACTTTAGTAAAAGGGACCTTTAGTTATTTACATATTTCTGTGGCTATATATGCAAGTAAATGACTTCTTACAAAATTTCGAAAAAGTACATGCTTTGAAATGTCAGCATGACCTCTGTGGGGCGTGCACAGGGTGAAAGCATGAGGAAGCATGCTTGTACGCATGTGGATTATTAAATACTCTGATTACGGGTACTTGAAGAATAATGGTGCAGACATTTACACTACTTCTAAGGCAGTGTAAATGTCCATGCCTGCCACTTATGCTAGTATTTTATAAAGACAAGTAGGCACAACATGGGAAAATTAGGTTCTTACCTTGGTAATTTTCTTTCCTTTAATCACAGCAGATGAATCCATTAACTGATGGTTGTATCCACCTACCAGCAGGTGGAGATAGAGAACACTGAAAAACCACAGTGACCCTTAGACGGTTAGCCCCTTTCTGCCTTCAGTATTTGAAATTTCCAAAGCAGAGTGAATCATAAAGGTAGAATAACATAAACTTTCCTCACAGCGAACAAACACCCCAGAACAGGAGCAATAACCACACAAAGGAGGGGCAATCTCAACCTCCTGTAATAGAACAGCATGCAGAAATTCTGAAAACTGGTTTCCAACTTCTCCTGATGAGATATATATCTGCATGAAAGATCTGAACAAAAAACAAAGTCAGGCAGGGAGGGATCGTAGATTCATCTGCTGTGACTAAAGGAAAGAAAATTACCAAGGGAAGAACCTAATTTTCCCTTCTTTGTCATCAGCAGCAGATGAATCCATTAACTGATGGGATGTACAAAAGCAATCCCTACTTAGGGTGAGAACCGGCCACTCCACGAGCAAGCACCTGCTCTCCAAAATGCACATCCTGCTTTGCTGCAACATCCAGCCTGTAATGCTGGACAAATGAGAGCTGAGAAGCCCAAGCAGCTGCACTACAGATCTCTTGAATACAGGGTGCTCCCGTTTCAGCCCATGAGGAGGAAATCGCTCTCGTGGAATGCGCCCTAAACGCTTCAGGCAAAGACCGTCCTGAAAGCAGATATGCAGAAAAAATGACTTCCTTGAGCCAACGGGCTAAAGTGGCCGTAGACGCCGGACACCCGCGTCGAGGACCTGACAACAATACAAAAAGGTGACCAGAAGTCCTGAAGTCATTTGACATCTGTAGATACTGCAACAGAGCCCTGTGGACATCCAAAAGATGTAATTGCCCAAAGGAATCCGGAAAATCTTTCCTAGAAAAAGAAGGAAGAAAAATGGGCTGGTTCAGGTGAAATGCTGAAACCACTTTACGTACTGTTACTCTGGACTCCGAGAATTGTAGAAAAGGGTCCCGACAGGACAGCACCTGAAGCTCAGACACACGTCTAGCCGATGTCAAGGCCACCAAAAAGACTGTCTTGGGAGTCACATCCTTCTCTGAAGCTCGCTTAAGCAGCTTGAAAGACGAACGCTGAAGAGCCTTCAACACCAGCCCCAGGTTCAACACCAGACAAGGTGACCGCATGGGAGGACGGAGCCGCAGCACCCATCTGAGAAATCGGGCAATGTCCAGATGAGCCGCAAGGGATAAGCCCGAGACTTTCCCTCAAAAGCATGCCAATGCTGCAACTTGAACCGGCAGGGAATTGTAAGACAGACCTTTTTGTAAGCCCTCCTGCAAAAAGTCCAGCACCGGCGAGACTGTAGCCCGCGTGGGTGTGATCGCCTTTGAAACACACCATGCCTCAAACTTGAGCTAGATCCAAGCATAAGCTGCGGAGGTAGACCGCTTGTGGGCCTGCAAGAGAGTGGAGATGACCTTATTAGAGTAGCCCTTATCTCTCAATTGCGCCCTCTCAAGAGCCAGGCCGTAAGACCAAATCAGCAGGGATCCTCCAGGGACACCGGACCCTGAACCAACAGATTCGGCATCCGAGACAAAGGAAATGGAGCCTCCACCATCATCCAAAGGAGATCCGCATACTACGGACGCCTTGGCCAGTCCGGAGCGATGAGAATCACCAATCCACGATGTAGTCGAATCCGAAGGAGGACTCGCCCTATCAAGGGCCAAGGAGGGAACACATACAGAAGGCCCGAGCGCCAGGGTTGAGCCAGTGCATCCAACCCCGCCGAGTGAGGATCTCTCCTTCTGCTGAAAAAACGAGAAACTTTGGCGTTTGCACTTGACGCAATTAGATCCATTCCGGGAGTCCCCCATTTGGCACAAATCTGAAGAAAAACTTCTTCTGCCAGTTCCTATTCCGCCGGGTCGATTTGATGCCTGCTGAGAAAATCGGCTTGCACGTTGCTCTGACCTGCTATGTGAGCTGCTGACAGAAGCTGCAGGTGGAGCTCGGCCCAGTGGCAAATCTGAGCGGCCTCCGCGGCCAGGGCCCTGCACTGAGTACCGCCCTGATGATTTATGTAGGCCACCGCTGTCGTGTTGTTTGACAGAACCCGGACCGCAAGCCCCTTCAGAGTCTTGTGGAAGGCCATTACAGCCTGGAATATCGATCTCAGTTCCAAGCGATTCATGGAGCACCCTGCTTCCAAGGGTGTCCACTGACCCTGAGCATAGCTTCCCTGGCAATGTGCTCTCAAGCCCAAAAGGCTGGCATCTGTTATCACCAAGCTCCAAGAAGGAAGCGCAAGCGGCATTCCTTGTCGCAGCATCCTGTCGGAGAGCCACCAATCCATACTGAGCCGAGTCGCAGGGAGTCACGTTAGCCTGCGTTGATATTCCTAGGAAATCAGAGACCATTGTTGGAGCAGGGCAATCTGCAGTGGCTTCACATGCGCTCTCGCCCATGGAACCACCTCCAAGGTGGTCGGCATCGACCCCAGCAACTGGACAAAGTCCGAAGCTCGAGGGCGAGGCATCCGCAGGAGCAGACGGACCTGATTCTGAAGCTTGCACCACCTGTGGTCGGGGAGAAAGACAAACCCCGAGGCCGTGTCAAACTGGATCCCCAAATACTCGAGAGACTGTGAGGGGGTCAGGTGACTTTTGGGTATGTTGACCACCCAAGCCTAGAGTCTGCAGGACTGTAACCACACTGGCTGTGACAAGACTACTTTCGTCTGCTGAATCCGCTCTGATGAGCCAGTCGTCGAGATAAGGGTGAACTCTGATACCCTCTTGCCTGAGATAGGCAGCTACCACCACCACTACCTTGGAAAAGGTACGGGGAGCTGTGGCTAGGCCGAAAGGCAAGGCCCAAAACTGGAAATGTTGTCCCAACACCGCAAACCGGAGAAACTGCTGATGCGGGGCCAAATAGGAATGTGCAAATATGCTTCTTTTACATCCAGAGATGTGAGAAACTCTCCTGGCTGTACCACCGCAATGACGGAGCGCAGGGTTTCCATGCGAAAATGATGTACTCTTACAGCCTCGTTGACTCTCCGTAAGTTGAGGATTGGTCTGAAAGACCCGCCTTTTCGAGGCACCACAAAATAAATGGAGTAGCAGCCGCAGCCGCGCTCGGCACCGGGATCACCGCTCCGAGGTGCAGAAAGACTTGCAAGGTCTCCTCTACCGCCGCCCGTTTGACGGCAGTGCCGCATCGGGACTCCAAAAACACGTCTCTCACCGGGGCACCGAATTCCAATCGGTAACCTTTTCTGATCAGGTCCAGGACCCACTGATCCGAAGAAATCTTGGTCCACTCCTCAAAAAAGAGGGAAAACCGTCCTCCTACCGCAGGAATCGAGGAGTGGACCGGCGTCCCATCATTGTGGAGGACGCCCCTGAGCTCCTGGCCGTGACCCGGCCGCTGCAGAGTGTTTGTCCGAGCGAAAGGAGTTCCTCTGCTGAAAACGGGAACGTTGAGAAAACCCAGCAGAGCACCCCGGACGATACCTGCGAGCTTCACGGAAGAGGTCTGGAAGAGGAGGGAAACACAGGACCCTTGGAAGAAGGCCTCGGCCTATCCTCAGGTAACCGCTGGGGCTTAGAGTCCCCCAGGTGTTTAATAATCTTCTCCAATTCCTCTCCAAGTAAAAGGAGGCCCTGAAAGGGTAACCTCACCAGCCTTTGCTTAGAGGCCATGTCCGCTGCCCAATGCCGCAGCCAAAGAAGGCGGCGGGCAGAAACCGCCACAGACATCTGTTTAGCCGAAGCTCTGAGCAGATCATAAAGGGTGTCAGCCAAAAATGACAGGGCTGACTCCATCGGAGTGGAGGAGTGGCCTAGTGGTTAGGGTGGTGGACTTTGGTCCTGGGGAACTGAGGAACTGAGTTCAATTTCCACTTCAGGCACAGGCAGCTCCTTGTGACTCTGGGCAAGTCACTTAACCCTCCATTGCCCCATGTAAGCCGCATTGAGCCTGCCATGAGTGGGAAAGCGCGGGGTACAAATGTAACAAAAATAAATAAATCTGCGGGGCAACCTCAGAGAGGGACCCCGCACCATCCGCGGGCTGATCCACCGCCTGTTGTAACCAGGAAAGACAGGCCCAGGCTGCATAGGAACTGCAAATAGACGCCATTAAGGCAAGGCCCGATATTTCAAAGGACCGCTTCAGCGTGGATTCTACTCGCTGGTCCTGCATGCCTTTCAACGCGACCCCTCCCTCTACTGGGAGAGTGGTCTTTTTAGTCACCACCATGACCAACGCGTCCACTGTAGGCATCCCAAAAGGGGCCAAGTGCTCCTCACTCAGAGGGTAAAGCTAACTCATAGCCCTGGCCACTTTCAAAGGTCCATCAGGGTCAGACCATTGAGCTGAAATAAGCTCCTGGATGGAGTCATGCACAGGAAAGGCCCGAGTAGGCTTCTTAGTACTCGCCATCCTAAAATTAACAGAGGAGGCCTCGCCCTCGGCAGGATCATCAATCGAGAGGGCCTGCAAGGCATCTGTAATGAGATCTGGCAGCTCGTCACGGTGGAAAATCCGAACCGCATTGGGACCATCCGAATCCAGTGGCAAACAGGCACCCTCATCTGGATCATCTGTCCATGAGGGCCTGCCAGATCCTTCAGACTCCCCACAGCCTGGGGAGGGGGGGGGGGGGGGGGAGATGCGCCACTTTCAGACGGGGAATTTACCCGTCTACATTTAGCGTCCTTCTAACGCTCGGGGAAGAAATAACATATGTAGCTATACCCGGGCCATCAACACCTGGAGGGGATCCAGAACGCAACGCAGTGTCAGACACCTGCGGCAGAGCTCTTTTCAGCATGAAGGCCTTATGCATTAGTAGCACAAATTCAGGGGAGAAAAACTTATCCTGACCCTCTGCCCCCAAATTAGGAGAAACGGAGGTTAGAGCTCCTCTAGCAGCCTCTAAACGAGGCGTCCCCCTGCACTCAGACTCCTCCGCAACCACGAGGGTCGAGTCATGCGGCGCTTCCAAAATGGCGCCCGCTGCCAGCTCCATCAAGCGGGAAGAATCATCGCTCGCCATGCTCGTACTAGCGCGAGCGTCTAAGGAGCACGTTGTGCACAGCCCCGCTGCTGACCTGCGTTTACCACAATGGGAGCAGTGCTTAACTCCTTCAGCAGCCATTGCCTGACTGGGCGGAAATATAGCAATAAAAGGGCGGCTTCGCGCAAAACTTACCCCGCTCTGAATGCTGTCCGTGGGAACCTCCCCAGAGGAGCTGGGCACCATTCTCACCTCAGAAGACCGAGTCAACGAGCTCCGGTCAAGCTGCACAGAACCAGAATCTCTGGAGAAGGCCTCAGAAATAGCAACGCTGTACAAGCACACACTTATTTTTATTTTTATTTTTTTTAACGCTGTGAGGAAAGTTGGAGGTAGGCAGCAAGAGGGACTCTGGAAGGAGGGGGGAATGGGTAAGGCAGGGAAAGGGCGAACCTATATGCCTTTAAAGTGGGCACCACCAGCCACAACACCCCTGCTCAACTGGCAAAGCACAGGAGCCACCCCAGGCAGAAATCCAGGAGCTGATCAAGCTACGTCCACACCTGCTGGGAGATAGAGAAATACTGAAGGCAGAAGGGGGCTAGCCGTCCAAAGGTCACCGTGGTTTTTCAGTGTTCTCTATCTCCACCTGCTGGTAGGCGAATATAACCCATCAGTTAATGGATTCATCTGCTGTTGATGACAAGGAAAGGCACTTTAGACATCCCCTTATAAAGTTAACTCCCAAATGCAAAAATATCAAATAAATATTTTTATCTTCCAAACAGAAAGGCAGTCTTCAAATGTAAAATATATCTGACAAACAGCCCTCTTTCATTCTGGAAGAGAATGAGGACATCCAGGAGTACTTTACACCTGTCACTCCCAAACCTTTCCTCAGGACTCCAGTTTTCAAAGATATCCACAATGAATATGCATGAAGTATATTTGAACACAACATATCCAATGTGAGATTCTGAGAACCTAACTGACTGGGGATCCAAGTGTTGTGTTGTTTTATGGGTTTTAAGTTAACTTTTAGTCGGTTTACAAATAATTATAGGTCCTCTGGGGCAGCAAACTACATGTATGTATTACTGGATGACTTACTTCTCAACCCCTACTTCACACTAAAAATATCCCCATTGTGCAGAGGGGAAATTGTTTTGTTCAGGCAGAAACACCCACTAATAGATTTCAAACCTGGCAGGCAAGACATTAACTGATCTATAAAAAGTGTAGACTAAAAGTAATTTAGCTTAAGACTTCTGGTGCCACAGGGAAATGGGACTTTCAACAGTGTTTTAATTGTTTTAAAGCATAAGGCAGAATACTGTAATGTTGAATTTATATAATAGCCCAAAATAAGTTCAAAATATATTAGCTTGCCAAGGGGCTCCTTTTACTGAACATTAGCACGTGCTAAACATTGTGCATCCTATTTTATATCTATGGACCACGTGGCACATAGCACACACTAAGTTTTAGTAAAAGGGCCTCCAAGGCTCCAATGGCAAATGTAGAAAGAGTTGTTAAACACAATAACCAAAATGTTGCTAAGCGAAAAGCAAGAATTCTTACATCCACATCTGGTCTTTTCAGTAGGTCCTCCACTTTAGCCACATCTCCATTAGCAGCTGCTTTTACCAGTTCTTCATTTAGGTCACCAGACTCTTGAGTCTCAAACAGCTTCTTCAAAAGCTGTGACAATCGCTCTATAGCAATAAAAGAAAAACTCTAGCATGCTAACAACAAATGAAACTTTGAAGTAAAAAGCATCACATGGCACTCAAATACTTTTAAGTTTTCAGTTTCCTGACTAGATTCTCCTCAGATTTTATTCCAGAGTATCTGTGAAAGCTAGTACCACAGTCGTGCTTTAACTCATACTCCTGGGACCATTCACGCAAAACAAATTCAAATTCTGCAGACTATTTGTCCTCATAGCACAATACAATCACTGACTTTGAGTAATGATTTACTGAAGATGTAATATAGAAAAATCTTATTACTCCAAGATGTAGAAATCTAAAGTTTTTGTGCAGAATTCCTCCAAAATAAATTTTGACCTTGTTTCGCTGACTCCACCAAATCATATGTATCCTTCCTTTTACTTGATCTCCCCACAACACACACATGGCTTTCTCTCTCATTCAGCTCATCTCAAAAGTCAAATCCCCCATCCCAGCTTTCTCTTTCTCCCAAAATCCTTCCAGCAAAATAATTAGCACCCCAGCCCCAGTGTTCTTTTTCTTCATCCCTCAGGAAGACTTCCAATTTGATTAGCATTAGCCCCGCTATTTCTCCAGCTCTGGTTCTCCCCTTCCTCCCAACCTCCAAGCCAGCAATCAGTATGTTGCTTAGTTGATACGGTTCCAAGGTTCAGTAGGTTAACAGTTGTACCTCAGTGTTAAGCAGTCAGCAGGTGATTGAACCAGACTGCTTCACCTTCAAGACAGGATAGGACAGAGCTACTGTTGGGCATGAGTAGAGTACATTGATTCAATCTCCAGCCAGCTACCAAATTCAGCTCTCATTGATCATGGAACCTCAGAACAGTCTTAAACAGTTTTTAAAAAATTAAAGATAGGGCAGGCTGCCCCACATTTGCTCCCTAAACTTTGCCTCACACATACCCTCCCTCCAACCTTTTAGCTACAGGTGCTGACCCTGCTATTGCAGCCAACTCTGCCACTCCATCCTGCCTTTTTAATTTGGCACCCACATGGCCAGAAAGCAAAGCTGTTGCTTCTCCCTTGTAGCTGGCCGCTCCACCGCATACGTGCGAGTGCCTTCCCACTAGCAATGAGAGTACAGTTACCGCAGTTAGGTACTACAGCATAACAAAAGAAAAAAATAGGAGATAACTCCAAGGGGAGGTGGGTGGGTGCCAATATCTTCTATGTCTATGAAGGTGGATCGATCTTCTCCATACACTCTATTCCATTATGAAAATTTCTGGGAGATATTTTCTGAGAAGTATCACAATTGGAGACAACCAGACAAAACATGAATATATATACTGGAGGTCACTAAGACCAACTGACACAGCTGGATGCATCTATACTGATGCAAGAAATAAGGGTATGAAAAAATAAAAGAAATTATTGTGAAAAATCTAACTAAATAAAACTATCAGGGAAAATAGTGGAATCAAGACAGACATTTTCAAAACTTATATCCTACAGCACATCAAAGCCACAACCATCATCGCATGAATGAAACAAAACCACTGAACTCTGGAGAAAAAGAACTGAGGGAGGCTCTGTACAACCACCATGGTGCAGTATGTGCCACACTTGTTCAGTATGGCATGACAGAAAAGCACTAGATGTTTAGCAATCACTACTTTGACCTGTACTCGTCTGACATCCACCATGTGAGATAACTACATATTTTACTTGCACTTGGAGAAGAAAGTCTTTCAGAGCAGCTTAACTGAGGACAGTATGGCTCAGATCACTGTGTTGACAATGTTATATTTCCACTAAAATACATCATGACAGTCAACAATGCTATTATGAGTATAATGGTATTTCTGTTGTTATTATTATAGCCATTGTGGAAGAAGGGGAAACCTGTATACATACCACCAGAAGCATTGCTTATTGCTGATCCCGCTGATGCCACTTTGGAGACAGCTGCTGGGTTGTATGTCCAAGAGGTTCCACAAACCTCCACCTTCAGATCACTGTCTGAATAAATCTGTTGTACCCGGCCAACTTTACCCAAAGTCTACATTAATGCACAAGAAAAATAAAATATTTTAAACACTGTGAAAGTAATAAAGAATTTTTTCACTTAATTCTTGTTCCAAAATTTAACCCAAAGGAAACCAGGCACCAAAAGTCTGCTATGAAAATTAGCTTTTCACATAGGCATTTTTAACGCGCATTAATGGCTGATGCGCATTAAATGCTGATGCGCATTAAATGCTAATGCGCATTAAATGCTAATGCACCCGTAGGAATGTATTGACGAATAAGCGTTTAGCGTGACTTAAATTTAAAGGTGTTTTAAAAAAGCTAACGCACCTTAGTAAACATACCCTTTTACTGTAAAAAGGCAGAAAGCAAGATAACCAGGAAAAAGACTCTAGGGTATCAGAAAAGTCAAATACTTCAGTCAAGAATTTATATAATCATTTATCCCATAAAAATAAAGGTTTTTCGAACTTCAGTCAAAATTCAGCAAAAAAAAAAAAAAAAAAGGACAAAATGTTTTTTTATACAGCAATTCATGAAACCATTAACATCCAAAATATTACAAAATCACTTCTAACAATCAGTGACAGATGAGATATTATCTTAAATTCAAGAAATCATAAAAATCATTATATTATATTATATTCTTTAGCTTAACAACATACCAACACAGTCCCAGATGCTACGAAATAAACTATCTAGAGTTTAAACTGAAGTTTAAGACAATGCTTCCCATATTCGAAAAGGCCAGCGATTCTCAAACCTGGGGACCTGATGCACAAAACTTACCAGGACAGCAACCTGTGTTTTTGACTGGTTGCAGCCGATTTTGTGTTCACTATTGTGGCGAAATGCTAAATTTTCCAGCAAGCGAATTATGCAGTGTATTTCTCTAGTTTGGCCAGCAGGTGGTGCATGTTTTATGTTTAAAGCTGTTACAGAGAAATGACTGTTCCTTCTTTAGTTTAACAGAAAGAGGAAGTAACCTGCAATGATGTGGCCAGCTATTTCTAAAAAAAAAAAAAAATGTTGTTCTGTGCTCTGATTGGCCCAGAAGCTCAAATTCAGTCTGGAGATACTGGATTTTTCTCCAGCCTCAGTTTGTAAGTAGAGAGCGAAAGACCTCTTTACTGAGATCCTGTGAGCAGTTATTTCCTGTACTTCCCAGGCACTATCCAGGTAGTGATAAAACGTTTAGATAACTGATCCTTATTCAGTTACCTGTTAACCTTTTTTTTAGTTTATTGACTTGAACTGTGGGATCACTGGGAGTGTGGCTCCAGTAACCTAGAAATCACCAGGGATAACTTGAAAGCGGGAGACTTGCCCAGAGGCAGTTGGGACTCAGTCGATGGGAGGGGGTGCTACTGTACAGCACATGCCCAGGTGCTGGAGATAGACCCTCTAAGTAACCACAGGGTTAGCCCCAGGTGAGCGGCTAGACGTTTTGTGACAATGGTATTCAAGGAGAAATGCACAAAGGGGATCTGCAGGCGCTTTTCTGTTTGTGGTAGCAGACTACAATAATGATATGAAAATGTATTACAAGTAGCTGATTACTATGTAAATGTGCATTTTGAGAGATGCACAGCCATTTCTGAGCACTGCACACAAACGAGCGCTTTCCTTGTATGTGAGAATTTTCATGGGAGGTCAGAACTGTTCGCAGTGGCCAGGAAGGAAGATTTAATTGCTGGGAAGAAGTTGAGAGTGGCAAATGTCCGAAAGGGAGGCTGGAGGTCTTCAGGGTTACAACATGGAAGAAGTTGGAGGGGGGGATACTCCCAGGACAGCCTCCTAATTGTCAGCCCGCCAGTACCTGAGCACAGGAGTTGGGATCACAGCAAGCACAGGGTTCTGTATCCAAGGAGAGACCACAGCTCGGATCAAGGGGGGGGGGAACCTGCACCTGCAATCTTCGCCTCACTCTATGCAGGAGGCGCTGAACGAGGGCATGAGGGTCCCCAGGGCCCCCTCCCTTGAGCTTGTCGTGTGGGGGGCACTAGCCATGCAGCAGCCAGGAGCTGCCCTCCCAGGGCTCCCTCTGCACCTAGCCTGGACCCTTGGGATCCACTTGTTCTCTTTGCCACCAATCAAGGCTGCACCCTTCAAACAAACTTGTAAGCGTCCATGCTTTCCATCAATGCTATGCGCAGTTCTTGGCATGCACATAGCATTAGCGCTGACCGAGTTAATGTTCCACGCATGCGCTGGGCACTTTCACTACTGAGCTACTCGCTAGAAGTCAAAGTGGATCATGTGCATGCTATTTACTTTGGGAATCGCTCGCTATTTCCACCTTGGTAATTTTTACCATGGTAGAAATAATGATAGGTTCCTTCTGGAGACTTTTGTCCATCGGCCTCCTGGTCCTGAAGGCACCCTAGACAGTCAGGTTTTCAAGATATCCACAATAAATATTAATGAGATAGATCTGCATGCAGTGGAGGCAGTGCATGCAAATCTCTCTCATGAATATTCATTGTGGGTATCCTGAAAATCTGACTGGCTTGGGTGCCTCCAGGACCAGGTTTGGGAACCACTGCAATAGGCAACCATACCAATTAAAAAAAAAAAACCCAAGCATCAGAAACTATGACATCCTTTGTATTCCTAAATCCCTGCAACAAATTTATGACAAATGGGAACCATCAGAAAATAGAGCTTCACACACAGCTAAATGTTGTCCATCAAGAACTCTCCTTCTCAAACATTATTTCCAAGTGCTTTTTTTTTTAACATCTTATATGCAATTACAATGGAAACATTAAACCATGGGCTAACACTCCAAAGACTCAATTGTCAGTTTCATAAAAAGTACTTTTACACTGGATGCTTCTTATGTGCTGAAAAGGAGCTTTAAAAGTTAAGCTGAAATATATAATGCCTTACAGCACTACATGAAAATACTGCCACATTCAAATGAAATGCTTTCAAGTGCATATGTGAATACCACACACTAAACAGTCCCTAAAGGCTTCCTTTCAAGTAGGTTCGCCATCTGAAGCTAGTACCTTGTGATCTGCAGAGACAACAAGAGTCAGACGGTGAAATCCTCAGTAAGATCAGTTCTGAAGAAAAAAAGGACTGAAAGAGGTATCATTTGAATTCTAGCCAAGGGTACCATATTTGTAGCAGAAGCAACCAAATCAAAATTAATCAGGCCCTGGTCTCTCATTACAATTTGTGACTTTTTCTCAGATGTTGTCCATCTGTCATCAAGTTATTCTTATTTTCTTCGATCAATATTAGATATTGAACTGTGAAGAAATTAGCACCAAACAGATCACTTGGGAGAAGTAGGCCAACCTTCTATCAGGAACACCTAATCCTAGTTTTATGGCATACTTATCATCCTGTCTTGAAAAACTTCTGAAAAAGAATAAGCATCCTGAGATCACAGATGGGTGCATCAACCTACTGATGCTGTTAGGGGAAGTTAGTCCCTGGAGCAGCGTACAAGTGTTATTCAGATGATGCACTAAGGCAGCCTGGCAAGCAGTTGGCTGCAGGACCACTCACACACTAACACTTTATGTACACAAAGGGAAAGTAATCAGCTGAGTTACATCATAGATTGTTGAAGGTGGAATATATTAGGATTGGTAGATTTAAAACAACCCAAAATCTCTGAGAGATCACCTAAGCAAAAAAAAAAAAGACAGTTTTTTTGTTTTAAGTACCACTTGTTCCCTTGACTTGTCTGTTCTTGAAACCTGCTCCAAGCAATAATGTGAGGTAAAAATATGCAGTAAGGACCACATGGTAGTTCCTCAGATGGCTTGTGTCAAGACTTATTTTAAATGAGCTATAGATACCATCATGCTCCTGGCTTAACTTGTAAAGAAAGTTAAGCTTACTGTGGTAAATGGCTAAACAAATGTAAGCATCTTTGAGATCTAGCAAACACAGCCAGGAAGGATAGCTGCTATAGTTCATCTTGAATTTCTTTTTCAGAAAGATACCTGTTGAAATCTCCCATCTCTGCCCTTATAACTTGAATTTCCTGTTGCAGAGGATCTAGATTGGATGATTGGGCCTGTCCGGGGAATGACTGAATGAAGAGGAAAAAGCTAGTGGAAACTGAGCTAACCTCTTAACAATATTCAAGATGATCACTATTTCAGGAAGCAAGCGAAAGTCTGGCTCTTCTCTCAAGCCTTTAATACACGTGGCAACTGACTACCTATTCACATGGCCCCCGGTCTAGCTTACTGCATTACCCTATAACTCATATTTTATTCAACTGTACATATAATTTGCCTTCAGTATTTCCAATGTATCTTTCCACCTATGAAAATGTTTTATTGTATTGTATGAACAACAGTAGCATCATATCTATGTGTTATTTGAATGTTATAATGCATACCTATTAAGGTGTTTCATTTAAATTGTGGTGACATTTTGAGTAAAATATCTATATCAGATAAATTTTCTTCCATGCTGCCTATTATGGTATCATATTCTGATAACATTTATCATATTTCTGTTATACAATTGTTTTATGGAGCTGTTAGAACATAAGAACATAGAGTAGCCAAACTGGGTCCGACCAATGGTCCACCTAGCCCAGTATCCTGTTTTCCAAACAGTGGCCAAGCCAGGTCACAAATACCTGGCAGAAACCCAATAAGCAGCAACATTCCATGCTACCAATCCTGGGGCAAGCAGTTGCTTCCCTATGTCTGTCTCAAAAGCAGACTATGCACTTTTCCTCCAGGAATTTGTCCAAACCTTTATTAAACCCAGATACACTAACCACTGTTACTACATCCTCCAGCAAA